>NC_039358.1:70425712-70763364 GCF_003573695.1 Papaver somniferum
GGGGGTAACAGTATAGTTTTTCCTGGTATGAATAGTAAATCTATCAAAAGTTTGAGGGAATTACAGACTAGGTTTTTGGGTCATGTTTTGATGTGAATCTTGTGAATGGGTTTGATTGTAATGGAACTACTTAGGAATTAGGGTCTTTTTGTAAATATGGTGGGTTTGACTAGTATTTGTAAATATGGTTAATGGAATTGCAATTACGGTTTCTTTTTGTGTTGATTTGAATATAGTGGGTTACATTTGATATGATGGAGATGTCTTTGTGATTTCTAATGGAAGGAACAATGGTATGTTAAACTGTGGTATGTTGAAATGTGTTATATGATCTATGAATTTACTAAAGCATTATCTGAATTCTATCCAGAACTAGAATCCTGGTACAAGGTAAGGTACTAGTCCTAATTCTAGACGATTTTCATCTAAAGTGCAGAAACTGCTTCTCAAAACAGACTACAATCTTGATTCACTAATGGTAACAATATCCTACACCCAAACACTATAACTGAGTCTAAGTTTATTAACAGAAGGTATAACAAGCAGTAGATCTTCTGTCAAAGCCGTAATAACTTGACTCAAGATTGAGTCCGGTGAAACCTACATGATTCCACTGACCCACAAAACTACTTGGTGCTGGTGGAGGCATATACACATCTAATTCTAATATAGAATGTATTCTAACCACTGAATTGTGTTGACTCAACGAGTTAATTACAAATGACTGATTAACAAACAAATATCAAGCAAAGAATTTAAAGAACCAATATTTTTATAAAACTAAACCAAGCAAAATAATAGCAACATCCTCAATATTTAAAAAAAATAATTAATCAAAATAAAAAAATTCTAAAAACAAAAACCACATTATTCAAAAGTTTCTTTGATTATCTGCTCAACTAAAATCATCGCATCTGGATCTGGTACTCGTGTTGCAGCGTTAGCAGGATGTGCTGGAACTTCAAGTACCTTTTTCTCTAGAGGTGTCTCCCTGGGTATTTCTGGTGCACCAGACACAGTTTCACCAACATGCTCATTCGAAGGAATGGGAGCATGGACACCATCCATTTCAACAGAAGCAGAAGCAGGAAGAGTAAGATTGTCAACGTGAGCTTGAACTTCAGCTAACAGGGGCATGCCAGGAACCTTACACACGCCATGAATAGTTATGGTGATCCTTAGCTTTGTAGGTACAACCATTACTATCCTTGGAGTTGTTTTAATCCTCTTATTGGAACTCATTTTCTTCCTCTAATATATCAATCTATCTTTTATGTTGGTGTGGTATATATATATATATTGAAAAAACCCTAATTTTTTCTAGGTTAGGAGCATTATCTCCAATTACCTAATTTAGTTGTATTCCGCATATCACTCTCAAATAAACAAAATATAACAGTTTCCATTTTAGTATATAGTATGATTTATCTAAATACGGAAAAATAGCACGAAAAAATTGCGTAAACAAAACCATGTTGATTGAGTACATATATGCTTTATCTTACAGTAGATCATAATCATGCACTCTTCGCTAATGTGCATGCTTGGCTAAACTCTTTCCAAATCTGTAGGTATCTGAAGTATCTCTCTCCATGATTCGCCATGCCTAATCTTCTCTGAACAAATTTCTATTTTTGGTGTAATTCCCTCGGTAATTCACACCTACTCAAAGCCATGCGCAACAATTCCGTCCAGACAAGCACTATAACCATGCCCAAATTCTTCAAAAGATTAATATACTATGGTCATAACCCTAATTTCTTGTCTTCAAAAGATTAATATACTATGGTCATAACCCTAATTTTTAAATTTGCAATGGACACATAAATAGAATGTTGATAAACTGGAATAAATCTCACACAAACACGTGAAAATATTCGTTTCTTGTTTGGATCATGGATTTTTAAATAAGGCATGCTGATTAAGGATGCGACCATCGGCCAAACGGTGTAACGGTTCGCACCCCTTCGTATTACGCTTCACATTAACCGAATAGATTTTGAAACACCAAAAGACGTGAAAAATCCAACATGTGTGTTGTGTGGGGACACATATTGCATCCATTGGATGTCTATAGAAGCATTCAACAAAAACGAAATCCTAAATACTTCTACATTAAAAAAAAATATTTCACCAGTAATAGTAATGGAAATGTTGCCGGATTTAACTCCCGAGATACTACACCTCCTCCCAACTACAGAAGGTATTTTGGCAAGCAAATGTGTATGAAAAGAGTGAAATTATGTCCTTGCAGACAAAAGAATTGGACTCCTTTTCGGTTTCACTCAAAAAGTGACAGCAGAAAAAGTTACGCAACTCTTCTACAAAGAAAAAATTGAGGAGGAAGATTACTACACGATGATGGGAGATTTCTATTAGATGTTATTTGGAAACAATGGTATCTGGAATATTATCCGATCCTATGATGAAAACATGTCACACCCAATCGTTGGATCTTGTAATGGTCTGGTATGTTTTTATGTTTCACACCACGGCATACAAGATCCTATCTATATTATGAATCCAACAACGGGTGAGAACCTCCATCTGCCACAAATATGCGATCCAACACCAATGCCACAAATTAGTTAGGATCCACGATTCATCGTAGGGGGGGTTCGGCTATTGTCAACATACCGGTGAATACAAAGTAGTTCGAATTCAAGTGGACGGTAAAGTGGACGTACACACTCTAGGCGACAACAGGGGATGGAGGAACATCAGATATTTTCCTTTTAATTTTTGGGATTCAGGTGTGTACGCACATGGTTGTATTTTTTGGATAAATCATTATTTTTATGACAATGTTCAGATAGTATCTTTCAATTTGGACAATGAGACATTCCATTCACATTCGTCACCCCCGCATCATATTTATGAGAATGGTGGTTTCAGTACTCCAAAACTTGGAATGGTCTTGTCTGGAGTTCGCCTTTTATTTTACAACATTCACGATATTTATGATCTCCGGATTTATTTTTGGGCACCCATTTCGGATAATGATATTCATGCACGGGCACCCGGTGTAGAATGGAATTGGGAACTTAAGAGGAGCATTGTCTTGGAAGAGCCTTCGAATCTATTGTGGCCGCTTTATAAGCTTATATCCTTGGGAAAGAACAACGACGTCCTATTGCAAAACAACCACTGTTTAGCGCGTTATAATGAACTCACTAGAACTTTGACAGAAATTGCGTAGATAAGGTGGGAAAAGGTTAGAGTTATTCCTCACATGAGGACCGTCGTCTCGTTGAGGAATTTTGGAGGACAATCGGAAACATGTGCTGACGATGACCATGCCAAAAACATATTCCGAGTGTAGTGTTTTTGTTTTTATTTTGATTAGAGTAATGTAGTTTGGTGTTCAATATATATATACTATATATTTTTAAAAGTACTATTTCTCATCTTTGATTTTTTTTTTGTATCTTGTTTGAACTAAAAGTTGGTTTTGAAATTTGAAGAATCAGAGTTGGTCTTATTTTGGGTAATAATGGTTGTATTTTATTTAATGGAGTTAATGGTTGGTGTTTTTGTAATAATGGTTGGTATTCCCGACTAATTTAGAGGGGGATTTTCTTTTATGGTGGTGAATTTGGTATATAGGGAGGCATTTCTATATTCCAATTGTATTTATGGTTATAAATTTTGTGAATCTATAGGGAGACTTTTATGTGTTCATTATTGTGGAAAATATGATATCAAAGACTTGATGAAAGGAACACAGAACTAAAACTCAAACAAACTTCTCTTGATTGATGTATTTCTACTCATGTCTCAACAACCTATTTATATGAGTAACAAACTTGACTCTAAAGAAAAATAACTTTCCAAACATAATCAAACTCTAACAAAGAAACTTCTAGACAATTATCACGTAAATAAACTCTTAAAACCAGTAATACTTGCAACCCAAATAAACTTCTATAAACCGTACCATGTCAACAAGAGTTGTTGATCCATTCACTTCATGTCAACTGTACCAGTTGACTCAACCATATTGGTTTATTCTTCATAGTATCTTGGTTTATTCTTCAACAATTGTAATAAAATCTGAGAGGGGAAAAGAAAAATGTAAAAAGAAGTGAGAATTTGAGATGCAAATGGTATAAGTGATTGATAGAAAAATCAATGATGATATTCTTGAAAATGCACACGCATGAAAAAAAAAATTGTGCTTAATCGGGATTCTTTTTGTAGACGAATTATTGATTTGAAACTGGTGTTTGACACCAAAACACAAAACCAGAACATAAATGGGCAAAAAGAGAGATACATAAATTATGGTACCATTAGCCCATATTTGTAGTGATAAATTCACGTTTTGTATTTTATGGATAGTTCTTGTTTTATATTATCAACCAATGCCGTTGTAAATATTAAGATGTTGTCGTGACGGGTATTCTAATTCCAGGAGGTCAGCATCAGTGAATTGGTGTCTTTTCATACCTACTTCATGACGTAATGGTTATCCTTTAGATTTTGTTTCCTTTTAAATAAAAATTCAGTTATAGGTTTAAGCTATAACAAATTATAAGATAAAACGGGAAAATATGCTTTACTTGCCTGCTCATTAAGGACGCGACCTTTCAAAGATAAAACATACAAATATGCGTTAATTGTCTGCTCATTAAAGACGCGACCTTTCAAATAATGCCTGCTCATCAAGGACGCAACCATTCGCCAACAGGTGTATTGGATGTCTATATAAGCATTACTCGTATCTGCTTGTAGCATTCTACAATATAAAGAAAATCTTAAATGCTTTAAAAAAAATTTTATAATCTTTTCATCAGTATAATAGTGATGGATATGTTGCCGGAATTAACTACCGAGATACTACAGCACCTCCAAACTGCAGAAAGCATTTTAGCAAGTAAATGTGTTTCCAAATAGTGGAATACTATCCTCGGGGACTAAAGAATTGGACTCCTTTTTGGTGTCACACCAAGAATAGGGAAAGAAGTTACTCAACTCTTTTATAGAGAGGAAGATTTCAGCCCGATCGTAATAGCCAACAATCACGACGCCCCGAATGATGGAACCCATGAAGATTTGACTAAGTTGCACCCAATAGTTGGATCTTGCAATGGTCTGGTCTGTTTTTATGTTTCACACCACGGCATACAAGATCCTGTATATGTTATGAATCCAGAAACTGGTGAGCACCTACATCTGTCACAACTATGCATCCCAATTATTGCACGAGATCAAGTACTTTCTTGGTATCTTGTAATTGGGGGTTTCAGATACTGTCAACGTACCGATGAGTACAAGTTAGTTCGAATTCACATGGATGGTAAATTTCAAATACACACTCTAGGAGACAATAAATGATGGAGGAACATAGCATGGGAGATTCCTTATATTTTTCGGAGTTCAGGTGTGTACGCACATGGTTGTATTTTTTGGAAGGATTGTTGTCAGTGGGATAGTGGCATAGTTTCTTTCAATTTGGACACTGAGACATTTCATCAACATTCGCGACCCCCGCATCATATTCCTAGAAGTGAATTCCCATCATTTGGGATGGTTATGTTCGAAGTTCGCCTTTTATTTTACTACATCCATGAGGCCTGCTGTGATGAGGGGATTAATCAGCCCCGGATAGATTTCTGGGCACCCATTTCCAAAAAAAATACCCATACATGGTCACCTGGCGGGGAATGGAATTGGAATCATAAGATAAGCATTTTCTTGGAAAAGGATGAGGATGAAGGGTGGCCGACCTATTACCCGATAGCTTTTGGAAAAAACAAGGACTTCCTATTGTGGCAGAATGGATGTTTATTGCGTTACAATGCACTCACCAGAACTTGGACGGAAATTTGGGGGACACAACTGTGGGAAATAAGCAACGTTGCAATTATTCCTCATATGAGGAGCGTTGTCTCGTTGAAGAATTTTGGTGGACAATCGGAAACATGTACTCATGATGTCCATGCCACTAACACATTCCTTGGGTTATCTATGTAGCTTTTTTTTTTTTCTTGTAGTTGTGTTTTTTTTTGTTTTTTTTGTATTTGTATTTGGATTTTTTTCCTATGTACAATTTATTCCTTGGGTATGTAGCTTTTTTTTTCTCTTGTAGTTGTGTGTTTTTTTGTTTTTTTTTGTGTGTGTTTGGATTATTTTCTATGTTGAAATGTACAATTTAGTTTGGGTCATTGTTTAACTAGACAACCTTTGGTTTTTTTCCTTTTTTTGCGTTACACCTATGGTCCAGCCGCCCGGGCCACCCCAACCCACCTAGGTAATTAGTCGAAAAGTAGAAAAATACTTGGGTATTTCCTAAGAGATCATGATTTATTTTAGTTTGTTATGTTCGGAATGTATATATTAAATTAAAAAGGAAATTAGATAAACATGAAAATATTCATTCCATATCTCATTATACTGCTACAATATCTCATTTTTTAGTAATATGGAAATTGAAATATTCGGTGTAAATAACAAAGAATCGTGATTTAAGATAATGATGGAAAACCTAAAAAATTAGAGTTTTCAAATTACACCAAGCATAGAAAAAAACTAACATATAGTATTAAGAGGGATTGTTGATATGAAATTGACGAGAGGATCCAAAAACGTCCTAGACTGACCCGACCATTCGCCAACAGGTATATTGGATGTCTATATATATATAAGCTTTATACTCGTATTTGCTTGTAGCATTCACAATAAGAAAATCCTAAAAGCTTGTAATTTTTGTTTTGTTTTGATAATCTTTCAGCAATATAATAGTGATGGATATGTTGCCGGAATTAACTACCGAGATACTTCAGCGCCTCCAAACTAGAGAAATCGTTTTAGCAAGCAAATGTGTATGCAAAGAATGGAATACTATCCTTGGGGACAAAAGAATTGGATTCCTTTTTGGTGTCACACCAAGAATGGGGAAAGATAAAGTTACCCAACTCTTTTATAGAGAGGAAGATTTCAGCCCGATCGTAACAGCCAACAATCATGATGCTCCGAATGATGGAACCCATGATGATTGGACTATGTTGCACCCAATAGTTGGATATTGCAATGGTATGGTTTGTTTTTATGTTTCACACCAAGACATACAAGATCTTGTCTATATTATGAATCCAGAAACTGGTGACCACCTCCATCTGCCACAACTATGCATCCCAATTGCAACGGATCAAGTACTTTCGTGGTATCCACGATACAACGTAATTGGGGGTTTCGGATACTGTCAATGTACCAATGAGTACAAGGTAGTTCGAATTCACATGGATGGTAAAGTCCAAATACACACTTTAGGAGACAAGAGGGGATGGAGGAACATAGCATGGGAGATTCCTTATACTTTTTGGAGTTCAGGTGTGTACGCACACGGTTGTATTTTGGGGATAGATTGTTGTCAGCAAGATATTGGCATAATATCTTTCAATTTGCACCCAGACGTTCCATCAACATTTGCCACCCCCGCATCATATTCCTGGGAGTGAATTTTGGATAAATACTTACCCATCACTTGGGATGGTCATGTTCGGAGTTCGCATTTTATTTTACTACATCCATGAGGGAATTGATCGGCCCCGGATAGATTTTTGGGCTCCCATTTCCAAAGAAAATATTCATACATGGGCACCTGGCGGGGAACGGAATTGGAATTATGAGATAAGCATTTTCTTCAAAGAGGATGAATGGCCGACTCATAACCCGATAGCCTTTATAAATAACAAGGAACTCTTATTTTGTCAGAATAGGTGTTTTTGCGTTACAATACACTCACCAGAACTTGGATGGAAATTTGGGGGGCACTACCGTGGGAAACAAGGGTTGCAATTATTCCTCACATGAGGAGCGCTGTCTCGTTGAAGAATTTTGGTGGACAATCGGAAACGTGTACTCATGATGTCCATGCCACTAACATATGCCTAGGCTTATCTATGTAGTTTTTTTCTTGCAGTTGTGTTTTTTTTTTTTTTTTTTTTTTTTGGTATTTGGATATTTTTATATGATGAAATGTACAATTTATTCCTTTGGTTATTTATGTTGCTTTTTTTTCCTTGTATTTTTTTGTTTTTGTTTTGGTGTTTGGATTTTTTTTCTATGTTGAAATGTTCAATTTTGTGCATCAACATGAAAGTGTTGCCGCTAAATGTTGGGTCATTGTTTAACTAGCCAACATTTGTTTTTTTCCTTTTTTTGCGTTACACCTATGGTCCAGCCGGTCGGACCACCCAACTGACCTAGGTAATTAAATTAGAAAAGAAATTAGATAAATATGAAAATATTCATTCCATATATCTCATGAGATCATAATTTATTTTAGTTTGTTATGTTCATTATGTATATTAGATTAAAAAGGAAATTAGATAAACATGAAAATATGCATTCCATATCTCCTTATATTGATAGAATATTCGATGTAAATACCAAAGAATAGGTGATTTAAGATAATGATGGAAAACCTAAGAAATTAGGGTTTTCCTTAGAAATATATATAAATTATACCAAGCATAGAAAAAATTAACATAGAGTATTAAGAGGAAAAAATGAGTTCTGCTAAGAGGGACAGTAGAGATGTAGAGATGAAACTGAAGAGAGGATCCAAAAATGTCCTCGACTGATGGCTGGTCCTCGTAAATTGAGGATTATCATTATTGTGGATGGAATAACTACTGTTCCTGGTGTTCCTCTCTACGCTGTAATTATTTCTGTTTTCAGTAGTGTTAACAATGATGATGTTCCTATTTATGCTGATGTTATTCCTTGTGTTCCTCTGGACGCTGTAATCAGTAGCGTTGAGGATGCTGATGTTCCTACTGTAAATGATGATGCTCCTGCTTCTATTATTGAAATTATTGATGAAGATCGTCCCGATGTTTCGGATATGGCAGATAATCCAAAAGTTAACAAGCATGATCTTAACAAGCATGTGGAGCCTGATGAAGCAGAAAATGACAAATCTGAGGATGACAAGGCGCCCAAGCCTGCTGGTTGGAGTGATCAGGTTCACCTCAGCATTGCAAGAAGAATTGTTTGAAGATGGGGGATGGTTCATTTGATATGTTTTTTTTTTGATGATATGGTTTGATTTATCGATTTCATTTTGTGGACGCTTTGAAAGTTGTTTTCATTTCTTGTTTCGTTTGCTAATTTTGTCATTTAGAAGAAGGTGATGTTTATGAATTATTTTATTATTTAGGTATTGGAATCATGAAATAAATCAGATAATTATTTACAAGTTCATAGAGTTTACAGAATGCAATAAACTCTTGCAAATTTATTTATTTATGAGGTGTGCATTCTTTTGGAAAAATAAATATAATTAGCTGAAAGAACGGAGGAAATGTAGAAAAATACAGTCCCCCCCCCCCTGTAAACAATAAGAATCAATTTATCACTTTAGGTCTGATCTTATTATCTCCTTGCCAATACTTTTAACAAAAATACGAGTTTGACCAAGTAAAGTGCTATTGAAAGTAAAGTATTGTTATACGACGATGTTAATGATAATGATCTTTGCGTGGAATTGGATGAGAATGAGGAACCAGACTAATATGACAAAGAACCAGACTCATCTATCAAGTTCTTTGCTTTTTGAACAGGGTTTTTGATGACCATTTTGTTTTCAGTGGTGGTTTTATTTATTTTTTAAGTACTGCACTAGATGGAGGCTTTTTACGCTGATAGATAGGTTGCCATTTATGTGATGAATGATTCACGTTGAACTTTATGTTTTCTGGAAATGATGAACATGAAAATGGATGGGTTTAGTTTATTTATCTTTATTAGCTTACTGTATGATTAGAATAATACGTTTCCTACATAGGTGCCACTAATAATTCATACGCTTCCTCCCTAAACCAAGAATAATACAGGAGACAACCCAGCTTAAAATTATTAAGGTAAATATTATTCGAAATAGGAAAGTACTTTTTTTCTATAGCCTCTTCTCGAGTTGGTTAGAGATAGGAAACAAAATTTTGAAAATTTTGGGAAACAATTTTATCATAACTGTCTACGATATATTCTCTCATAAAATAAGGAAACTAACCATATTGGTTACACATCAAAAATTTTGAAATAAAAAAGAAAAACACCAAAAATATTTTGTTTGGCGGGTGATGAAAATGTATTTTACTGGGCGGGATGATTTCAAAAGGAAAATCAATTCCCGCCTAATGGTTTGGTTAAATTCCAAAAAGAAAAAGAAAGATGAGTTCGATCTACTTTTTCATTTTTTATTACTCGATTCATTCTCTCTATGAAATCATAATTCTACTACTATCGTCTCTAATCTTTACAAGGAACCTACCTCTTCAGACTCGATCTTTGTTGTTGGTATTATTTCTACAACCCATTATCGAATGAATATTAAATTGATGTTAGATTTTTTGTTCGATCTCATGGAATCAGATGTTAGATCTTATAGGTTTACTAGTTAAAGCATGATTAGGTTTTTTTTCTATCACTTCTTATAGGTTTACTAGTTAAAGCATGAGTAGTGTTTTTATTCTATTACTATCTCTAATCTTTACAAGGAATCTACCTCTTTAAACTCGATCTTTGTTGCTGGTAATATTTCTACAACCCATTATCGAATGAATATTAAATTTATGTTAAATTTTTTGTTTTATCTCATGGAATCAGATGTTAGATCTTATAGGTTTACTTGTTAAAGCATGATTAGGGTTTTTATCCGGCTGTATCAAAGAACAAGTTAATGACACTCACGGGTTGTACGATGAGATGTGATTCCATTTTGTTACAACAATAATATATTAGGATTAAGTTACATGCATGAACTATTATAAGATTTAGTTAAGGATCTTTCTTTCATGTTACTTAGTTAGGCTTTACTAGTTATTTAGGTTTTACAAAATAAAATAAAATAAAAAACTTAACGATGCTAAATTTTTTCTAGGGTTTATGTTATTGTTTGGGTTGGATTTTGATTGAGAGTTAATAACTCTACTTTGATCGACGATGTTGTTTCAATCATATTTATATACAAGGCTTCTCAAGATTTAATCATTTGAGTCTCTGTTACTTGGCGAGCCTGTAACGTCTGTATTTTAAGCTGCCACTTTTAATAATACCATGTTGCTGGTTGGCCAATTTGACTATATCTTCAATCTAAAAATGGATAATCATTATCTGGTGCTTTAGTGCTCTTGGCTTTTGTAACAAAAATTTATATAAGACCGTTTAACCGGTACCTTTCGCTTTGTGGATAACACAATAATCATGAGGAGATTGTGTGTGTTGCAGTGATGTTTTAGCCTCAAGTTACATGCATCACTGAGTTCATGTTTGTTTTCTTTTCATATAATAGAAAATAGGTGTAACACATGTTGCCTATCCTGTTAGGTTTAGCTAATATTTTCCAAAATAAGCTCAAATTCCTAACTGAGATGCACGTACCTACACAGCTTTTTTCATGGCAGAAGATGATGATTACGACCAATGGAGGGAATCAGATGTTGAGGGGGATTTTGATGAAGAAACGGTGGATTTAGATGAGAGTCATGATGACATTGTACAATCAGATGACGATGATGGTTGAGATATGCTCCATACTGCTAGATTTTAAGACTTAACAGGTAATGTGAGAAACCTTGTACTTACTTGTTTCTACTTAAACATCACATGGTTTCATATGTTGCCTCGGTTATTTCCAGAGTCAGAAGATTCTGAAAATGATGATTTGGAGGTGTTAGAAGAAAAAGAATTGGAAAATGATCCAGAAGCAGAAAAGCATCCACAACAAGAAGACTCTACAGAAGTGATCATAAAAGAGAGGGGAATGACAAGAATGTTGAAGCTGCATAGAGACTTCTCGATAAAAGATGCCAAAAGAAGGGATATTGAATTTGACAAAATGTTCTGGCCTATTGGTAACCATAGAATTGAATTCAGTAGTTACCTAGGCTATTTGGTTCGTGATATGGTTGGCATAAAACACTTATGTTGGAAGGAAGTCCCTTCAACAACAAAAGAAAATATGTGGGAGAAAATTATGGTATGCATATGCGGTTATCAATTCGTCGTTTCTGTTGTCGAACTGTGAGTCTGTGATGAACATAAATTAGTTGTTATTGCAGTTTCATTATGAGGTGCCCCATGAATATAAGAAAGCAGTCATGAAGCGTCTACCTGTTCAGCTGCGGGACTTCAAAAGGAAATTGTACAACAATCATGTAAAACCCTTCCTGGAAATGCCGCACAAACTAAGAACTTTCCCCAAAAAAGTACGAAATGGTAATGGACCAAGAGAACTGGGACAATTATCTTAATCATGTACTAAAATCGGCTATATTTAAGGTATGGAATACACATTGCTTTTTCTGATTTTGTGTTTCGTTCTTATTGTCTATCCCAGCATACTAATGAAATTATTTTTATTTCCTTTGCAAGAAAAATTCGGAGAGGCGAAAAAAGGCAATATCACAATCCAAGTTCCCACATCGTACGGGACGAGGAGGATACTCAGGATTAAAACTAAAATTAGTAAGTGTGTTGTCTTATTTATTATACACTGCACAGTAAAACCGGCCATATCAGATACTTCTGTTTTGTATGTCGTGTTGCGTGTCTCATATATGCAGAAACTTAAAACAATATAGGGATGTGTCATCTTACACCAATCTGTAATTTTGTCACATTAGACGCTTTGGAATAGGTTTTCTGTTTTACACAGTTAATATCTGTGCGGATGTAAATCCTTACTTGTTTCTAGTAACTACTAGGTCCAAAGCGGAAATGTTGCCGAAGAAGATTTTGAAGACCGGTGCTTCATGTGGGAAAGAGCACGCGAAAACAAAGACAGAATTGTTCCAGACGAGTTTGTCAGGAAGAAGACATCTGAAGTTGTGAGAGAACAGAAACTTTACAGTCCTCATGTTTTTAACCAAAGTAAGTGCACAGTAATTGCGCAAGGTTTAAATTAGAATTTAACACATTATTTGAACAAGAAGAGAAGCGAAAGATGATTCGAGAGGGAACTCTAATGGTTGGTCATAATGAGGGTACCCTAACAGTTGCGATCGACCCGGATAAGGGTGGACGTGTCAAGGGGGGTGGCTTTGGAGTGACGGAAACCCTTTACTTTACAAATGGAAGAAAACCAAGACACTCGAAAGAAAACGATGAACTGCGTGAAAAGATGAAATCTAAGGAGAAAGAATTAGAGTCTACTAAAAATGTGTATCAGAGATTGACAGATAACTTGTTATCTCAAGGAGTCGACATTGCGAAAATTGTGGGCAACAGTATCAGCAAGTCTGGAGGAGAGGTAAGTGAACCGAGTTTTGATTAGATTGTGTAATTTTTTGAAAAAATTGGCAGACAGTATCTAATTTTTTCAAACAATGTGTTCAACTACAGTCACAGGATGCAGGACCTATCAACGCCTCCAATCGATCTAAGAATAACATAGGTCCATAATCAGTTAAGCAACTTCAAAAAAAACATGGGAAATACGGTCCGTAGAAGTCATCTGAAAGCACCAAAGGGTCCACGAAGCGGGTCTCTCCTTGTACCAAAACGCCGACCGTTTCTACTGAATCCCAGCCGTCTTTAGTATCAAAAAAGAAGTCTTCGTCTCCTTCATCCACTAGGGAATCTCAGAATGTGTCATCTGAAAAAGTTACCATTGATGTATGGTTTTCCAACGCATTTAAATTTTGAATCTTCCATTTACTATCTCTCATGCGCCTTGTGTTTCTGCATGGCATAGGATGCAAACTTTGATTTGGAGAAAAGGACAACATTGTTGCCATTAGTAGAGCTTACTCTTCAAAGAAGTTATCTTATAAAATGAAGTCAGGAATGACGGGTGAGGTTACATGCTATAGCATCATGGTTAGTGAAGTACTAAATGAAACCATCAAATTAACCTTTGGCACATCTTCTGGGATAAAAACTTTATGATGATGCTGAAATTTGTTGGCCATCAAATCAAACCATCTTGGATCAAAAGGTTGGTTGCTATGCTTGTTTGCTTTATTAACTCATTGGATATGTTTTTACACAAACCAGTTTTATATATATATCTTGTTTGATATAAGAGACGAATATGTTATCAGCTATATGAATCACATATGTTAGTGTATATTTTAGAGAACCTTATAAAACGAGATATGTGGTTAGCTATTTGATTGTGAGTCAGTTGTGCATTTTTCTTAAATGGTTTCACTGCAAAAACAAGGTAAAACTTTCATTTCAATTTTCTGATGCAGGTAAGTCAACCAAAACATTCTGAGGCTGTGAAATCACCGGATCTACTCAACGGAAGCCAATCCCGTATCGCAATATCTGAAAAAGTTCTGAAGGTATGTGTTTTAAACCAGTTACATGATCTTAAGACCATATGAGTCTGAAATATGCTATCAACTACTATATGAATCACGGATGCTAGGGTGTATTTTGGAGAACCTTGTATATTTGTTACCTATTCATCCGTGTCTTTGCATTCACGGTGGAATTTGGCATATTTGTCACCCGAATATGGAATATTACTCTACTGCTGCAGGTAAGTCAACAAAATTCGGGGAAACATACTCTGGATGTGACATCAAAAGATCCACCTAATCGGAGCCAATCTGATCACGACAACTAAAGCAGTTTCTCCGGTATCTGTTTTATTTTTACATGCATTTTAAATCTCAATTTGTTTGAAGTTTTCGCTTGAAGATGTTCATATGCCATATATTTTCGCATGGTAGAAGGTGCAACCTTTTTGACGAGCTGTCTAAGGAAAACGTCCTTGCTAGAGTTAGAGCTTTTCTGTTAACAGGAAAACAACAATTACATGGAAAGGATGGGTTGGAGGTTGATTGCGACAAAATTCTGATTGATGAAGTAATAAAACCGAATTTCTATCTACACGTACGATTTGCTGGTATAGAAACATTAGGGCAAACTTTTGGAAAAGCGATTCCTTGGCCAAAGTATGGTGTTCAGTTTACTGAGCCTGCTAAGAAGGTTAGTTGCTTGGCTTGTTTGATTTGTAAGTCGAATATACATAAACCAGTCTATCAATTATATGAATCACCGATCCAAGTGTAAATTAGAGAACCTAGAAAAATAGTAACATGTCTAACTTTCAAAAGTAACTAATAACTTTTTTAATCTTATGCAGAACCCTACCAGTAATTCACAACCAACTACTTCTCTGCGGAAGTCTCCTTCACGTAGCAACCCTTCTGATGGATCTAAGAAGAAGTCTCCTAATCTTATGCAGAACTCTACCAGTAATTCCCAACCAAATCCTTCAATATCTCTAGAGAAGTCGTGCACATCTACGGCAGAACATCTGGATAAGACATCTAATGGAGTATGTTTTTTTTTGATTTTTTTTTCTTCGTAAATCTATATTGCTAATTCTAGCATCTTCTTTTTCTATAATGTTCATATGCCGTATCTCCGCAGAAAGCAAAATACGACTTTTGGAATGGATCTAGGGGAAACGTCGTTGCTAGAGGCTGTATTTTACCTATGGTTCCTAACCAGAAAATACATGGACAAGATCTTCCTAGTAACTGTTATGTTGTCAATATTCAGGAGGTTATAGTTCCATCGTCCGTGTTAACCGAACCAAGTGGTGAGTTTAAGTTATTAGGGGAAGCTAAAGATGGTTTTGTGGCATGGCCGAAAGATAACTGTTCCATCTCTGATGACAAGGTTAGTTTCTTAGCTCTTTTTCTTTGTTAATCAAGTATATAAATAGTTTTACATAAATCGTGTATTCAGTTTGATTAAAGAATAAGTACGAGATAGAAATATATTAAAACCTAAATGGAACATGAATGACAGTGTAAATTTGAAAATTGATATTTGGTTACGGATTTTATTATGGGCGTCAGCTGTGAAAAATGCCGCGGCCTTCAGTGAAGTTGGCTTTATTACATTGTTGGAAAAATGACTTTTGTCTGTCTCTTGTTGATAATTCACATGACAGACGAATTCGCCTTGGATTTATAATATATATATATATAATACATTTAAAATCTTGCTGCAGGAAACTCCACAGCATGGAAAACCTCATAAGCAACCAGAACCAGTTTTAGATTCCGAGAAGAAATTGGACAGTGAAAAACTGAATGAGGAGCACCTAGCAGTCAATCCACATTCGGGGAGTCATGCAACCTCTGAAAAGATTTCTCAGAAGACTAAAAAGGCGCAGGGAAGGTTATATGTACCAACTGTGCAGAAGGCATTGCAACTTTCAGCTGCGCACCAGAGGAAGACAAGGTTTGGCACGTCGAGAATGTCACAACCTGATCCATTGCATAAAAAGACACCACCATCAAAAAAGTTGAAGAAAAACTGATGATTTTTGGATAAATGCTCATCTAACAAGTTCTTTGCTTTTTTAAACAGGGTTTTTGATGTGTGAACTTTTAGTTTACGTATTTTTTAAGTACTGCACTAGATGCATGCTTTTTACGCTGATAGATAGGTTGACATTTATGTGATGAATGATTCACGCTGAATTTTTATGTTTTCTGGAAATGATGAACATGAAATGGATGGGTTTAGTTTATTTATCTTTAATATCTTACTGTATGATTGATTAACAATCTATTCAACATCTGTTCTTTGATTGTCATCATGTCAGACATATATGGGATTCAGTAGACTCTATATTATCTACTATCCTCCAGGGTCTAGACTTACAAAATTGGATAAGTGGTTTCTTTCTAAAGGCAAACAATGGTATGCCCAAGGATTTTTGTCTGTATGAGAGTGCCAGTTTCATTTTGTGACTAACCTGGAAGACTAGATGTGATACAGTTTTTGAAAACAAGCCAATTAACAGTAACATTGTTATAAACAATATTGTCAGGAAGATTGAGGACTGGAAAAGGGCTAAGAGTATGCAAACTAGTAGCAACAGTGCTTTGAGAATAATTGATAAGAACAGGAAGGATCCTATAGATGATATATACAAATTGAATTTTGATGCTTCCTATATTGATAAAACTGTATTATCAGGATGGGGACTGATTTGTAGAGATTCTGCAGAAAACAGCCATGGACTGCGAGGAGGTGCATCTCTAGCCATTGATCCAGAGCAAGCTGAAGCGCATTCTCTCCTAGAAGCAGTACAATGGGCTCACAGTAAAGGATGGCAAAAAATTCACTTGGAAGGAGATCCTCAGAATGTTATAGCAGCTGTAAAGGGGAAGGCTACAACAGTTAAATGGACAACATATAATTTAATCCATGATGCATTAGTTATATTAAGTTATTTTGATTCTTGGGTTTGCACTTATGCCCATAGGGATGCAAATCATATTGCAGACTCTATAGAAAAGTATGCAAGAACTCAAAAAAATTTCTTTTGTGGTTTAATAATCTGTCTGTATGGATCAATCTTCTGATTCAACAGGATAAAAACAATATGTGTAGTTGCAGGAAATCCCACAACACACCCCTTATATTATCATGACTATAATTTCTAGATCTAAACTTATTTGATATGAAAATAAAGATCAAAATAATGAAAATAGAAAATAAGACACAAGATTTACGTGGTTCGATCAATTTGATCTACATCCACGGGGTTAGGGATCTTCACTATGATTGTTTGTAATTACATCTTGATTACATGGAGACTCCATTAATGAGTATTTGGAGCTCTAGGTTGGTAGAGGAAGAAGAAGGAAATAATAATAATTCAAATTCTAAACTTGTCTTCTCTCTCTCTGACTTTCCCTTTATATAGGTGTTTACATAGTGGATGACAGCTCATATGTAGTGGAGTCCAACTCATATTATCTCGCGCCCAAACTACATTCTCGCAAGCTTCGCTACCTTCTCGCAAACTCTCTCTATAACTTCGCAGGATCTATCTATAATTTCGCAAACTCTTACCGTTGTGCGATATTTGGATCCTACATCTTGCCTTTTTTTCCTTGAAAAGCGATCTTTAAGGAAAATCCACTTTGTAGTAGTAGTTGTTGGAGGAACGAGCGAAAGAATATTGGACTTGAAAAGTACGTACTTGCCCCTATTCTTTTGTGAAGTTCCGGAGCGTTGCGAAGTAAATAAGAAGTATCATCTCTTGAAGTATGCGAAGTATGAAGTATCCTTGAAGAAGTATAAGAAGTACTCAATACTCAAAATATAAGAAGAACTCTGCGAAGTAAATAAGAAGTATCTGTCCTTGAATAATAAGTATTGCCTCTATTCGTGCGAAATTATTACTTCATTTTGGGTGAGGATTCTTGTTGTTGTACGTCCACTTTGGAAATGATTCTTGCCGAGGAGATAAAGAACATAAAATGTTTTCTTGGTAATCCATAGTTTCCTATGTTCTTTATCTATGAGGGTAGAATCCTTGAGAAAATGTTGAATGTGTGAATTGTTTCCTCATTCTTATCTTTCCTCTGTATCATGTTTTATGCTCATGCGATAGTATAATCTCTTCAAGTTGCTTATAATTGTGCAAAATAATTGAGCAAAATGATCATATCGTTCGGAATAATCACATTCTGCGAAATAATCACATTCTGCAAAATTCTGACACATTCTGCGAAATTCCGACATATTCTGAATAATCCTACGAAACTCTGAATAATCCTACGAAATTCTGACACATTCTGCGAAATTCTGAATAATCCTGCGAAATTCTGAATAATCCTGCGAAATTCTGAACAATTCTGCGAAATTCTGAATAATTCTGCGAAATTCTGAATAACTCTGCGAAATTCTGAACAATTCTGCGAATCTAATGCTTATGTGATGATTATGTTATGAAATGTGTATGCGATGTTTATGCCATGAAATGCTTGTGCAATGCTTTTATGATGCGAGTATGATGCTTGTATGATGAGAATGCTTATCTATTGCAATGTATAGTTAATGTTTGTGTTACTTAGCTCATTTGGCCGACTAAAATTGATGTAGCTTTAAATTGCTTCCATTCTTCATTTCTCTGGCTTTTTATTTAGTGTATGCATTCATCTTCGTGTAGTTATTGTTCCTCACAAGTTCTTACTTATGTTTCATCTTTCCTCTTTCCTGCACTATTAGTATCTCACAACAGTATGATCATAGTATCAAGTCTGCGGCATTTTTACTGCCTCAATTTCATTTCCATGTACATATTCGCAAGCTTATTTGCTTTCATATAATCATTCTCGCAAGCTTACTTGCTTACTCATTTTCTTATGTGGTCTTATTTTGCCTTCCTAATTAAAGGTCTTATTTTCCCACCTCTTGTCATTGCGACAAAATCGCAGGACGTCTTTGCACTTTCATGCAAAAACCCATTGATCTTGCCTTAACTTTTTCTTTTGTATTATTGCCTCTTCAGGATTCTTGCGACAATATGACAGGCTTAAATATTCTTGCGAAAATAAAGCCCCATGACATTGTCGTCTTGCGACGAAATCGCAGGACGTCTTCACACTTTCATGTAATGACCCATTGATCTCGTCTTATCTTTTTCTCTAGTATTATTGCCTCTTCAGGATTGTTGCACAAATATGATAAGCCTTAATACCCTTGCGAGTAAAAAGCCTCATGACATTTGCATCTTAAGACACTTATCAGCTCCCTAATTGAGGGTGCCGCCCTTATCTCCCCTCTGGTTTCCCCTTCAAGGAGGCGTACTTCTACCATACAAGGTTAGATCCTACATCCGGTCTTAACAACAACCAGTTTTTTTCGCGGCCTCTTATCCCTTTTACCTATAGGGCTTATGGTTACGAGACTGCACCCTAAATGGGGTTTTCTTCGGGCCGAGTGCAGTATAAGCCAAGACTTGTCAAGAATGGCAAGGACGCTTCAAACGCCCCTGGAACTCTTGACTCAACCGTGTACCTCGGCGCCTTGATCAGATTCTGCACTCCTTGGGAGAGTCCTTATTACCTTAGTCGCCCAACCTAAGTCATATGCTTAGGCTGATAATCCAAGGTGCCTCTCTCAGATGGCTTTATTGACCCCAAATCTCCATGACTCAGGTTCCAGGGGCGGTGTAACCTTTTCCCTGAGTCATGCTACAAGTACCCCCTTCTATGACGCACTTTAGGTCTTACATTTGTCTCTTGCGAAATTTTATTCGCGAACTAGGGTGTACGCCATAAAGGTTCGCGCCATTCTAATCTTAGATTTTTATGGATCTTAGATTGTCTCTTGCGAAATTTTCGCATTTCTTTGTTCTTTTATTCTTCATTCATTCTTTCATTTCTGTCATTTCTTTCATCCACTCTTTCATTCTCATAATATCATATCATTTAAAGCAAAGTAAATATTCAAGAGAAATTCTAATACATTATAATTCTGAAATCTTTGTAATTGTGAAATCTTTGTAATTCTGCGATTTTTTCGCATTTTGTAAATCAAATCAAAAATCTTTTTATTCTCTGTAAAAGAAATATTATAGAGAAACATATAAATTAAATTTTCTCAGTTTTCTGTAATTTTGAAATCTCGCAATATTTGTAATCTTGAAGTCTTTGTAATCTTGAAATCTTAGTAATCTTTATAATCTTTGAAATTTTGAAATCTTTGTAATCGTGCGATTGAATCGCTTTTTTGTAAATCAAATCAAAAAAAAATTTATTCGTTCTTAGTATAAAGTAAAATGTTCAAGGAAGTGGTACTTATCTTTCATGTGAGTCGCTGTTGTTGTCAAAGAAGTGAATAAATGCCTTGAAATGTATGAATTTCGCGCAGAAAAAAGAAGTGTGAGAAGTGAGGCTTGAACCCTTGATTTGCTTCTTGGATTTTCTCGCACCATACCAACTGTACTAAGCCTCTGTTGCGAAATAATCAAAGTTCTTGCGAAGTAATCAAATTCCAACTGTGTAAGAGGCAATTCTGTATAAATTTCGCATAATAAAAATAAACATGCGAGAAGTAAGAATTGATCCCGCGACCTGCTGCTTGCATTCATGCCTCCTGACCAACTGTGCTAACCCTCTCTTGCGAAATAATCAAAGACTGTGCGAAGTAATCAAATATCAACTCTGCGAAATGAATATTTCCCATGTCCTCTAGTTTGCATACTCCTTCTCCAACCATCTGCGCTACTTGTTTCTTGCGAAAGAAACACTATAATGTTGTACTTTATTCCATTTCTTCGCCTTTAGGATTTCAAAAATGTGCGAAAAATTAAGCTTGATGAGGGATTTGAACTCGAGTCTTACAACTCACTCTAGAGAAGCTTGACCAACTATGCTACCTCTTATTCACGAACTAATGAAACAATATTGCGAAATTATTCATTTCTTCGCTATCGGTAAAAAGAAGAAAACTATGCTCGCAAGGAAGTTCGAACTTGCGACCACGAATGTACATATTGTTCTCTTGACCAACTGTTCAAGAATTCTTTGCGAAATTGAACAATGTTTTTCTCTTATTCTTTTATTCTCCCATGCAAATGAGAATAAAATGAAAAATATGTGTCTCTGCGAAACTCGAACCCGTGACCTACCGCTTACTCGCTCCAGCTCAAACCATCTGTGCGAATTTCTGTTTGTGATAGAAATTGCAGTATCTGCCTCTTATCTTTTCTTCGTCCTTCCTTAACTTCTTTCACATTTGCCTTCTTCTCCTGAACATGAAAATCTTCCACTGAAACTTCCATTTTCTCCTTAAATTTCACCACCACAACTAATTTTTTCTCTCACTCTTTTCGTGTCTTTGAATTGTTGATGATGTTTACTCCCTGAAAGTGTGATTTCTTCCATAAAATTTCCATTTTTGAACCTAAATTTTGTAGATCTAGAAAAATATGAACAGTGGCTAATCTTCATGAAATTTTCTTGAATCAACAAGTTACATGAAGGATAAATCCTTTACTCGTTCCCTGTTTCTAGCGTCATTATGTAGTTGCAGGAAATCCCACAACATACCCCTTATATTATCATGACTATAATTTCTAGATCTAAACTTATTTGATATGAAAATAAAGATAAAAATAATGAAAATAGAAAATAAGACACAAGATTTACGTGGTTCGATCAATTTGATCTACATCCACGGGGTTAAGGATCTTCACGATGATTGTTTGTGAAATTCGAACCCGTGACCTATCGCTTACTCGCTCCAGATCAAACCATCTGTGCGAATTTCTGCTTGTGATAGAAATTGCAGTATCTGCCTCTTATCTTTTCTTCGTCCTTCCTTAACTTCTTTCACATTTGCCTTCTTCTCCTGAACATGAAAATCTTCCACTGAAACTTCCATTTTCTCCTTAAATTTCACCACAACAACTAATTTTTTCTGTCACTCTTTTCATGTCTTTGAATTGTTGATGATGTTTACTCCCTGAAAGTGTGATTTCTTCCATAAAATTTCCATTTTTGAACCTAAATTTTGTAGATCTAGAAAAATATGAACAATAGCTAATCTTCATGAGAATTTCTTGAATCAACAAGTTACAGGAAGGATAAATCCTTTACTCGT
Source organism: Papaver somniferum (assembly GCF_003573695.1). Taxonomy (NCBI): domain Eukaryota; kingdom Viridiplantae; phylum Streptophyta; class Magnoliopsida; order Ranunculales; family Papaveraceae; genus Papaver; species Papaver somniferum. The sequence continues at coordinate 70,448,099 of NC_039358.1, forward strand.
TCCCTGTTTCTAGCGCCATTATGTAGTTGCAGGAAATCCCACAACACACCCCTTATATTATCATGACTATAATTTCTAGATCTAGACTTATTTGATATGAAAATAAAGATAAAAATAATGAAAATAGAAAATAAGACACAAGATTTACGTGGTTCGATCAATTTGATCTTCATCCACGGGGTTAGGGATCTTCACTATGATTGTTTGTAATTACATCTTGATTACATGGAGACTCCATTAATGAGTATTTGGAGCTCTAGGTTGTTAGAGGAAGAAGAAGGAATAATAATAATACAAATTCTAAACTTGTCTTCTCTCTCTCTGACTTTCCCTTTATATAGGTATTTACATAGTGGATGACAGCTCATATGTAGTGAAGTACAACTCATATTATCTCGCGCCCAAACTACATTCTCGCAAGCTTCGCTACCTTCTCGCAAACTCTCTCTATAACTTCGCAGGCTCTATCTATAATTTCGCAAACTCTTACCGTTGTGCGATATTTGGATCCTACAATATGTAAGCTTGCTTATCAATATATTTATTCTTTCCTATTAAAAAACAAATACTGTATGATTAGAAGAATACGTTTCTTACATAGGTGCCACTAATTCATACGTTTTCTCCCTAAACCAAGAATATACAGGATACAACCCAGGTTAAAAATTTTAAGGAAAATATTATTCGAAATAGGAAAGTAATTTTTTTCTATGGCCTTTTCTCGAGTTGGTTAGAGATAGGAAACTAAATTTCGAAAATTTTGGGAAACAATTTTATCATAACTGTCTATGATATATTCTCTCATAAAATAAAGGAAACTAACCATATTGGTCACACATCAAAAATTTGGAAATAAAAAAAGAAAAACACCAAAAATCTTTTGTTTGGCGTGCGATGAAAATGAATTTTACTGGGCGGGATGATTTCAAAAGGAAAATCAATTCCCGCCTGATGGTTTGGTTAAAATCCAAAAAGAAAAAGAAAGATGAGTTCGATCTACTTTTTCAGTTTTTATTACTCGATTCATTCTCTCTTTGAAATCATAATTCTACTACTATCTCTAATCTTTACAAGGAACCTAGCTCTTCAGACTCGATATTTGTTGTTGGTATTATTTTTACAACCGAATATTAAATTGATGTTAGATTTTTTATTCGATCTCATGGAATCATATGTTAGATCTTATAGGTTTACTAGTTAAATCATGATTAGGGTTTTTATTCTATTACTTCTTATATGTTTACTAGTTAAAGCATGATTAGGGTTTTTATTCTATTTTTACTATCTCTAATCTTTACAAGGAAACCTACCTTTTCAGACTCGATCTTTGTACAACCCATTATCGAATGAATATTAAACTGATGTTAGATTTTTTGTTCGATCTCATGGAATCAGATGTTAGATCTTATAGGCTTACTAGTTAAAGCAAGGGTTTTTATTCGGCTGTATCAAAGAACAAGTTAATGACGACGAGAGGTGATTTTATTTTGTTACGACAATACTGTTTTAGGCTTAAGTTACATGCACGAACTATTATAAGATTTAGGTAAGGATATTTCTTTCATGTTACTTAGTTAGGCTTTACTAGTTAGTTAGGTTTTACAAAACTTAACGATGCTAACTGTTTTCTCGGGTTTTTGTTATTGTTTGGGTTTGATTTAGATATAACTCTACTTTGATGGACGATATTGTGTCAATCATATATATATATAAGGCTTCTCAAGATTTAATCATTTGAGTCTTTGTTACTTGGCGAGCCTGTAACGTCTGCATTTTAAGTTTCCACTTTTAATGATACCATGTTGCTAGTTGGCCAATTTGACTATCATATTCAAACTAAAAATGGATAATAATTATGTGGTGCTTTAGTACTCTTGGCTTTTGTAACAAAAAGTTATATAAGACCGTTTAACCGGTACCTTTCGCTTTGTGGATAACACAATATTCATGAAGATATTTTGTGTGTTGCAGTGATGTTTTAGCCTCAAGTTACATGCATAAATGAGTTCATGTTTGTTTTCTTTTCATATAATAGAAAAGAGGTGTAACACATGTATCCTATCTTGTTAGGTTTAGCTAATATTTTCCAAAATAAGCTCAAATTCCTAACTGAGATGCACGTACCTACACAGCTTTTGTCATGGCAGAAGATGATTACAACGTTCCCCCAGAGGAGGACCAATGGGATGATGCGGTGGATTCTGATGGTGGCTATAGAATTGAATTCAGTAGTTACCTAGGCTATTTGGCCCGTGATATGGTTGGCATACAACATTTATGTTGGAAGAAAGTCCATGCAACAACAAAACAAAATATGTGAGAGGAAATTCGGGTATGCATATGCGGTTATCAATTCGTAGTTTTTGTTGTCGAACTGTGGTTCTGTGATGAACATAAATTAGTTGTTATTGCAGTTTCATTATGAGGTACCCAATGAATATAAGCAAGCTGTCATGAAGCGTCTAGCTGTTCAGTTGCGGGACTTCAGAAGGAAATTATACAATAATCATGTAAAACCCTTCCTGGAAAGACCGGACAAACTAAAAACTTTCCCCAGAAAGTACGAAACGGTAATGGACCAAGAAGACTGGGAAGAATACCTTAAGTATGTACTAGAATCGCCTATATTTAAGGTATGGAATACACATTGCTTTTTCTAATTTGTGTTTCGTTCTTATTGTCTATCCCATCATACTAATGAAATTATTTTTATTTCCTCTGCAAGAAAAATTCGGAGAAGGGAACAGAGGCAATATCGCAATCCAAGTTCCCACATCGGATATGAAGAGGAGGATACTCGGGATTAAAACTAAAATTAGTAAGTGTGTTGTCTTAAACCAGTTACATGATCTTAAACCATATGTCTGAAATATGATATCAACTATATGAATCACGGATGCTAGGGTATATTTTGAGAACCTTGTATATTTGTTACCTATTCAATTCATCAGTGTCTTCGCATTCATGGTCTAAGAAGCCGTCTCCTAATCTTATGCAGAACTCTACCAGTAATTCCCAACCAAGTCCTTCAATATCTCTAGAGAAGTCGTGCACAGCTATGGCAGAACCTATGGCTAAGACATCTAATGGAGTTTTTTTTTTCTTCGTAAATCTATATTGCTAATCCTAGCATCTTCTTTTTATATGATGTTCATATGCCGTATCTTCGCAGAAAGCAAAATACGACCTTTGGAATGGATCTAGGGGAAACGTCGTTGCTATAGGCAGTATTTTTCCTAAGGTGCCTAACCAGAAAATACATCGACAAGAGCTTCCTGAACACTGTTATGCTGTGATGAGTGCTAAAAAGTGCATATTTCTATATATTTTTCTTGGCATTTAACTCATCTTTTGTGCATTAATTCTACATTTTATCCCATATTCTGTATTTTCATTGTTTTCAAGAATAAATATTTTTCTTACTTAATTTTGCATTTTTAGGTAATAAATAAAGATTGGATGAGTTGCGGAGCAAAAAGAGCAGAAAAGTAGTGAAAAGCCAGGAGGAATTACGCAAGGAAGCCGCGAAGAGTGATGTGCGGAAGACCAAAAAAAGGATAGAAATGGGCTTGAAGAAGAAAGTTGTTCTTAAAGAAGAAGTGGGCTCAAGGTTTTCCAAGCCCAAACTCATTTCCCAAACCCATATTCTATACCCAAAAGCCTAAAACCCAAATCCATACCCGCTTGCGTCTTCAGCCGTCAGATCAGTTCTCAGAAGCATCTGACGGTCGCTCCCTTGCTGTGCATCGAAGTTTGATATCTCCGCCTTACACTACAGTACCTAACTCCATCAAGTACCGTTCGTTTCGTTGTATCTCTTCATCCGACGGTCGCTCATCGCCTGCCTCCGCATCGCCGTCAGATCCACCTACCATCTTCCCATCCATCGCTCCTTGTCGCAGATCATCAAACCTCGCTGCACCCGCCTAACACCCAAGTATCGAACACCCTATACCCCTAGCCAAACGCCCCCTAACCCAAAATCACTCGACCTCTTCTCCTTCATACCCTGTTGCAGAGAGCTGCTCTGCAACTCCATCACCTCCACCAGCTACACCTCGCTGAACCACACCACCCTGCCATCGCCACTTCCTCCACTGTCACCAAACACCACCTACACGCCTTAGCTACCTCCCCTACCTCTATAGCCATCTAACTTATTGATTTTTCACCACTGAAACCCTAGGTGATAAATCAATAAATTAGGTGAGGCTATAAGACGCAATTGAAGACATGGAGAGGAGCAGAGAAGAGAGAATAGGCATGGGTCGACATCAATTCAGGGATTAGGTGAGTGGAATTTTCAATTCAAAAATTAGGGTTTGCAAGTTAGGGTTTCGAAATTTGGGGATATTTTGTAAAACTATAAAAGGCAATTGATGTGTAGAGAGAAGGGTGTTCTTGGTTAGCCGAGATACCCCCTAATTGGGTTAATTTCAGTTTAATTCCAATTTTAATTTCAGTTTTATCATGTGTTAGTTTCAATTGCTAGGGTCTTAAGGAAGCCTTAACTTGCTATCCTGTGTGATGTGAATATGCATTCTTGAATGTTAAAAATGTTTAGGAGATAATCACTTTGGCATGTCTGCAAATTGCTCTCACAGTGGATGCCATGTATCCACTATAGTTAGAATATCTCTATGTGGACACAGCCACCAATCATGCTAAACCAGACCATGTTGAGCCTTAGACTAGTTATACTTAGCCAGATAACTAGTGCTATGGAGCAATGTCTTATTGGGGATGATTTCTCTAGTGGAGAAACTTCTTAGACATAGGGCAGACCACATCTTAACCCATGTCATCACAAGAACAAGAATGTAGTCGTTGAATACATGGTGTAGGTTAGTGGTGGAATTAGTGATCCTAGCTCCCTTCATCTGCTTTGTTTGCTTTCACCACTGCTCACCCACTGCCTATGACCTTTGGTCACTGTCACTGTTTTTGTTACATTGCCTTGATTCTTCCTGCTTTGCTCACTCATCATCTTCACTGCCCTGTTCACTGCCTCTTGGCTTTGCTTTTCTCTTTACTGCCTTCTCATTGTTCTCACTGCACTGTCACTGCCATTTAGCTTAGGAATCTTCATGAACACACCCAAGTCCCTGTGGATCGACCCGTACTTGTGCACTCACTACATCGAAACCGTGCACTTGCGGTATCACTGTAGGCCTTAACTTTCTCCATTTTTTATACACTGTCCCCGGCCTACCAAGTTTTTGGCGCCGCTGCCGGGGACTTGGCGTTGTGTTTTCGAAGCATTCTTATTTGCTGTTCTCTTTGCATTTAGTTCATCTAGCCTCACTTGCATATTCATCTTGCATATTCTCTGCACTGCATATCTTGCATCATGCATTGCATTCTTGCATCTTAGATTAACTTGCTGCTTTAGTAGCTGCTGTGTAGTGCAGCTGAAAGAAACTGATCTTTGCTGAGTCCAGGTACCTGCTGTGAAGCCCAAATAGAGCTGAGCTGCTTCTCCTGCTGCTTCTCCTGATCCTGCTGCTGCTCCTGATCCTGCTGCTGCTATTGCTGCTGTGCTCCTGTTGCTATTCCCTGCTGCTGCTGCCTGCTGAAGCTGGTGTAAGATAAAGCCCAACTGGGCTGTAAGCTGCAGAAGGAGAAGAAATTGAACCAAGCCCAACTGGGCTGTAAGCTGCAGAAGGAGAAGAAATTGAACCAAGCCCAACTGGGCTGTAAGCTGCAGAAGGAGAAGAAATTGAACCAAGCCCAACTGGGCCTTGAGTGTTGAAGCCAAAGCTTAGGATGATCCAAAGCCCAACTGGGCTTTTGCAACCAAACTGAACAGCTGGGCTGTGCTTCAAAGGTAAGCCTAAACCCATTAAGAGAACCCAACCTGTGGGCTTCCATTTTTAATTTGTGGGCTTGTAATAATTTTTGTTTTTCTTTATTTTTTATTTGGGCTTGTAATAATTTTTCTTTTTCTTCTTTTTCTTTCTTTTATGGGTTTGTAATTATTATTGTTGTTTTTATTTTCTTTTATGGGTTGTGCTAATTTATGCTAGGATAAGTTCAAAAAAAAAAAAAAATTACTTTACTTTTCTCCCATTCAAAAAACCAAATTTTACTTGCTCCCATTTTAAACCAAATTTTTTCTTCTTTATCCCATCTTAAACCAAAAGTTTTATTTTACTCCCATTTCAAAACCAAATTTTCAAATGTCTCCCACCAAAACCAAATTTTTCCCAAAAATCCAAACCCATTAAAAACCAAATTTTGGCTTTGTAATATAGTTACTTAGCTTTTGAGCCCAATCATGTCTAGATCTTGGTCTACAGTTGGGGAATACAACAAATCCCTTAGAGAACTTGCGTGTGGACATACTTCACGTTATGAACCTCCCATAGACCATGATGTCAATAGTCATAGGAATTATTATGGACATTTTCAAAGTCCCGAGCCTCAATACTTGAACCCTAATGACTATTCACACATGCATCATTCGCCACAACGTGAAAATGAACATTTTGCTAGTGCCTCACCCACACAATCATCTCTGATCGATCAATTAGAAGCTCGAATCGCAGCTTTAGAAATGCAATCACATGAGGAATCTGTCACATCTAATTTTCTTAGGCAACCTGAAATCTATGCATGTCCCGCATGTGATGGCTTAGACCACACTATTGCGAATTGCTATATTTTCCATGAATTTAGGCGGACTGGAGAAATTCCAAGGTTTGTAGAACCTACAGATTATTATGATGGTGGTTATTGGAACCATAATCAACCTTTTCAAGGTTGCGATCAACCATTTATAGACCCTAACGACCATGCACCCATGTATCAATCACCACAAGGGGAGGACGAACAATTTCACATGAGCCCTTGTATGCAATCTATAATGGAAAACATCAATCTCCTCAAACAAAACACTGCTAGTTTAGAAATGCATACATTGAATGATCATAGCAGCATTTTTATCCCTAATGAAATTAATTATCAAAATAGTGTTTTTAACCCTACTCATGATAGTCATATTGAACATGAACCTAATCTAGAGGTAAATGAGTGGAATAGAAACACTATAGTTTTTAGGGAAGGACACTCTTCTTTTGTTGAGGATGATAATAATTATGATATTATATTAGAAGAACATGTCTATACTGATGATGTTATGGAACCTTTGGGTTCAAATACATTAGGCTTCTCTGCCCAGACCTTAATGAATGATATCTCTTCTAGTATTCCATATGATGTTTCCATTGAATTGCCGATGCATGAGGACAAATCTGTTGATGATGTTGATGATTCTGATTGTGGACTTGCTAATTTGATTGATGATTGTGAGCATGATGTGACATGTGTAGATGATTTAGGAGATTTTGATTTGATTGATAATGACGTGCCTATTCTCCTACATGAGTCACAATCTGATGGCCTTCCACCCAACTTAGATTTGGTTTGTACCAATATTGTAAAACCAATTTTTCTGAGAATGCCTAATCTAGGTTTGGAACTGTGTGCTTCCCAAGTCCTCTTGGACTATTTTGCTTCTAAGTATAATACATTTGAGGAACCACAGTTGGAAATTGCATGTTTGCCCGTCCCTAGCACAGTTCACTTTGAGCTAGACCTTGTACATGATGAACCCCCAAAACTGCGAGATTTTGTTTCCAAAATTTTATCCGTTGAAAAATCCAGGTTTGGGGGTAGCTCATTTTGTTTCACAGTTTCACTTGCGTTTCTATCATATTATTATTGTGTGAAGCTGTTGAAACCTTTACACTTTGTCTTTTGGGTTGATCCTCAACTCTTTAGATTGTTAGTGTATGGTGAATTTTTTGTATATAATCCAGTAGATAAAATTTCTTAAAAACCCTTTTGTTCCTTTTGTATATATTTTGCTAATCCAATATGATCTCGGCTGAAATATGTTGGATTTTTGCCTTGAATAACGGAGTTTTAATTCTGCTTTCGCCGAAATCGGGTATTCTCTCTCCTTTTACTCTACTCAGCATGTCCTTTTCCATATGTTGCATTTTAATTCTTTCCATATTTTGAAACATTGAGGACAATGTTTAGTTTAGGTTTGGGGGTATAGAGTAGATACCACGATAATATGCTATAATTGAAAACAAAACTCCATCTTTTTGAAAAAAATTGAAAAATTCCAAAAAAATTAAAAAATTAGAAAAATCATAAAAATGGAGCTCATTTACCTTGAAATGTTGACTCTTGTGCAAATATGTATTATTATTAGGAGTCTTAGTCTAGATATTTAGGCACCCTGATTCTAGCACAATTCACATAGTGATAAGAAATTTGCACGCGCACGATCTACCAATACATGTATGGCCTCGATCTTCAAGGTGTTTGATAGGAAGTTACGATTGCCAATCACTTTAGAATACTGAACGAAACTTGACTAGCTTGTTCTTTGGTTGGTTGGGATAGAAGGTGGAGGTTACATTAAGAAAGACAACCATCGAATTTAACTGGGTGCATCAAAAAGGGCTACCTCTTGCAAAGTGTCATGTAATCTTTTGTTTCCTTTTGTATATGTTTCAAAAGTGTTTCCTTATTCAAAAAAAAAAAAAAAAAAAAACGATGTTTATATTCAGAAAAAAATATCAGAAAAATACAAAAAAATCAAGTACTTATCAATTCCATCATCTCTTGTTCCAAAAATAAAAAGAGAATAGTCAATGTAAATAAGAGTCATGTAAAGAGTCATCTTTTGTTGTTTCATTGTAATAAGCAAGGAGGGTGTATGCCATTGATGTACAACGCGAGTAATTGTGAAATACCTCCAACTCATTCACAATTCTCGTAAAGTCCGGACAGCTAGCTAGATTTCGACCTCAGTTCTTAGCCTGAGAAACTATCTCTTGGTGATTAGTAGTCATAACTTCAGATCTTTCTTTACACATGTGTATATACACTTTACACTCTTATCACATGTCTTTTTTTGTTATCAGTGCTAGGATTGTGCCTTCGATAGCTAGATTGACATCTCCATTTTGCTGTGAGCTTAAACTGTTTTGCACATGTCACATTTGATGGAATCTGAGCTTATATTTTGACCTAGAACTTTGTAGGTACGTTCTAAGCAAACCTTCACGAGACTTCAACTCGTCCACTAGGGACACTTAGTGGTTTAAAAGGCTTAGTGCATACGCTAAATGCATTCGAGAGACCAGCGACAGTGGTATAGGTAGGATTTCCTTAGTTTTGTTTTACTTGAGGACAAGTAAAATTCAGGTTTGGGGGTATTTGATGAGTGCTAAAAAGTGCATATTTCTATATATTTTTCTTGGCATTTAACTCATCTTTTGTGCATTAATTCTACATTTTATCCCATATTCTGTATTTTCATTGTTTTCAAGAATAAATATTTTTCTTACTTAATTTTGCATTTTTAGGTAATAAATAAAGATTGGATGAGTTGCGGAGCAAAAAGAGCAGAAAAGTAGTGAAAAGCCAGGAGGAATTACGCAAGGAAGCCGCGAAGAGTGATGTGCGGAAGACCAAAAAAAGGATAGAAATGGGCTTGAAGAAGAAAGTTGTTCTTAAAGAAGAAGTGGGCACAAGGTTTTCTAAGCCCAAACTCATTTCCCAAACCCATATTCTATACCCAAAAGCCTAAAACCCAAATCCATACCCGCTTGCGTCTTCAGCCGTCAGATCAGTTCTCAGAAGCATCCGACGGTCGCTCCCTTGCTGTGCATCGAAGTTTGATATCTCCGCCTTACACTACAGTACCTAACTCCATCAAGTACCGTTCGTTTCGTTGTATCTCTTCATCCGACGGTCGCTCATCGCCTGCCTCCGCATCGCCGTCAGATCCACCTACCATCTTCCCATCCATCGCTCCTTGTCGCAGATCATCAAACCTCGCTGCACCCGCCTAACACCCAAGTATCGAACACCCTATACCCCTAGCCAAACGCCCCCTAACCCAAAATCACTCGACCTCTTCTCCTCCATACCCTGTTGCAGAGAGCTGCTCTGCAACTCCATCACCTCCACCAGCTACACCTCGCTGAACCACACCACCCTGCCATCGCCACTTCCTCCACTGTCACCAAACACCACCTACACGCCTTAGCTACCTCCCCTACCTCTATAGCCATCTAACTTATTGATTTTTCACCACTGAAACCCTAGGTGATAAATCAATAAATTAGGTGAGGCTATAAGACGCAATTGAAGACATGGAGAGGAGCAGAGAAGAGAGAATAGGCATGGGTCGACATCAATTCAGGGATTAGGTGAGTGGAATTTTCAATTCAAAAATTAGGGTTTGCAAGTTAGGGCTTCGAAATTTGGGGATATTTTGTAAAACTATAAAAGGCAATTGATGTGTAGAGAGAAGGGTGTTCTTGGTTAGCCGAGATACCCCCTAATTGGGTTAATTTCAGTTTAATTCCAATTTTAATTTCAGTTTTATCATGTGTTAGTTTCAATTGCTAGGGTCTTAAGGAAGCCTTAACTTGCTATCCTGTGTGATGTGAATATGCATTCTTGAATGTTAAAAATGTTTAGGAGATAATCACTTTGGCATGTCTGCAAATTGCTCTCACAGTGGATGCCATGTATCCACTGTAGTTAGAATATCTCTATGTGGACACAGCCACCAATCATGCTAAACCAGACCATGTTGAGCCTTAGACTAGTTATACTTAGCCAGATAACTAGTGCTATGGAGCAATGTCTTATTGGGGATGATTTCTCTAGTGGAGAAACTTCTTAGACATAGGGCAGACCACATCTTAACCCATGTCATCACAAGAACAAGAATGTAGTCGTTGAATACATGGTGTAGGTTAGTGGTGGAATTAGTGATCCTAGCTCCCTTCATCTGCTTTGTTTGATTTCACTACTGCTCACCCACTGCCTATGACCTTTGGTGACTGTCACTGTTTTTGTTACATTGCCTTGATTCTTCCTGCTTTGCTCACTCATCATCTTCACTGCACTGGCACTGCAATTTAGCTTAGGAATCTTCATGAACACACCCAAGTCCCTGTGGATCGACCCGTACTTGTGCACTCACTACATCGAAACCGTGCACTTGCGGTATCACTGTAGGCCTTAACTTTCTCCATTTTTTATACACTGTCCCCGGCCTACCAAGTTTTTGGCGCCGCTGCCGGGGACTTGGCATTGTGTTTTCGAAGCATTCTTATTTGCTGTTCTCCTTGCATTTAGTTCATCTAGCCTCACTTGCATATTCATCTTGCATATTCTCTGCACTGCATATCTTGCATCATGCATTGCATTCTTGCATCTTAGATTAACTTGCTGTTTTAGTAGCTGCTGTGTAGTGCAGCTGAAAGAAACTGATCTTTGCTGAGTCCAGGTACCTGCTGTGAAGCCCAAATAGAGCTGAGCTGCTTCTCCTGCTGCTTCTCCTGATACTGCTGCTGCTCCTGATCCTGCTGCTGCTATTGCTGCTGTGCTCCTGTTGCTATTCCCTGCTGCTGCTGCCTGCTGAAGCTGGTGTAAGATAAATCCCAACTGGGCTGTAAGCTGCAGAAGGAGAAGAAATTGAACCAAGCCCAACTGGGCCTTGAGTGTTGAAGCCAAAGCTTAGGATGATCCAAGGCCCAACTGGGCTTTTGCAACCAAACTGAGCAGCTGGGCTGTGCTTAAGCAAGTAAGCCTAAACCCATTAAGAGAACCCAACCTGTGGGCTTCCATTTTTAATTTGTGGGCTTGTAATAATTTTTTCCATTTTTTTTTGTTGGGCTTGTAATTTAAGTTAACTTTTGGGTTTGTATTTGAGCATTAACTGTGGGATTGTCCCTATCAAAATTTTGGGTTTCAAAAACCCAACAAACAACCTAAAGAAGGTTAACTGAACCTACCAACTCAGCTGGGCTTCATTAGTTTCTGGGCTTGCTGAAGTCGTTAGTGGGCGTGTACCCAAACTCTAGGCCGAAAGTTGGGCTCTGTTTCACAACAGTTCCCCAAACCCATTGCCTCACCAAAGCACAACCAAAACAGTGGGCTTATCCCCATAAAAACCAAATGTTTCCCATCAAAAACCAAATGTTTTTCATTCCCATAAAAACCAAATTTTTCCCAAAAATCCAAACCCATTAAAAACCAAATTTTGGGCTTTGTAACATAGTTACTTAGCTTTTGAGCCCAATCATGTCTAGATCTTGGTCTACAGTTGGGGAATACAACAAATCCCTTAGAGAACTTGCGTGTGGACATACTTCACGTTATGAACCTCCCATAGACCATGATGTCAATAGTCATAGGAATTATTATGGACATTTTCAAAGTCCCGAGCCTCAATACATGAACCCTAATGACTATTCACACATGCATCATTCGCCACAACGTGAAAATGAACATTTTGCTAATACCTCACTCACACAATCATCTCTTGTGGATCAATTAGAAGCTCGAATCGCAGCTTTAGAAATGCAATCACATGAGGAATCTGTCACATCTAATTTTCTTAGGCAACCTGAAATCTATGCATGTCCCGCATGTGGTAGTTTAGACCACCCTGTTGAGAATTATCATATTTTGCATAATTTTAGGCAATCTAGAGAAAATCCAAGGTATGAAATGCCCATAAATTGTGAGAATGGTAGTCATTGGGACCATAATCAATCCTTTGAGGGTTGCGATCAATCTTTTATAAACCCTAATGACCATGCACACATGTACCAATCACCACAATTTGAACATGAAGAATTTTGTACTCCCATGAATTTAGACTCCACCACAGAAGCTTTCAGATCAGTGAGCAAAACTTCGATAGATCTACATCACGAATTCAGGCATATTTAGATCAGATTTTGCTTCACCTCAAAAGGAGGAAATTCATGAGGAAATGTATGTTGTCCCTAATGAAGTGTCTAGTCCCATTCATGTAAATGATGTTGAATATGAACCTAATTAAGGAACATGAATCGACTAACGACACCCACTTTAACTGAGGACCAATATGCATGCTACCATGATGATGATTATGATGATGTGTTAGAGAACATGAAAATATTGTGGAACCTGTTGGTTCAATACATATGGCTTTCTCGCCCTCGACCTCATGAATGTGTTTTTTCTAATACTCATTGTATTCATATGATTTTGATATTGACATGGGATTTAATTATTTGTGAAGATGAGCATGACATAGGAATAGTGGAATCTTCTGTAGACACTAATATGCATGAAAATATAGTTGATGTGTCGATTATCTACTAGGTCACATGTGATATTCTCCTGATTGCCGATGCATGAGAATGAATCTGTGATGATGTTGATGATTCTAAGTGTGAACTTGTTAATTTGATTGATGATTGTGAGCATGATGTGACATGTGTAGATGATTAGGAGATTTTGTTGATTAATAATGATGTGCATCGTCCTACATAAGTCACAATCTGATGGCCTTCCACCCAACCTAGATTGGTTGTACCCATATTGTCAAACCGAACTTTTCTGAGAGTCCCGAATCTAGGTTTGGAACTGTGTGCTCCCCAAGTCTCTTGGACTATTTTGCTTCTAAGTATAAATACATTGAGGAACCACAGTTGGAATTAGCATGTTTGCCCGTCCCTAGCACAGTTCACTTTGAGCTAGACCTTGTACATGATGACCCCCAAAACTGCGAGATTTTGTTTCCAAAATTTTTCCGTGAAAATCCAGGTTTGGGGGTAGCTCATTTTTGTTTCACAGTTCACTTGCGTTTATTTCCTGTATATTTGTGTGAGCTGTTGAAACCTCTACACTTGTCTTTTGGGTTGATCCCAACTCTTTAGATTGTTAGTGTATGGTGAATTTTGGATATAATCAGTAGATAAAATTTCTTAAAACCCATTTTTGTTCCTTTGTATATATTTTGTATATCCAATATGATTCTCGCTGAAATAGGTTGGATTTTTTTCCTTGAAATAACGGAGTTCTAATCTTGCTTTCGTCGAAATCGGGTATTCTCTTTCCTTTTCTCTACTCAACATGATATTTCATATGTTGTATCTAATTTTGTTCATATTTGAAACATTGAGGACAATGTTTAGTTTAGGTTGGGGGTGAAAAGTAGATACTTTGATAATATGCCATAATGAAAACAAGAACTCTTCTTTTGAAAAAAAATGAAAAATGAAAATAAAAAAATTAAAAAATGATAAAAAAACATAAAAAATGGAGCTCATTTACCTTGAAATGTGACTCTTGTGCAAATATGTAATTTTTAGGAGTCTTAGTCTAGATATTTAGGCACCCTGATTCTAGCACAATTCACATTGTGATAAGAAATTGCACGCGCACGATATACCAATACCATGTATAGCCTCGATCTTCAAGGTGTTTGATAGGAAGTCACGATTCCAATCACTTTAGAATACTGAAACGAAACTTGACTAGCTTGTTCTTTGGTGGTTGGGATAGAAGGTGGAGGTTACATTAAAAAGACAACCATCGAATTTAACTGGGTGCATCAAAAGGGGCTACTCTTGCAAAGTGTCATGTAATCTTTGTTCCTTTTGTATATGTATCAAAAGTGTTTCCTTATTCAAAAAAAAAAAAAAAAAAAAAAAAAAAAAAAAAAAAAAAAAAAAACGATGTTTATATTCAGAAAAAATATCAGAAAAATACAAAAAAATTCAAGTACTTATCAATTCCATCATCTTGTTCCAAAAATAAAAGAGAATAGTCAATGTAAATAAGAGTCATGTAAAGAGTCATCTTTTGTTGTTTCATTGTAATAAGCAGGAGGGGTATGCCATTGATGTACAACGCGAGGAAATTGTGAAATTACCTCCAAACTCATTCACAATTCTCGTAAAGTCGGACAGCTAGCTAGATTTCGACCTCAGTTCTTAGCCTGAGAAACGATCTCTTGGTGATTAGTAGTCATAATTCAGATCTTTTTACACATGTGTAGATACACTTTACACTCTTATCACATGTCTTTTTTTGTTATCAGTGCTAGGATTGTGCCTTCGATAGCTAGATTGACATCTCCATTTTGCTGTGAGCTTAAAACTGTTTTGCACATGTCACCATTTGATGGAATCTGAGCTTATATTTTGACCTAGAACTTGTAGGTACGTTCTAAGCAAACCTTCACGAGACTTCAAACTCGTCCACTAGGGAAACTTAGTGGTTTAAAAGGCTTAGTGCATACGCTAAATGCATCGAGAGACCAGCGACAGTGGTATAGGTAGGATTTCTAGTTGTTGTACTTGAGGACAAGTAAATTTAGGTTGGGGGTATTGATGAGTGCTAAAAAGTGCATATTTCTATATATTTTTCTTGGCATTTAACTCATCTTTTGTGCATTAATTCTACATTTTATCCATATTCTGTATTTTCATTGTTTTCAGAATAATATTTTTCTTACTTAATTTTGCATTTTAGGTAATAAAAAAGATTGGATGAGTTGCGGAGCAAAAAGAGCAGAAAAGTAGTGAAAAGCCAGGAGGAATTACGCAAGGAAGCCGCGAAGAGTGATGTGCGGAAGACCAAAAAAGGATAGAAAATGGGCTTGAAGAAAGAAAGTTGTTCTTAAAGAAGAAGTGGGCTCAAGGTTTCCAAGCCCAAACTCATTTCCCAAACCCATATTCTATACCCAAAAGCCTAAAACCCAAATCCATACCGCTTGCGTCTTCAGCCGTCAGATCAGTTCTCAGAAGCACCGACGGTCGCTCCCTTGCTGTGCATCGAAGTTTGATATCTCCGCCTTACACTACAGTACCTAACTCCATCAAGTACCGTTCGTTTCGTTGTATCTCTTCATCGACGGTCGCTCATCGCCTGCCTCCGCATCGCCGTCAGATCCACCTACCATCTTCCCATCATCGCTCCTTGTCGCAGATCAAACCTCGCTGCACCCGCCTAACCCCAAGTATCGAACACCCTATACCCTAGCCAAACGCCCCAACCCAAAATCACTCGACCTCTTCTCTCCATACCCTGTTGCAGAGAGCTGCTCTGCAACTCCATCACCTCCACCAGCTACACCTCGCTGAACCACACCACCCTGCCATCGCGCCACTTCCTCCACTGTCACCAAACACCACCTACACGCCTTAGCTACCTCCCCTACCTCTATAGCCCATCTAACTATTGATTTTTCACCACTGAAACCCTAGGTGATAAATCAATAAATTAGGTGAGGCTATAAGACGCAATGAAGACATGGAGAGGAGCAGAGAAGAGAGAATAGGCATGGGTCGACATCATTCAGGGATTAGGTGAGTGGAATTTTCAATTCAAAAATTAGGGTTTGCAAGTTAGGGTTTCGAAATTTGGGGATATTTTGTAAACTATAAAAGGCAATTGATGTGTAGAGAGAAGGGTGTTCTGGTGTAGCCGAGATACCCCCCTAATTGGGTTTAATTTCAGTTTAATTCCAATTTTATTTCAGTTTTATCATGTGTTAGTTCAATTGCTAGGGTCTTAAGGAAGCCTTAACTTGCTATCCTGTGTGATGTGAATATGCATTCTTGAATGTTTAAAATGTTTAGGAGATAATCACTTTGGCATGTCTGCAAATTGCTCTCACAGTGGATGCCATGTTATCCACTGCATAGTTAGAATATCTCTATGTGGACACAGCCACCAATCATGCTAAACCAGACCATGTTGAGCCTTAGACTAGTTATACTTAGCCAGATAACTAGTGCTATGGAGCAATGTCTTATTGGGGATGATTCTCTAGTGGAGAAAACTTCTTAGGACATAGGGCAGACCACATCTTAACCCATGTCATCACAAGAACAAGACAGAATGTAGTCGTGTGAATACATGGTGTAGGTAGGTGAGTGGTGTAATTAGTGATCCTAGCTCCCTTCATCTGCTTTGTTTGCTTTCACCACTGCTCACCCACTGCCTATGACCTTTGGTCACTGTCACTGTTTTTGTTACATTGCCTTGATTCTTCCTTCTTTGCTCACTCATCATCTTCACTGCACTGTCACTGCCATTTAGCTTAGGAATCTTCATGAACACACCCAAGTCCCTGTGGATCGACCCGTACTTGTGCACTCACTACATCGAAACCGTGCACTTGCGGTATCACTGTAGGCCTTAACTTTCTCCATTTTTTATACACTGTCCCCGGCCTACCATGCTGCCAATATTCTGGAGGTCATAGATCCATCATTCGTGTTAACGGAACCAAGTGGTGATTTTAAGTTATTAGGGGAAGCTAAAGATGGTTTTGTGTCATGGCCAAAAGATAATTGTTCCATCTCTGATGACAAGCTTAGTTTCTTAGATCTTTTGCTTTGTTAATCAAGTATATAAATTGTTTTACGTAAATCAATCATGTATTCAGTTTGATTAAAGAATAAGTATGAGATAGAAATATATTAACACCTAATGGAACATGAATGCCAGTGTAAATTAGAAAACTGATATTTGGTTACGGATTTTATTATGGGCGTCAGCTGTGAAAAATGGCACGGCCTTCAGTGAAGTTGGCTTTATCACATTGTTGGAAAAATGACTTTTGTCTGTCTCTTGTTGAGAGTTCATATGACAGACGAATAATTCATATGACAGACGAATTCGCCTTGGATTTAGAATATATATATATATATATATATATAATACATTTAATCTCTTGCTGCAGGAAACTCCACAACATGGAAAACCTCATAAGCAACCAGAACCAGTTTTAGATTTTGAGAAGATATTGGACAGTGATAAACTGAATGAGGAGCACCTAGCAGTCAATCCACATTCGGGGAGTCATGCATGCAACCTCTGAAAAGCTTTCTCAGAAGACTAAAAAGGCGCAAAGAAGATTATATGAACCAACTGTGCAGAAGGCATACCAACTTTCAGATGGGCAACAGAGGAAGACAAGGTTTGGCGCGTCGAGAATGTCACAACCTGATCCATTGCATGCAGAGACACCACCATCAAAAAAGTTGAAGAAAAACTGATGATTTTTGGATAAATGCTCTTTAATATTTATTTTTTTTGCAAACTGTTAGACCAAAGCTCAACATTTTTTACTGTGTTATTAATAATAATATGAATTTTTGGCATATATGAATTTCAGATTTAACCACAATTTATAAAGTATATAATAGAATTTGGATAGTGCCAGGTGGATGGTTTAGATGCGCCATATCTGAACGTCTTAGAGGATGTAGTTGCAGGAAATCCTACACTACACCCCTCATATGATTTCATTATTACTCAACTTATTTTTAGATTTACACTCTTAATTTTATTGATCAATCTTTGAATGTTCTTACAAGAAAAGATAAAGGAATCAAGAATGACCTCTGCTCTAGACTTTCTCTCTCCTATTTACTTGTTTCTTACTCAAATAGATCTCTCTTTTTCTTTTACAACTGAACGACTATTTATAGGGAAGTACATAGTGGATGACAGCTAATATGTCCTTTATTTTCGAATATGACTTGCGACATTCTCGCAACCTTACAAATGTTAATCTCGCAAACTCTCTAATTTTCGCAGGACAATCACATCTTTCTCATGATTTTAGCTGACGTCGTTTATTATATCATTTCTGAAATTGTTCTGCGACGCTGTTGTGTTGTGTTGTTGATAATTTCGCTAAGATATCACTATTGCGAGATTCTGATCCTACATCTTGCCTCTTCTCATATCTTTTCTGCGAAGTAGAGAATGATGTGAGAAATGTCGCAGTTGTTCATCTCTTCATATTCTGCATTTATCACACATACTCTTTCTTCCATCTGTTTCTTGACACGTCTTTTGTAGCCGCTGTTTTTTAACAATTTATATTTTTCCGTATTAATCGTTTTTATCTTCTCGAGGAAAAATCCCTATATATATATTCTTTCTCACTCTCTTTTTCTTTCTTTTTATTTTCTCTGCAACTTCATCGTTCTTCTACAAATCCGTTATTGCAATTTTTCTTCTTTCTTCTTCAATATTTTTAAGTTCTTCTTCATCTTCATACTATTTCTTCTACATATCTTCATCGTTCGTAATTTTCTTCGAAATAATCTTCCTGCTACTGTTTTCCATGGATTCATCAAGGTTAGTTTTCTTTTTTCTTCTTTATGGGTTTTGCTGAAATTGATCTTGTTTATTGCCTTATTTGATGTTGTTTATGTGATTCACATACTCTTGTTATTTCAGCAAAAGCGCCTCCAATACTAAATTTACAGTTCATAACCCTAACATTCCCAAATCGCAACATAAGGTTGTTGGGCATAAAAGAAAGTCTGAGAATGAGAAGGTGGTAAGAAACACTATCCTTTTTTAATAACAATATTGTTGCCTTTGTTTCTTATCTGGATTGTAATTCGCAGGGTGATAAGGATGTCAATAAACCTCTCAAGAAATCTCGCCACCTTAAAACTGTTCCCACTTTCGTTCCATTCCACTTACTCATCTCTTCTAAATCTCCTGCTACATCTTCGCAAGATAAACCTTTATCTCCCATTCGCGAAAAAGCTGCCTCAGACTTCATTTCTTCAGCTGACCTTTCAATGATTTAAACCCCCCTTGTTGATCCTTTTATGAATGAAACTTCTTCTCTTCCTATTGAGAATGTTTCTCAACCTTCTATCACTGCCAGTTTTCTACCTGAGTCTCTTCCTCTTTCGAAAGAAACCGTGGAAGGAATATATATTGCTTTCAAAGTTTTATCTGAAGTCCTGGATGATGGCAAGAAGTCTTCTATTGATCCTATCAAGTCTAATGTTTGCGAAATTCTGAGTAAGCATTTAGGTTCTGACAGAGCTGCTTCGCAGTCAGCTTTGGAAAAAGAGTGTAATGCTCTTCGTCTCGAAAATCAAAATCTTCAGAATGTTTTGTTGGATCGTGACAATATTCGCAAGAAGAATGATGAATTGAGAGGTATGATTTTCTTACCCATGTCTTCAACTTGCCTTTTTAATGGTTTTATCCTTCCCATATTTAATTATCCTTAAAATCCCTCTTTCGCATGTTAAGCCTTAAATCAGAAACGAATAATGGAGAGATATCAATTTGAATCTGCTGTTGAAGAAGCCCGTGTTGATAAAGAAATTTTGATGGATCAATATAACCAATTAGATAACCTCTATTCATATTCTCTTGATCATATAAATAATCTTACCAATGAAAATACCCAATTAGTTTAGAGACAATATTTATTAAGTAATGAAGTATCTCGCCTTTCTTATTCTTTAACTAAAGCTAATTTAGGGATGGAAACTTTATCAGATGAGAATAAAACCTTATCTCAAGAGAAGCGAACTTGTTTAAACAAGATAGCGATATCTTCGCAACAACTTAGCACTCTTCAGAAAGTATGTAATGACCAAGAGCAATCTCTTCGCTCTTTGAGAAATGAACTTAAAGAAGTAACAAAGTCATCTATCGCTCAAAGAGATACACTCATTCAAGGTAGAATAGCTTTAAGTGTAAAGGCGAATCAACTTAAAGAACAATATTCCAAATTAGAAGAATCTTATTCTTCTCTTGCGAAGAAAAATGCCTTCTTGTTTCTAAAGAGAAAAACCTTCAGTCTCGACTTAAAGGTTTAGTTAGAGATAAATTTGATGACGCAATGGACCGTTGGGAGAATAGTTGTCTGTCCTTGATTCAACACCTTATTTCGCAAAAAGAAGGTAGTCATAATATTTTGACTGCCTTAACTATCTTTTCTTTGTCATATTTTTCTGAGTTCTTCATCTTATTGAAATTTTGTATTCTACCTTTCGCAGAGTCTGAGAAGAATCTTCATTCCTCCATTTCTGTTTTGGAGGCTAAATATACCAAAATTTGTAAAGAAAATGCATTGGTCGTCTCTACCCTTACTGGTTCTCGCGACCGAGCAGAAAGAAGACTTGATTATCTTGCTCACTTTAAGGATATTCAAGATAGGAATCATCAGAGAGCAGTTCTTCGTCAAGTTCATCTACGGCCTGAAATCCTTGTAAATGATATTTTATTGTCCAAATATCTTCCTCCTACATAAATTGAACCTTTGGAAGTATATGATGATGAAGTTCCTCGTCCTGCTGATAGTGATTATGATTATGAAAGTGGGGCAGAGGATGATCTCTTAGAAGGTGAAGAAGAAATTCCTTCTAAGGAAGCATCTGCTGGTGTTAATCAAAATGAGAAAGAAATCTCTCCTGAAGAAGTAATTGTTGGCGATAATCAAGGTGCTAGTCAAGGTGAAGATCAGAACCGAAATGAAGGAGAGGCTTGCGATATTGAGAACATTGGCGAATTATCTTCTTGAATTGTATTACTTTTATCACTTTTGCGAATAACATTCTTCAACCAACTTTGGAATCAATTTTTCCTTTTAGTATTTTGCTGATGAGAAAGATAATGCTTCTTGTTTATTGATTCCCATACTTGCCTCTCATTATCTTTCTTGCAAAAAATAATTTGTCACGAATACTTATAAATATTTTGTTTTATCATGTGGTCTTATTTTTCCTTCCTAATTAAAGGTCTTATTATGCCACCTCTTGTCATTGCGACAAAATCGTAAAACGTCCTTGCACTTTCATGCAATAACCCATTGATCTTGCCTTAACTTTTTCTTTTGTATTATGGCCTCTTCAGGAATGTTGCGACGATATGACATGCCTAAATATTCTTGCGAAAATAAAGCCGCATGACATTGCCGTCTTGCGACGAAATCGCAGGACGTCTTCGCACTTTCATGAGAAAACCCATTGACCTCGTCTTATCTTTTTCTTTTGTATTATTGCCTCTTCAGGATTGTTGCACAAATATGACAAGCCTTAATACTCTTGCGAATAGAAAGCCTCATGACATTTGCGTCTTAAGACACTTATCAGCTCCCTAATGGAGGGTGCCGCCCTTATCTTCCCCCTGGTTGCCCCTTCAAGGAGGCGTACTTCTACCATACAAGGTTAGCTCCTCCCATCCAGTCTTAACAACAACCAGTTGTTTTCGCAGCCTCTTATCCCTTTTACCTATAGGGCTTATGGTTACGAGACTGCACCCTAAGTGGGGTTTTCTTCGGGCCGAGTGCAGTATAAGCCAAGACTTGTCAAGAATGGCAAGGTACGCTTCAAACGTCCCTGGCACTCTTGACTCAACCGTGTACCTCGGCGCCTTGATCAGATCTGCACTCCTTGGGAGATTATTACCTTAGTCGCCCAACCCAAGTCATATGCTTAAGCTGAGAATCCAAGGTGCCTCTCCCGGATGGGCTTTATTGACCCCAAATCTCCATGACTCAGGTTCCGGTGGCGGTGTAGCCTTTCCCTGAGCCATGCAACAGGTACCCCCTAATATGACGTACTTTAGGTCTTACATTTGCCTCTTGCGAAATTTTATTCGCGAACTAGGGTGTACGCCATAAAGGTTCGCCCCTTTCTTTTATGTCATTGTTCTGTGATTATCTCTGCGAAAATTTCGCACATCATGATCTTGTTTTGATATGAATAATCTTGCAATTTTTTTCAGAATCCATAACTTCTCAAAGCTTCTTACGGATAATATCTTTTTAAATACAACCTGTTCCATGGTCTGTCAAGTCTATGACCAACATCTCTGCCTTCTGGATCCATTAATCTATAAGCTCTGTTCCAACTATCTCCTTAATGATGTAAGGTCCATCCCATTTTTCGCTAATTTTCCACCATTTTCTCGCTGATATATTGGTGTCTCTCGCAGAACTAAATCTCCTGGTTGGAATTCGCGTACTTTGACACGTTTATTATATTCTCGGGCTAATCTTCGCTCATAATTCTCCATATGTTGTAAAGCTTTTTCTCTTTTTTCTTCTAATTCATCAAGTTTATTTAAGATCAAACCCGCACTAAGATTTTTCTCCTAAGCTTCTCTTTTTGTTGTTGGAATAACAACTTCTGTTGGTAACACCGCTTCAACTTCGTATCTTAAACAAAAAGGTGACATTCCAGTAGCTTCTCTTCTAGTTGTATTATAAGCCCATACTGCATTATGTACTTGTTCGCACCATGCTCTGTGATGTCCTTCCAATTTCTTCTTTAATATATCTGCAATTGTTATGTTTGTTGCTTCTACCTACCCATTGGCTTGTGGATACAAAGGAGTAGACTTTCCACATTTTATCTTGAATGCATTGAGTATCATTTCTATATTCTGTCCTTCAAACTGTTTCCCATTATCATATACCAACTGCGCAGGAGTTCCGAATTTGCAAATGATATTTTCGAATATGAATGTAAAGATATATTTGTCGCGAATATGTTGTACTGCCTTCACTTCTGTCCATTTTGTGAAATAATCTGTTGCGACTATTAAATATCTTCTTTGTCCAGAACCTGGTAAAAATGGTCCCACAATATCTAAACCCAACTTTCCAAAAGGCCACACACTGGTTGAAGATGATAGTGGTGCTCCAGGTGCATGTATTTTCTTTCCATGCCGCTGACAATCTTCGCAATGTCTTGATATTTGTTTGGCATCTTCGTGCATGTATGTCCAGTAATAGCCTTGCATTTTTGCTCTATGTGCCAAAGATCTTCCCCCACTATGATTGCCATCATCCCCACTATGTAACATTTTTAGCACTTTTTCTCTTTCCTCTCGTGTCAAACATCTGAGTGATGGTCCATTAAAGGATTTTCGGTATAGCAACCCATCTCTTAATTCATAATTCGTTGCATGGCTTTTTAATTTGTGTGTTTCCAATCTATTTCTTGGTGTTTCTCCTTTCTCCAAATATGCATGAAGTTTCATTCTCCAATCTGCGATATTGTTCGTTTGTTCTTCTTCTTCATTGTCTATTATCATCACGTCCACTTGTTCTTCTTCTTTATTGATTGATGGTGACAGAAGTGTTTGTATTTTTATGTATCTCGCAGTTGGATCTGTCATCATGCTTGAGATGAAAACAAACGCGTCTGCGAGTCTGTTATCTTTCCTTGAAATGTGCCTCCATTTTATTTTTGGGATTTTCGCTGACAATTCTTCAACGAGCTTCTTGTATTTCTTCAAGGATAGTTCATTTGTAGTATACTCTCCCTTTATTTGGCGAATAACTAGATGCGAATCACTAGTGATCCTGGCATTTTCTAGTTTCATTTCTATTGCGAATTTTAAGGCATGTATCACAGCTTCATATTCCGTTTCATTATTAGTGGATGCGAATTCCAATCTGAATGAAAAAGCCATCTTTATTCCTTATGGAGAAATCAAAACAATTCCAACTCCATTTCCTTCTCCATTTGATGATCCATCTACCAATATCTCCCATCTATTTGGTTCTGTTAGTAAATCTTTTGGATCTCCGCGTTCTTCTTCTATATCCATCATTTCTTCTACTGCTTCATCTTCTAAAGGAAATTTTGCCAAGAAATATGCAACAACTTGTGACTTTGGTGAAGACAAAATTTCATATTTAATATCAAAGTGGCCTACTTGTGCATTCCATCTCTCCACTCTTCCTGATCTTTTAGAATTCTTCATCACTGATTCAATTGGTACTTTTGTTAATACCTTTATATTATGCGCCTAAAAATATATGCGGAGCTTAAACGATGCATAAACTAATGTTAAGAATAACTTCTCAATCTTTGAGTAATTCTTCTCGGCAGTATTAAAAGTTTTGCTAATGTAATAGATGGGTTTCTCCACTCCTGCGTCTACTCGCAATAACACAACACTTAATGCATGCGACGTCGTCGCAAGATAGATCAATAATTCTTCTCCTGATATTGCTTTTTGTAAAATAGTTGTATTCATAAGATGTTCTTTGATCCCTTGAAAATCTTTTTCACATTCATCAGTCCATTTAAATTTCGCACCCTTCTTAAGTATATCGAAAAAATATTTGCATTTGTCTGATGATCGCTAAATGAATCTCCCCAGCGAAGCTAGAATCCCATTCAACTTATGTACATCTTTTATTGTTGCTGGTGTTGGCATGTCACGAACTGCTTGCACTTTTTCTGGATCAACCTGTATTCCTTCTTTTGATACAATGTAGCCTAAAATTTTTCCCGATGCAACTCCAATAGTACACTTCTCAGGATTCAATTTAATGTTATACTGCCTCATTTGTTCAAAAATCTCCCTCAGGTCTTGTACATGGTCTTTACCTTCTTTACTCTTTACAAACATGTCATCCACGTATACTTCTAATGTTTTGTGTATCCATTTTGCGAACGCCTTCTCTACCATTCTTTGGTATGTCGCTCCTGCATTTCGCAAACCAAATGGCATTTTCGTGTAACAATATAAACCTCTAGGGGCGAAGAAAGCAGTATGTTTTTGACCTTCTTCAGCGAGAGGAATTTGGTTATACCCTTTGTACCCATCTAAAGACGATACTCTATCGTTTCCCGCTGCGGATTCCACCATTTGAGGAATATCTGGTAACAGAAAACTATCTTTGGGGCAAGCTTTGTTTAAATCAGTGAAATCTATGCAAATCCTGATTCCTTTGTTTTTCTTTGGGACAATAACCATATTCGTTATCCATTATGGGTATTTAGCTTGTCTTATGATTCCCGCATCAAGCATTTTCTGTAGTTCTTCTTCTATTTGGGAATGGTAAGTTGTTGTAATTTTTCTTATTCCCTGTTTAAATAGTCTCACATTTTTGTTAATCTCCAACTTGTGGCATGAAATTGATGGATCTATTCCCGGTATCTCATCCATGTTTCCTGCGAAAACATCTTTATATTCTCGCAACAGGTTAACAGTTCTTTCTTCTTCTTCCACATCCATTTTGGTTCCAATTCTCAATATTAGAGGTACGTCTATAGTCCCAACGTTTATTTCTTTTGTTGGTTCTGCGGAACTGTAACTGGGTTTAGGTTCTCCCATCGGTGTTGGTTATTTTATTGTTTTCACAGGTCTTTCTCCTTCCTCCGAAATTTCGCTGGGTATTCCCTTGCCTTCTTTTGCCCTTATCATATATACTCTAAATTCTTCTTCTTTCTTTGCTTCCTTTGCTAATTTTCTGCGAAATTGTTTCTTTTTTTCTTTTCCTTCATAATGCTTCACTTCAATTTGATGACATAATTTCGCATTGTCAACATCTCCTCTGATTTCACCTATTCCATTTGGTTTGGGGAATTTAATACATTGATACAACGTTGATACTACAGATTTTATCGCATGTATCCTTGGTCTTCCTAATAACATATTATATGGCGATTCCATATCCACCACGCACAGTGTTACATGTGTTTCGATCTCTCCAAGTGGATTTCGTACCACTATTTCTCCTTTAGGTTTTGTTGTGGATTTTCCAAAGCCGTGAACAAAATATGTTGAACTGGACATTTCTTCATCTTTAAATCCCATTCCCCGGAATGCATGATAAAATATTATATCCACTAAACTTCCTGTATCGATTAAAGTTATGTTCACTATCCATTCTCCCATGGATTTTGTTTTTGTCTCCTTCTCTTTTCGCGCAATAGGCACTATAATAACCAACGAAGATGTGTGGTTCAAATTTTCTTTTGGTATTTCTGCCGCCATGAATGTAATTTTTTGCTTTTCCCAATCTTTCAAGGGTGATGTCTTTTCTACCGCCATAACCTTCCTTCCTTCAAAATTTCGTTTATGTATTCTTCCTTTGATGTTCGTTTTTGTTATCATATTACACTCCAATCTTTTGTCATCTTCATTAATTCTAATCATCTTTCTTTTAACTGGTTCACTGATTTATTTAATCACTTTCTTGATTTGAACATTCTCAACAACAATCTTCAACTTTCGATCTTGAAGTCCCTGTTTCTAGCGCCATTATGTAGTTGCGGGAAATCCTACACTACACCCCTCATATGATTTCATTATTACTCAACTTATTTTTAGATTTACACTCTTAATTTTATTAATCAATCTTTGAATGTTCTTACAAGAAAAGATAAAGGAATCAAGAATGACCTCTGCTCTAGACTTTCCCTCTCCTATTTACTTGTTTCTTACTCAAATAGATCTCTCTTTTTCCTTTACAAC
Organism: Papaver somniferum; assembly: GCF_003573695.1. Classification (NCBI taxonomy): domain Eukaryota; kingdom Viridiplantae; phylum Streptophyta; class Magnoliopsida; order Ranunculales; family Papaveraceae; genus Papaver; species Papaver somniferum. The sequence goes on from NC_039358.1 coordinate 70,474,976, forward strand.
TGAACGACTATTTATATGGAAGTACATAGTGGATGACAGCTAATCTGTCCTTTATTTTGGAATATGACTTGCGACATTCTCGTAACCTTACAAATGTTAATCTCGCAAACTCTCTAATTTTCGCAGGACAATCACGTCTTTCTCATGATTTTAGCTGACGTCGTTTATTATATCATTTCTGAAATTGTTCTGCGACGCTGTTGTGTTGTGTTGTTGATAATTTCACTAAGATATCACTGTTGCGAGATTCTGATCCTACAGAGGCATCACACGCGTAATATACACGCTTCGAGATTAATTGGCATGGATAAACATAACATAAAGACACATTAAGCAGATATAAATTGGCATGGCTAAATATCATATAAAGCCACGCTATATGGCGTGTCTATAGGTTCTCCGATGAACGGCTCCCAACGTTACATGTGGACGGTCAACGTTACATCTGAACAGTCAATATTGCATCATCTTAAACGATATCCGATGGTACCTAATACAGCCACGTGGATGAAGGTAATTGTAAATTGGTGTGGCAAAATATCACATATAGCCACGCTATATGGCGTGTCTATAGGTTCTTCAATGAACGGCTCACAACGTTACATGTGGACGGCGTAGGATGCATATAATTTAACGGTCAATATTGCATCATCTAAAATAAGATCCAACGATTCCTAATACGGCCACATAGATCAAGGTAATTGTAAATTGGCGTGGCTAAATATCACATATAGCCACGCTCTTTGGGGCGTGGCTATAGGAAATCAGTGAACGGCTCACAACGTTACATGTGGACGATGAAGGATGCATATAATTGAACGGTCAATATTGCATCATCTTAAATGAGATCCAACGATTCCTAATACGGCCACGTGGATCAAGGTAATTGTAAATTGCCGTGGCTAAATAGCACATATAGCCCCGCTATATGGGGAGTGTCTATAAGATATCCAATCAACGGCTCACAACATTACATGTGGACGGTGAAGGATGCATATAATTTAACGGTCAATATTGCATCATCTTAAATGAGATCCAACGATTCGACTTAAATTGCGTGTTTATAGGTAACCAATAGCCACACCATTTTTTTTTGCGTGTCCATAGCATAATTAATAGCCACGCCAAAAAACAATTGCGTGTCCATAGGATATCCTATAGCCACGCCAAAAAAAACTTTTTTGTCTATAGGTAACCAACATCCACACCATTTTTGTTTTTGTGTGTCTATAAGATAACCAATACCCACGCCAAAATACAATTGCGTGTCCATAGAATAACCAATGGCCACGCCAAAAAAAACTTGTATGTCTATAGAGAGACAATGGCCACGCCAAAAATAAACTTGTGTGTCTATAGGGTACCAATGGACACACTAAAACAATAAATTGTGTCTATAGGGTATCGGTACTTAAGTTTTTTGGACACTCTATGGAAACGCCTATGGGTTTTGGCGTGTCTATTTCATGCAACATTAGACACGCAAGGTAGGTGTGGCTATAGAATAACATTAAGACACGGCATCATACCTAAAACCACGCGAGCAGAAACCACGCCAAGTCCAAAACAAAATGGTGTGTCTAAAACCCTATGGACACGCAAATTTGGCGTGGCTAAAGAGTCATTTTGTAGTAGTAAAATGGGCTTTTGAAGAAACTGAAAGAAAAGCAAAAATTACAAAAGATTAATCAAATATGTAGTAGGGATTTTCTGGTATTTCCATAGTTTTGATAAAGTCAGGTTTGGAGTAATAGCTTCTTTTTTCTCCTTTAGCCATTTCTGCTCCTTTTTTTTTTGCAAAGGATTCTGCTGTGAAGTTTGTCTCCCTGTAACTATGAGTGAAATACCAATCTTGCAGAGTATCTTTTATCTTATTCCATCTTGTACAAGCCCACCAAGGAACTGCTTCAGATTGAAAGGCTACTAGTGCTGCCTGAGAGTCAGTTTGAAAGCAAACTTTATTGAATTTCTTGTTGATTGCCCACTCTCCTGCACAAATTATTGCAAATACTTCTGCCACAAATTTTGTAGCCAGAACCAAACCTCCAGAAATTGCATAGATATATTCACCAGTGTCTTGTCTGCAAATAAAACCAAAACCAGCATCCCCTGGATTACCTCTAGAGGCACCATTACAGCAAATCAGAATAAAAGAAGGTCTTGGAAGGAAGAAAAAAATTTCTCTGATTCTTGGTGTTTTCACTTTTCTACACTTCAAATCAAATGTCTTCAGAATCTGCAAGTCATAAGTAGAATTCCACATGTCTCCTTTCATTCTAAATTTAGATTCTCTTGTGAATTTCATAATCTTCTGTTTAAGTACTTTCAGATTTGGATGATCATTATCATAAGTGATTTTGTTTCTCAAGAACACAATCTCTCTTAAAGTTGTAAGAGCAGCTACTCTCCACAAATCTTTAATTATGGGACTCTTGTGTTTTGATAACTTGAGAATGTCATTAAAAGATCTAGGATTTGTGAACTGAAACATACCTCCAAGCCAGCTCCAAGTCAGTTCACTAAAGTCACAGAACCAAAGAATGTGCTATAGATTTTCCTCTTCTTTGTTGCAGAAAGGGCATCTTGATGCTATCTGGAAGTGTTTCTTCTTCATTGTTTCATCTGTTGGAATAACATCTCTCAAAACCTTCCATACATTTCCAGATATATTTGGATGCACACTTTTGTGCCAAACTGATGTTGCCCAATTCACTGGTGGGAATTTTTTTCCTTATACAATTATAAGCAGAAGACACAGACAAAATACCAGAAGAAGTTGCACTCCATATTCTCATGTCACCTTTATGATCAATAACTGGTAATTCATTGGTTGCAAAGAACTGGAAAAAAATCAGCTGGAATCTGCCATTCTCCATCTTTTATTAAAGCTGATACCTTCATTTCTTGATTTTGCATCATGATATTATTAATAGGGAAGAGATCCTTTAAAGGTTTTTATTTTATCCAAACATCATTCCAAACTGAGATTTTAGTTCCATCTCCAACTAGCCATCTAGTATGCTCAGCTACCTCTGCATATACCCATTTAATCCCAGGCCAAATAGAAGATTTTTTATAATAATCTATCCATTCTTCCTTTTTATCTTGATATTTCCCTTTAAAAATTTTGGTCCATTCTTCTTTTCCATTTTGAATTTTCCAGAATTTGTTTTGGTTAATTGCTAAAACATTGTTTAAGTTTCCTTCTTCTTTGCATTCATCTGTTCTATGGCTAGTCGCGTTAGATTGGTTCTTGTGATGGAGTATCTAAATCTCCTCCTCCGCGTGATGTGTCTTACTCGAGATAGTTTTGAGATCGACAATACAAGTTGGCATGAGGAACTATTCGTTGCGGATCATCTTCTGAAGAGGATTCAAAGTGAGGGCGGCCTCCCTGATTTAACTCTTCTTGAGCATCGTGGTTATTGCCGGGAGCAGCGCATGATTACTTATTTTCGTTGTGTTGAGGCGGATCACAGCATCAGGTCCATTGAGGCAGGTCTATCCGAAGTTCGATTGGCGTTAAACATGTAACCGTTTTTTTTTTTTTTTTGAAATTATGACGGTGGTTATGAAGTAGTAATAAATGCATCAGTGTACGAATTTCCTATAAATAGACTCCAGTGTTGGTATGATGTTTCTCTTTCTTATTCTGCTTCTTGTGTGCTTACCGAGTTCCATATGGATGAACACTTACATGGTTAGTGATAGCTCTGATTTCGGTGCCAGCGTTAATATCTCCTTTTGGGAGAGGATCTGAACTAGACCGCTTACAGCTTGTGAAATCGAAGGTGGAAGTAATTAGAGAGAAGAGGCTGGCGAGTCGTGCGGAGGCACGCGCGCAGTTTGATAAGCGTATGAAGCATTTCTAAAAGCTCGAGAGACTCGGTCGTCCAGACCAGTTTCTTTTGAAACTCAGAGTGCTTTGGATGATGTTGCCTCTGCTCGGCATGCAACTGATCAATTGTTCCGAGAGATAAATATTACTCTTTTATATATTGATCAAGTCATTGCGGATAATAACGTTTCCGCTGCTCATCTTCCCAGTCGCCGTATGCATGGTTATGCCTTATCTTTATGTATGATACGCGCCTTGATGCATCATGCGATTAAGCCAGTTTAATTGGCACGATTGTTGGTGCTAAGGAGTAAGTTGAGGGTTTTACGGACTCATAGGATAGTTGTACAAGGGCATGCTCGCAGAGCGTTGGAGGAGCAAGATGACACTTCCAGAATGGCTCATCAGGGTAACGCGTCCGAGAAGGTTCTGTATGAAGTGGACCAAGTGCGGGGAGATCTGCGAGTATCTTTAGCTGTAGATACTACTCAGAATGAAGAGACGCTTGTGATGATGTAAGATGTGTACCAAAAAATCGCTCATTGTCGTATGTTAATTGTTGCTGAGTCGACTTGAAAGTTATCCCCCCCCATTTTTTTTTGTATATAACTTAGTTTTGCAAGCAAGTATTATGGTCTTGTCTTTGTTCAAGTTCTAATGGAGGAATCAGTTAGTGATTTACGTCTGTCTCTTAGGCAACAAAAAATAGAGTTTTTGCAGGCTATTGTCACCGGTGACGCTCGACTTGCTCAATAATGCGAGGAGGTGTTTGGAATTAGTCAAGTGCAGTATTTTCAAGCTATGGATTTTTATGCGGATCGTCTGAGCACTAGTCGGATTGACCCCTGGATAGAAAATGTGATGTCCGCAGATGAGGCTCTCGAGGCATTTGTAAATGTTCGTGATCGGATGGAATGTATGGAAGATAACTTGGCTATTTCCCGCGAACGGCTGAGGCGCGCGAACTCAGTTCTCTCTTTATTTATTTTAACTTAGCTTTACCACTTTATCCATCTTTTACGCTTTTCCTGACTTATGCGTGTATGAGTTTCTCTTTTAAGAATGTTCCTATTTTGAAATTATGTCTTGCTCTGTTGTTGTTTTTTTTTAGTCGATGAATTTTTGCGCCTTCCACTTGGTTGGCCTGTCCACATAGAAATTTATCATGTCATATATGAACATGGTTGTCCGCGCCTCTCATTGAGTTGTACGCGGGTCTTTGGCCCTTTCTCGGACTATTGGTGCACTTCATTTGAAGTCGTGCACGGAACCTATACCTTTCTTGGACTATTGGTGTGCTTTATTTAAGCCGTGTGCGTATCCTAGTCCTTTCTGGGAATTTAGGTGCACTTCGCCTAAGGCCATGCACAGAGCCTAGTCCTTTCTTGGACTATTGGTGTACTTCAATTAAAGCCATGAACGGAGCCTAGTCCTTTATTGGACTATTGGTGCACTTCATTTAAAGTCATACACGGAGCCTAGTCCTTTATTAGACTATTGGTGCACTTCATCTAAAGCCATGCACGAAGCCTAGTCCTTTCTTGGACTATTGGTGCACTTCATCTAAATCCATGCACGGAGCCTAGTTCTTTCTTGGACTATTTGTGCACTTCATCTAAAGCCATGCAGGGAGCCTAGTCATTTCTTGTACTATTGGTTCACTTCATCTCGAAGCCATGCACGGAGCCTAGTCCTTTCTTGGACTATTGGTGCACTTCATCTAAAGTCATGCACGGAGCCTAGTCCTTTTCTGGACTATTGGTGCACTTCATCTAAAGCCATGCACGGAGCCTGATCCTTTCTTGAACCATTGGCATGTTTAATCAGGGTATACGCGAGGGTTCATCATGACTCATAATTTTAATATAAGATAGATATAATGTTCTAGCCATCCGGCGTACATTAGATCATTCAAGCATAATAAGTTTTTAGCCATTTACCATTGATAGGAGTATTAATGCGGGAGCCATTCATCTGCTTTAGGTAATAGTATCCGTTTTCTGCTGCTTCACTTATTATATAAGGACCTTGCCAATTTGCGGCAAATTTACTTGCTTTCTCATTAAACTGGCCGTGCGGCGCGATTTTCATCATTACATCATTCACACTAAAGACTCGTTCTTTTACCTTTTGATTATAGTTTTTGATGTCTGTATTTGTCTGGAAATCGTTCGGCCTTGGCTCGACGCTCTTCTAAGGCATCCAGGTGTGCAGACCGACTGACATCATCCGGAATAGTGAGGCTAGCCATAGCCACGCGCGCAGATGGTATAACAATTTCCGCTGGCAGTATCGCGTCCTCTCCATACACTAAGGAATAAGGGGATGCGCCGGTGGAACTTCTTTTGGTGATGCGATACGCCCAAAATGCAAGTGGTAGCTGCTCATGCCAGCTCCTGTGATGATCATGTACCGTCCGGCTTAATATTCTTAACAATATCTTGTTGGTTGCTTCAGCCTGTCTGTTCCCTTGTGGGTAATAGACAGTCGAGGTATGGAACTTGATTCCATATTGGTCCAACAAATCTATGACAATCTAATTCACGAAAGAGGTACCGTTGTCCGAGCGTATGATCATAGGTGCTCCGAATCGACAGATGATGTGTTCTTTGATGAATGTTGCAATTGTGGCAGGATAGCTTCAACCCACTTGGTAGAATATTCAGTTGAGGTAATAATATACTTGTGACGTCCGGATGAGGTCGGATTTATCTGCCCGATGATGTCAAGTCCCCAACTATGGAAAGGCCATGGGGTGACGACGCTATGCAACCAGGTATGTGGGGCGTGGATTAACGATCCTTGGCTCTGACATTGCTGAAACTTCTTTACATGCTCGGCGGTATCGAATTCCATCGTGGGCCAGTAATACCCTGCTTCATGTAGTTGTAGGAAAAGTTCTATCATGCCCTGGTGTTCACCATCGTGAGTTGTATCCATGACTATTTACGCCTCTTCCTATGATAGGCAACGTAGTATTTTGTCTCAGAAACTTTTCCTATAAATGACTCCTTCACTTATGAAAAAGCGCCTGGACTTCCTTTGGATTTTTAATGCCTCATGTCTGTTTGTCGGCAGGCGCTCGTGCTGAATGAAATCCATATAAGGTTGTCTCCAGTTTTCTATCTCCGCGCTGCATATTTATGTTTGTTGCGGGGGCGCTTGGCAATCATCACATTTGTCTTGGACTATTGCCGCCTGAACTGCCATGTTTGGAAAATACACACCCATGCTTTGTAACCGTCGATATAACGGGATTCCTCCTGTCTTCCCACATGATTCCTCGTGGACGCAATTCAGTATTTCATGTGCTTCCGACTTTCCTACGCAACGTGACAAAGCACCTCCGGATGTTCGAAAATATAACACTCCTCGGATTAAAAAAAATTTCTTTAGTACTTTGACGGGCAATACTTAATCATCCACTCCTATAGTCAGATCCTCGATGTACGCTGATCTCCAATCGTCCTCAAGCTCGAATGTAGAGTCCTCTTTCCATGTGTTGGGCAGTGCTCTCCTCTTTACTACTATGGTGCCTTCGTCGGATTCGTTCAATTGTATCTTAGCTGCCAGCGTAGCCATAGAATCCGCGTGTTTGTTAGTAGACCTGCCTGTATGTTCCACGACGGTACTCCCTCTTCTTGCGATTAACTCCTGGGCTTCTGCTCGATATGGTGCCAGATGTGCCTCTTTTACCTGAAAATCACCTGATATTTGGTTCGTGACTATCTTCGAGTCTCCTTTGACATCGATGGCGCCTAGGTTGAGCTCCTCCGCCAATCGCAATCCGAGGATCAACGCCTCATATTCCTCCACGTTATTGCTACATTTGAAGTCTAATTTGAAAGCGAGTGATAATAACTCTTTCTTAGGTGTTTCAAAGACTATCCCCGATCCTCCTTAAGAGCCGTATGAAGACCCGTCAAAGAACATTGTCCATCGTTCTTCTTCTTCGAGTTCAGCTACCTCTCCAGGTATTTTATCGCTTATCTCTGTCACGTCCATGCCCGGGAATGCTGCTAACAGGTACGCAAATGCTTGCCCCCTTACTCCTCTTGATCGCTGGTACTTTAGTTCAAACTCGGATAATTGCAGTAGCCACCGAGCCGTCCTGCCAGACAATACTGGTTTTGTTTCAAAGTAGGCCACCGGATTAGCTGTTGCCACCACTATGGTCTCATGAGTCAGTAGGTATGATCGTAGATTTTGCATGGCGTAAATGAGAGCTAAGCACGCTTGTTCTGCCCTCGAGTATCTGAATTCCGCGTCTCTGAGCCCTCTACTGATATAACGGATCGGGCATAGTTGGTCATTGCCGAGGTCTTGAGATAACAACGCTCCAATCGCCTCATTGGTGAATGTTGTATACAGATAGAGGGGCTCGTCTTTGACATGGGGTCGCAGGACTCTCGCGCTGATCAGGCACTCTTTAAGCTTTTGAAAGGCTTGTTCTTGATCGTCACCCCACTCGAATAGTTTGTTTTTATTTATCAGTGGTGTAAACGCGCACAACATTTGTGCCAATGGGATAAACCTTCGAATGTAAGACACCCTTCCACTAAAAGTTCGTAACTCTTTCATGTTTGCGAGAGACCTCATAGTGGTGATTGCTTCGACCTTATCCGGATCAATTCGTATTCCCTTGTCGGTAACAACGAACCCTAGAAACTTTCCGGAGGTAACTCCAAATGCACATTTTAAAGGGTTCATCTTTAAATGGTATTTTCTGCATCTATTGAAGACATGTCTTAGGTGGTTAAGATGATCTTTTCGTGCTCGAGATTTTACCACCACATCATCAATATACACTTCCATGATCTGATGCATCATGTCGTGGAAGATTTCTACCATGGATCGCTGGTAAGTGGCACCCGCATTCTTCAGCCCAAATGACATAACAGTGTAATAGAAATTTCCGTATGGGTTCTGGAAATTCGTCTTACGTGCATCTTCCACCGAAATCTTGATTTGGTTGTATCCGCTAAATCCATCCACGAAAGAAAACATGTCATATCCGCTTGTATTGTTTACCATCATGTCGATGTTCGGCACTGGGAAATCATCTTTAGGGCACGCTCGATTCAGGTCCCGATAGTCTACACAGCATCGGACTTTGCCATTCTTTTTCTCTACTGGGACGCTGTTAGCTAATCACTCGGGGTGCTGAATTGGCCTAATGAAATTGGCTTTCAACAACTTCTCCATCTCTTCATTGATGGATAATTCTATCTTTTCCGGAAAGTTACGTCTCCGCTGTTTAACAGGCTGATACTCGGGTGAGACATTAAGGTTGTGCGCAATCAGGTTGCTGTCAAGACCCGGCATTTCATCATGTGTAAATGCGCATACGTATCTATATTCACGGAGCAGCTTAACTAGTCATGACTTTTCTTCTTCTTCTTCCAAATGCTTGCTAATGCGTACACAGCGGGGTTCATCTTCCGATCTGAGGTTCACTTCCTCTAATCCGTCGAGGGTCGGGTCGATCCGAGCCTCGCCTTTTATTTAGGTAAACCTTTTATTATTTTTTCTTCTGAAATTAGGGGCTCCACTTTCTCTGGTAAATCTTCCATCCCTGGGGTCGCTTCCGTGATTTCTTCATCCGCTGATGACATAGCGCAATCTTGCTGTTGACTGGAAACTTCCACGGCTAATTGCTATTAACGATAAACATGTCCGCCCTCTGGTCGGGAGAAGCGTTTGAACTGGATATTCTTTGTCTCGGCTACAACTCGTTTATTCCCTGCGGCGGGTCCCATCCGAGATGGGTTGAAAACGGACTTAGCCTTTTCCTTTGTCTGTGCCTCAGGTTGGAATTCTTCCCACTTAGGGAGGTTAGTGAAACACTCTGGTTTTTCGCTTTGACTTGCGGCCGGCTGTGCATAGAAAACCGCGTCCGCCATGTAAGCCTCTTCTGGACCGAACGGGTTACTCATAGCTGGGATCCGGAATTGTCTTCCTCAGATATTAGTCTTAACACATTGGTGGTATGTGGATACCACTACCTTGTGGTTCAGAAGCCATCCTTGTCCTAGTAAGACATGAAATGTTGTGTCATCCTCGAGCACGTAGAATGGAGTGAGTGCTCTGATGGGCCTGATCTTCATCATCAATTGTACTATTCCCATTGTCGTTTGGGTTTGTCCGCCAAATACTCTCACAGTCATTGCCCGCGTTTTGATCGATGCTCTCGGTACGCCTAAGGATTCCAATGTGTGTAGGGAGATCATGTTAAGAGATACCCCACCATCTATGAAAGCTCGCTTGAGAGGCTGCTTGTTGATACGGGTTGTGGGGTATAAGGGTTGGAGGTGCTCTCCTGGATAGCATATGTTCTCATCGGTAAAAGTAATAGCTTCCTGCGGCAATGGATTGTACGCTTTTCCAGAAGCGATTGCTGTAATAGTTTTGGATGCTTCTCGGATTTGGTCCTCGCTAAACCCGAGCGAATCAAATAATTGTTGGGCCAAAACCGTTTGGGCGAATTTACTGGCAACTCCAGTCGTATATGAAAAGATGGTCGTCTCAGTTGCGTCATACGCTTCCTCCTCCTTCTCATCTTCACATGGTCTCCAGGTTTCCCCTTCTACGGGTTCATGGGAGATCATCATGACTTGGTGCTGAGGTAGCGGATCCTTCTGAATGCTTTGTTCTCCTATCTCTAGCTCGCCTATAGATCGTTTCCTCTGCACTATGTAACGTAGAGAAAAATATTCCACGGTCGGATGATGGACTCTTCTGTGATAATGGCAGTACCGTTCATGCGTCTTATACGCTACGGTAGGTTCCATGGCTACAGGTGGCAGAGTTTCTTCTTTATTATCTACCCATTGCTCCAGAAGTCATACCATCTGCTCCCTATTGCATGGTAGTGGTGGTTGCGGATTTGGTCTCCCTTCGTCCGCTCTTCCACTTCTCCTACTTGACCGTCCTCACTGATAGGGACCAAAAGCAGTAGCTCCTCCCTTTCCTCTGTCGCCTCCTTGATCATTCGATGAAACATTAACAGAATGTAATTGTCATCTATGTCCACTTGCTCCGGAGTTCATATCATCTACTCAGTCTGATATCTGAGCTGCGGCCTCTTCCACTTCTACAAAAGTTTATAATTTGAAATTTATTAAATTTAGTCGAAAGATTGCGTCCATTCCTCGAATACAAATTTCCACTAAGCGCTCTTCTGGGATATCCTCATGACATTCAAGTGTAAAATCTCCCAAGCGGGTGATGAACTTCCCAATTTCTTCTCCAACCCGCTGGGTGCACCTTCCCAAATGTATGGCGGTGAATCTCCTTTGGGCGGAATAAAACTTCTTCAGAAAGAGTTGTATCATGGAGGGCCATGAACTGATACTTTCGGGTTTCAAATTATCGTACCAGGTAAAAGCATTGTCCGTAAGCGACTTAGGAAACTCCCTCATGCAAAGGCTTTCGTCTTAAGCGTATGAATTCATTGCTGATATGAAACGGCTCACATGCTCGCGTGCGTTTCCCTTTCCTCCATATGTCTTGAATTTTGGTGATGTATAATCTTTAGGGTATGAGTAATTGGAAACCTCCGTAGAGTACGGTGGATCTAATGAATCATATGTGTTGTGTTTTGTTACTCGATAGTTTGCCTCTAGATATTTGGCGACCGCGTCCTTTGTCATGCTCAGAACCATGTTCTTTGTACTGGCAGTTTTAGCTGTCACCGTGCTTTGTTCTCTTGCTCGCTTCAGCCGCCCGCGTAGCTCTTGTTGCTTCTTAATGGATGTATCTAATTCCTCTTGTAACTCAGACATCTCTTGCTCGCTGGTATCTTCCGCGGCTTTCTCTTTAAGCACTTCTCCTTTCTTTTGGAATGTTCCGGCATTTTGGGATGCTCATGGTCCTTGTACTATGGGTGTCGTGACTACCGCTCGGAAGCGTATCTCATCATCACTTTCCCCATGTCCGTCATCTACTAGGACATCATCTGGATTAGGCACCGCTCCGCCCGCTGGTACTTCTTGGCTCGCACTTGGGAGTATCATGCTGGAAAAGAGGCTAAGAACCTCCCACTGTGGTCGCAATGTTGAGGGGTAAAATGTATAAAGGAGGAACCATCCCTAATCACAGAGAGTACTCCGAAGGAGAAGGTAGATAGGTAGAAGTAATGGGGAATTAATGATGATCTCAAGAAGTGTACCCTCATTTCCTTTTATAATATCCCTCTTAGGGATAAACACCCATAAGATTAACATATTACTAAACTACCATTTCCCCCTCCTTAAGTTAACACCAAACCCTAAAGGGATTTCTCTTTCATCCAAGGCCCAACTTCCTTAGTTTGTTCTTGTATGGACTAGGACTTCCAATCTTAATGAGTTAGGCCTAGTCCCCAAGTCTCTTTATTCCTTAATGTGGAAGCCTTGATATGTTAAGGGGCAACCGTTTTCTATGATCAATTATTTTCATGTATCAACACGAGGTAAATGGTTTCCTTCTACTGGCCTCTAGTATATCTCTGCCTTTTCTTATCTTCTTTTGTGATCTCCTTCCTATTTTATCTATATAATTTCATGCATATGATCATTGTGGATGTTGCAGATTATTGTTTTGGAGAATGGGAAGGTGGTTGAACAAGGTCCCCATGATGCTCTCTTGTTAAGAGAAGGAAGATACGCAAAGCTTCGGGAACAACAAAACAACGTTGTTGATGAGTTGTTGATGAAATTGATTCAACCATTAAGATAGAGGCTTGAGAATGATCTGTTCAAGTTTCCCAAAAAGTAATTGTAGGCTCGGGAGAAGTTAGAGCGGAACTCTCACTCACCGGCTCTCTTTCATGCTCTCTACGTGTACCATTACAAAAAAAATTGATGCTCAAGAAGACAGAGTCGTCTTATAGACCAGGCCAACTAGGCTATTGCCTACAGCTTCACATTTTTAGGGCCCAAATTTTTAATTTTCGTCGTAACTATTTTTTACAATTTTTTTTATATATAACCCAAGACCATGTTAACTGTTTCTTTAGCCTTAGTATAAATTTCTACTAATCGACCGGTTGAATTGAAATATTTTTAATAGACATTCAAATGTTTTTGATCATATCATGGTAGATAGTCACCGTTCCAATCCTAGGTTCTCTTTTTTAAAGAATTTTTTTTGAAGAAGTGACAAAAAATCCCCGCAAAACAGAGAATATAATTGTGAATGGGGAAAAACGATTTGCTGGTTTTTACGGAATTGAAGAGTCGACCGTGTGGAGACTCCTTGAACCGAGAGAAATGTTGAACCTCACACAGATGCACTGCAAGAAGGGAGTGCTTTAAGTTCGAGAGATCAGTCTGTAAGACCCCGGCCTAAAACAAGAACAATGGCCGTTCCAAAGTCAACTCGGTCACAAGAGAGGATGGGTTGATCTGTAGGAGGAAAGCTAAGAAATGCGTGAGATCAATAGTGATCTGAGATTGTAGGTATGTTGTGAATTCAGCATGAAAATGCTCTGAAAGATTGAATTTTGCTCAATTGAGAGTAATTTCTGTGAGTTCGTGTAGACAAAAGATTGTTTGTATGAACTTTGATGAGAAATTGCTCGTTTTGGCGAATGTTGTTCGATTGTTCGAAAAACCTCTTTTTTTCAATCATGATTCAGAGACATTTTATAATGCCGGAGTTGAAAACACCATGATCCCATGAAGTGTGACAGTTACTGGAATCAGAGAGTGGGAAATGGGGAAATCGTGTTAAAACCAATTACTCATCGTGCGGAGACTTGGTTAACTTTCCACCCACTACTTTGCTGACTCTTCCAACTGATTGCACGACTTGCTCACATTCTCGTCGTGGGTGAACACACGTGCCGTAGACCGCCAGACCAAAACCCTAGTTAATATCCCCCCATATGAAACGATTGAAATCTCGTGATGGTGGAGTCAGTTGCTGACTTTATGGGACGATGAGTCCATGTAGCGTTGAGTTGAACATGATTAGCAAATGTTTCGAAACTCATGAATTTAATGTGTCTGCTGAGACGAGGTATCATTATAACCTAAGACGAGCAAAAATGTGTTGCTAAATGCTTGAATATTGGTAGTTGAACCAATATTCTTTGATTTGAACAAATACTGCTAGTCTGAGCAAATATTGCTAATTGAATAAATATTGCCGGTTCGAGCGAATATTGGTAGTTCGAGCAAATATTGTTCTTTTGATGAATTGTTGGTAGCTGGACCAAATAAAATATTAATTTATGTTACTGACTGCTGGGTCGAGCAAAATAAATATGAATATAAATCATGGAATCAACATAAAATTATCAGAGTGTTCGAATCTGCACAAAATCACGTTTCTGCAGAGCTCTGGATTCAAAACCCTAATTTTACCGAAATGATGATTTATTGCAAATCAACACGGGACCGGATACATGGGATGACGGATTCACTATATAACGCCCAGATGCTCGAATGAGAAAAAAATACCAAAGTCTCTTGAGGACCAGTTGGTGAAAGAATGATTAAATGTTGGTTTAATCATTTACTGAAATACTGCTCGTGAGAGAAACAAATCATAAAACCTGATGTAGAAAATATGAGGGGTCGACCAAGAGGTCATGAGACCGGCTCTTGATGGTCGTGGGACCAGTAGATGGTCGTTTGAGCGAACTTCCAATTGTTTGGAAAGAGTTCGAACCTAATATGAGCAACTGAGCAAATTAGGTTAAAATCATTAAAATATGCGGGATCAGCTGTTTGCAAGCCTCAGGGTCACCCTTGTCGGTCAAGGGGATGTGCCCGTGTCACCATAGTGTCCGTGCTTCAGTCCTGAGAATTTTGATATTTTCTGATACACGTTTGAGCAACATTTGGAGAAAATATGCAAAATCCATGGTTTTGCTGAAACCGGCAAAAATACATGAGATGATGAAAATAATAAATAAACAAGGAATCACAAGTTGTGGGACCGGCCACGGCTAGGGCATGGCCGGACGACTGACACGCAGTCCCACATGCTTTTCCCAGTTTTATGTGATTTTATGTATTTTTCTCTGATTTAAGGGAAATTCCATGAAACTGGAGAGTTTGGCGAAATTAGGGAACTTCCATGAGATGAGAGACATAAATTAAAATATAAAATAGGGAATGGGAGTGTGGGACCGGCAATGGCCGTGGCATGGCCGGCCGGCCAATGGGCGTGGGCCCCAAGGCACTCTTCCCAATTTTATGTAATTTTGATGATTTTAGATAATTTTTCATAAAATCAAAGGGATTTGTTGAAAACCAAGATATTTTGTTGAAATCAGGGAGTTTTCATGAAATCAGGAAACCAAACACCAAATAATAATAAAATAATGGGCGTGTGGGACCGGCTAGGGCATGGCCGGCAGCTAGTGTCCAGACCCACAAGTTTTCCTAATTTTTTTAATATCTTCCATGAGTTTAGAGAAAATACATGAAATTAGGTAATTTTAGGGAAAATTCATAAAATCAAGGAATTTTCATAATTTGAGAAGGAATAATAAAATAATGGGACGTGAGGTGTGGGAACAGCCACGGCCAAGGCATGACCGGCCAGCCGGCGGTCCCACGACACCTTTCCCTAATTTTATTATGTTTTGATAAAATCATGTGATTTAGATAAAAATACATGAAATTGGGTAATTTTCATGATTTTAGGGAAAATTCATAAAATCAAGGAATTTTCATAATTTGAGAGAAATAATAAAATAACGGAGACGTGAGGTGTGGGACCGGCCACGGCCAAGACATGGCCGGCTGATGCTCGGTCCCGCGACACCTTTCCCTAATTTTATTATTTTTTGATAAAATCATGTGATTTAGATAAAAATACATGAAATTAGGTAATTTTCATGATTTTAGGGAAAATTCATAAAATCAAGGAATTTTCATAATTTGAGAGAAATATTAAAATAATGGAGACGTGAGGTGTGGGACCGGCCACGGCAAAGACATGGCCGGCTGGTGCTCGGTCCCGCGACACCTTTCCCTAATTTTATTATTTTTTGATAAAATCATGTGATTTAGATAATTTCTTTGAAATAAAGGAAATTTGCTCGAACGAGAGGATTTTCATGAGATCGTGAAAATAGTAAAAATATGGTAAAATATAAAATTGGGCGCGGGACTGGTCACGGCATGACTGGCCGGCTGGTGAGCCTAGTCCCCTGGCGCTTTTGTTTAATATTTTATTATTATTATTTTCCCTTCCTATTTTGCATAGGTTCCTCGTTCGTTCGTATTTTTAAAATGCTCGTTCGTGCATTCTGAATGTTGGTCTGTGTATTATATGGTAATTACACTTGCACCATTTTGTCAGGGCTTATTCGATGCCCAGATGCCTGTTTCGTTGAATATTTATTACTAACCTGTGGAATTCTGCTGGGAAGAACCACAGATTGAAGTAACGAAATATAACGAGGAATCGTAGAATATTGTTGAATATTCAGGCGATTAATTGACGACTCGTAGAATATTGCTGGATATTCAGACGATGGCTCGTAGAATATTGTTGGATATTCAGTCGATTTAAGATAATTAATTGTTGGCTTTATACTAGAAGGGATTTCTGTCTAGGAGCATTAATTATCTGAGGGTTGAGCAATATGAACTTGCTGGAGCGTCATATTCCTCTTGCATAGTCGGGGAAAATCTGGTTACATACCGAAGACGTTGTCGTTCTATACTAGCAGACATGCTATCTAGGAGCCGCCCAATCTTTCGATTCTATACAGTATGAGACATTCCGTGGCCTTAGCTGGGAGACTGCACATCTTCATCTTCTCTGAGAGACTTTCTCCATCAGAGGTGGCATGAGCTTTCATGCACAGAGACATGAGTCTCGATACTCATCCGATTTCCGGATCCGGAGTAATTACTGAAATTGCTCAGTATTCATGAGATGTGTCGTGGCCTCAGCTGAGAGACCACACATCTACACGTACTCTGGGAGACAGCCTTCTCAGTCAGAGATTTATGACATGAGCTTTCATGCTTTAATGAGAGACATGAGTCTCAATACTCATCTGGTTGCCGAATTTGGAATATAGTTTTACAATTCTACCCTTTGTCGAAAATCCACCATCTGCATTAAGTCCCCTTCTTAGTGAGGAACAATCGTGTTCCTCAGTCAGCATTTAATGGTGATTTTCCAGGTATAAATAAAAATAAGTAATTGAACTTAGTCATAAGATAAGATAAGATATTACCGGATTTCGACTTAATGAGCAAATCATGGTTTGAGCGGAAACCTCTGTGGCATAATAGAGCGTCATCCAGTGAACATAAAACCGTGTAGAACCGCTGGTTCGATGGTGGAACCTTGGTTGGTTTAGGATTCACGGGTCGGGCCCAAAAGGGAAATCCTTATGAAATTAGGTTTTTGAAAAAAATTAGGTATAAAAGGGATTAATTCTCTTTTTTTTTATTCTCCTTCCCACGACCACCATCCTCTTCATCACCTTCACGTCCGAGCTTGACAGGAGCAGGAAGGGTTTTCGCCGGAGCGTCACCGTCCGTCCGACCAGAGCTAGCACCGTCCAGCCAACTTCCGGCGGGCGCCGACCTGATGCGTCCAATTTTATTTTTTTTTAGATGTTTGATGATTCCATGAGTGTTTCATTCTTTCACCATATCAAAATCCTATACATGTGTATATGTTGATGTGGGTTTTGTAGAAAACCCTTGTTTTATCAAACGTATGTTCGTTCGATCGTTAGTTTTGAAAACTAATAAAAATCCCTGATTTATGAGAGATTTTTTTTATATATGTGGACTTAGGTCCAGTGATAAAACTTAGTGTATGAGCTTTCATGTGAACCAAGATTTTACCTTAATAGATGTGTGCTTTCACAAAACCGAAATAAACTTCGTTTTAAAGGATAATGTTTATTCGAGGAAAATATACATATATATTTTATGTATGTAAACTTATGTCCAGTGATAAACTTTATTTATGAGATTTCATGAGAATTAGTATTTTATAACAATGGGTGTGAGCTTTCACAAAACTTGCATAAACCTTCGTTTTTAATAAAACGCTAATACGAAGGAAAATAGATTTTATATATATATATATATGTAGCCGTGACATATTTTATGTGAAACATGATGACATATTTTATTCACATGGATTTGTTCTTATTAGATAAATTCTGAAAATTTATATGAACAAATTGCATTAATTATTGTTTTGTAAAATCAACACATGGGTTTTGAGTAACCTTTAAACTATACAACTTATTTGTGATGAAGTCATGTCTTATTGTAAATATCATAGTTCAGTTGTGTGAATGCTCACATTATGAAAATTATGTATATGATTTTATGAGAAAATCATTTTTTATGCACTAATGAAGTGTTGTTCGTTATTGCAGATTTTAAGGAACGAATTGATTTCGTGTGTTAACTCTTGTATTGCAACCACTATTGTTAGTGAAATTGAAAGAGGTAAGATTCAAGAGTTACCATTTTGTGGATGAATTAATCTGCATGTCGATAACTCCATGCTCCTGGTTTCAGAAAATGCCGGCTTCCAGCAGTTGTAGTTATTCCTCCGGTTCTGACGAAGATCCCAAAGCTCCCATAGCTAAGTCGAGAGCCAAGGTAATTCGCGACGAGGCAAAGCCTAGCGTACCCTCGAATGAGCAGAGAGTTACTTTCGCCGAACTCATGAAAAGAAAAGCCGAAGACGGTGAGAAAGATGCTCGTCAGCGCACAAAGGATCGAATCCGACGCAAAATACAGAGAGCTGAGGAAAAACGCCAATTCTTGGACGGGTACCCTCTGATTCTGATGCTAATGCTTCCTAAGAAGAAACCTCTTGGGGTTTGCCTGATCAGTGTGCCAGAGAATTCGAAAGTCCCATGAACATTGCAGCTGAAGTGGAAGAAGATTCAGATTCAGATGATGATTTTTATGCTCATCCAGACGTCACCAATAGTCATGACAGTGATTCCGAAGAACAGGATTCTGAGAAGGATAGTGATGAAAACTCTGAGAAAGACACTGATGACGAATCTGACAACTCAGATGGATCCGACGAGTAGCTTTAATTTCGATCTCTTTTTTCTTTTTTAGTATTTGAATACTCTCAATCTTCGTAGTAGATGTCTTCATTCGAACAACTTTATTGAAGTATTTAGGTCTTCCTTTTGAGCGGGATATTTTATTAATGCAAGTTCTTCTTGATTGAATTAAGCAAACCGAGCCACTCTTCATGCCGAACTCATTGTAATCTCCCGTAACCCTTGTGGTTCTTCATCTTATGAAAATATCCAAACATAAGTTGTATAGTACATGGGGCCGTGTGACTTGCCGATCACAATTAACCTTGGTCAGTCCTCAGTGCACTATTTTACTTCCGCATCTCCAGTTTGACCTTGTTCAAGACTTAGGGTTTCAGTAAAACTCGTAACTGAATCGAAGATAAGTGCCTGCCGTATCTTGTATATATCTTTGTAGATTTAGGGTTTATCACTTGCGCCAATATTTCCTCCATTCCTAAGTTAGTTTCATCATAGAAGAAATTTCGATCATCATACCTCTCATATCATGTCTGCTGATAATACTTCTTCTCAAAACGGACTTCAGTCGAAACATGGAGTAGAAGCACCCATCTTGGTAAGTTTCATATATTTTACATCTCGTTCAGTTGAGGTTACTGATCGTAGAAGATGATTTGTTGCAGGATAACCAGAAGAACCTTTCTTCTCACAATTCAAGGCCCAAGTAGACTGATAGAACTCCTGCCCGGTATAGGTCGGCTCCTGCTGAGACTGGATCGTCTGTAAGCAATCTTATAATCCTTGAAATTTTACCATGTCTAATTCAGGAAAAATTAAACACTTCCCCATTCCTCACAGGCGGATGTTCGTGTCGTTGTTGATGCTAGAAGGAGAAGGAGTGGAAAGTCCGTGACTGTGGTCGAGGTTGAAGACAGTGGCAATCGAGCATGTGAAGATTCTGCAGAATCCGTGGAGACAGAAGACAGTGTTCACGCCTGTGAATACCCGACAGCTGGACTCTCGTTTGAAGCTCCATTGGTTAACACTTTCCCAGACAATGAGATGGTTGGTGGATTTGTCATTCCCAAGTGCCATGCACCTCTGTATACCAAGATCTGGAAAAAGTATGGGCATATTGCTACTACGGAAGTGTGGAAAGGTTTTCTACCCACTCTCTTGACTACAGTTGCAGGGCTGCTACCGATCATTGAAGAAATGAACCAAATGCACCTGCGAGACGTCAAGAATCAGGAACTGCACAAGTGGGATGAGATGATTTCCAATTGTGAGATATTGCGATTCAATGTGAGCTGGCTTCGCCGTCGTCTTGAGATAATTAAGATCCATAAGGCGGCGGAGGCTGCTGATGCGATTTCCATGACCACTGCTTTACTGGAGGAGGAAAAGATACTGGCTTTGGAGTCAGCGAGGGTTGAGAAGGCGGTTGAGGATTTGAAGGCAAAGACTAGGATCTTCCAGAAGAAACTCGACAGGGTTTCCTATAGGGATTATCCATTGCTGGATGGTTTGCTCTGAGTGAATATTCAGGAGAGTTGTAATGTAGGTTTCTGACAAGGTAGAATAATCTGATAGCATGAGGAGTTTTTGTTCAATTGATGAATATTTGATGAACGAATGAGCATCTTGCATGCTCTTTGAAGGAAATAAATTACATTTGAGATGTATTTGAAATAAAGGTTAATTATCTGTTGTTGATCAAGCGTAATAGGCTTTGAGCCATTCGTTGATAATATTTCCTTCCTTTCCTCCACTGAGTGCTAAAATTTTGTAGTATCCACTAGACACCGCTTTGATGATAACATACGGCCCTTCCCATTTCGGAGAGAATTTGGGAGCAGACATGTCTTGTTGAATGTGCTTTGCTGTCTTTAATACCAAATCTCCTACTTGAAAAGTTCAGGGTTTTACCATTTTGTTGTAAGCCCTGGATACCCTCTGTTTATAAGCCTCCACGTATTTTTATACTTTAGCTCTCCTTGATTCAAGCATGTCTAGTTCAGCAACTCTTGACTTGGACACTTCAGCTTCATCCCATTGTATTCCGCTAGCCGCTGCAATCCTTGCTGAAGGAATTTTTATCTCGGCTGGGAGTATAACATCAGCCCCATAGACGAGCGAATACGGTGACGTCCCAATTGAGGTCCTTGGTGCAGTTCTGTAAACCCACAAAGCCATGGGAAGTTTCTCATGTCACGATCGTGGATTGTCATGAATTGTTCGACTGATAATCCAGATCAAAGTTTTGTTGGTACTCTCCGCTTGGCCGTTTCCTTGGGGGTAGTATGGCGTGGAGAAGATATTTTTAATCCCGTACTCCTTGAGTAATTTCTCGACATCTTGATTGGCGAAAGGAGTCCCATTATCTGTGATGACATGTTTAGGGACGCCGAATCTACATATAATATGCTCCTTGATGAAGGCTGCAATAGTTACTCATGTGGTACCTCTGAGCGGGATTGCTTCGACCCACTTAGTGAAATACTCAGTAGCTGTGATGATGTATTCATGCTGCTTTAAGAATGCTGGATTGATCTTCCCGATGTTATCAAGTCCCCAGCTATAGAAATGCCATGGACTATTCACAGAGTGTAATGGAAGACAAGGGGTATGAAAGAGATTACCCTGAATCTGGCATTTATGGCACTTCTGAACGTATGCGGCTGCATCATCTTCCATAGTCGGCCAGTAGTATTTCTCGTGGATTTGGAGAAACAACTTCTTTTTCCCCTGATGTTCTCCTTCATGAGTTTCTTTTAGGACTGTCAGGATTTCATCTTCGGCTAGGCATCTCAAAAAGTCTCCTCCAAAGCTTTTGCGGTATAAGATTCCATCAAGAAAAACAAATCTCTTAGCTCTCTGTATGAGTTTGATTGCATCTTTCTTTTCTGGTGGCGATTTGTTGTATCGAAGATATTCGATGTAAGGCTTCCTCCAGTCCGCGGTGTGAAGGAGTGTTAGCACCTCCAAATGATGAGGAGGTGTCTGACAATTAGGACAAGCTCCCTACAAAGTCCTCGACTGTTCTTCCTTGGAAGGCCAATAGTACCCGAGTCTCTGGAGTCTTCTATAAAGTGTTATCACCAGCGTCTGTCCGCACACTTCTTGATGCACACTTTCGAGTTTTTCTTTTGCTTCTTCATCACCCAGGCATCATGATAGAGAGGCATCCGGGTTACGATGGTATAAGGCTCCATGAAGCAAGAAGAAGTTCTTCAGTTCTTTAAGGCTGATCGTCCCTTATGTAATGGAGCTGCTCAGTTCATGAATGATAGGTGCTCTCCAGTCATTTTCTTGAGCTTCTTCAGTTTGATTAAGCCACGTGGATGACACATCTCGTCTTTGCACTATGATGGATTTCTCTAATCCTTCGAATTGCAACTTAGAGGCAAGAGTTGCTAAGCAATCAGCATGCATATTGTTGGTTCAGCCAGTATGGGTGATGGTCGCGTCGGCGAAATGAGTCAGGAGTCGCTGTCCTTCAGCCCTGAATGGAGCAAGTGTTATCTCTTTGAAAGAGTACACCCCATTCATTTGATTGACTAGTAGTTTTGAATCTCCTCTGATCTCCAGATGCATTGCTCCTGCTTGTTTAGCTAAGGATAATCCTAACAAGAAGGCCTCATAAATCCAGCTTGAATGAGTGTGAGAATACCTCTCCTGATGGCGAGACCAAGACTAGCCCGCTCCTCAAGTATCATTACTAGGAGTGGAGGATCCATCAAAGTACAACAACCATGTTTCTCCTTTAACGACTGAGATTCCTGGAAGTTCTCCTGGTACATTATCTGCTAATGTCGCAGAATCTTCTCCTGGGAACGCTGCTAGTAAATATGCTACTGCTTGACCTTTGATTGCTTTCGGGGAAACACATACTATTTCGAATTCCGACATCTGAAGCAGCCACTTTCCAGGTCTTCCTATCAGAGCGGGCTTTGAGAGTAAAAACTTTATGGGATCAGCTTTGGATACAAGCAAAAATCTGTTGGATAGTAAATAATGCCTGAATCTTTGCATTGCATGAGCTAACGCCAGGAATGCTCTTTCAGCTTTTGGGTATATGAGTTGAGCATCCTTCATGGTTCGGCTGAAATAGTAAATTGGATGCTCGACGCCTTCTTCGTCTTCTTGAGCCAGTAGTGCTCCAATAGCAACATCACTGGAGGCTGTGTATAATATCAACGGTCGACCCTGCACTGGAGACCTCATGACTGCAGGTGATAAAAGTATCTGTTGTATTTTCTGAAATGCTTCATGCTGAACATCCGTCCACGTGAAACTCGCTCCCTTCTTCATCAGAGGGGTGAACGAAGCAATAAGTTGAGCCAATCCTGATATGAAGCGTCTGATGTAATTCACCTTACCCATGAAGCTATGCAGTTCCTTCATAGTGCGTGGAGGAGGCATGGTGGAGATGGATTTCGCTTTGTACGGATCGACTTTGATCCCTTCGGCAGTGACAAAGAATCCCAGAAACTTTCCATAAGAAACTCCAAAAGCGTATTTTAGAGGATTCATCTTCAACTTATATTCTCTGCAACTTTCAAAGACTTGTCTCAGAACTTGTAGATGGGATGTTCGATCTTTCGATTTCACCACGACATCGTCAACATAATCTTCTACTTGCTTGTGCATCATATCATGAAATATTGATGTCATGGCTCGTTGGTAGGTGGCGTCAGCATTCTTCAACCCAAAGGGCATCACAGTGTAATGAAAATTCCCAATGGGAGTGCGAAACGCGGTCTTGGCGGCATCATGTTCGAACATTTTGATTTGGTTGTACCCACTGTAACCATCCATGAATGAGAACATACCGTGGCCGTTGGTCGCATCAACGAGCATATCAATGTTGGGTAAAGGAAAGTCATCCTTCGGGCAGCATTTATTTAGGTTTCTGAAATCTACACAACATATGATTTGGCCATTTTTATTCTTAACTGGGACGACATTAGCCAGCCAGGTTGGATGATGAATAGGCTTGATAAATCCTGCTACCACCAATTTTTGAATTTCGGCCTTGATTTGCTCCTTGACCTCATGTCTGAACTGCCTGGGTGGTTATTTGACAGTCTTGGATACGGGAATGATATGTAGACGGTGAGTGACCAGTTTGTCATCCAGGCCAGGAATTTCTTCATACGTCCAAGCAAATATATCCCGATATTCCTTCAGTAGAGCTACCAGACCTACACGCTCTTCCGGTGATAGCGCAGAACTGACCAAGATCGGTCTTGGATCTTCCTTTGTGCCGATGTTAACCGTCTCAAGATCATCAGTGGTAGAATTCGTATCATCTTGCAACTGTTGTGGAGCTTCCTGAACTTCATCCTCGGGTAGTTGTTCATTCTGACATGATTCACCAGTGCGGGGAGACTCTTGATCAATCTCCCATATTAATTGCTAATCTTTGCGTCGCCGGTAAATGACCCTTCCTTCTGCGTCTTGAGTGGTTATAAAATTGGATCCTGAGATCGTAGTTTCATCTTTTCGGCGTTTGAACGATGTAGCAGGCGATCGACTGGTTCCGCTTCCGAAGATGGTGATGATGTGGATGCCTCAATAGCCTTCCAACTTGGAAGTGGAGTAGTATATATTTTCTTATGAGGTTCAGGGGCGCTCTGCGATTCAATGAATTCAGCATCCTAAGACAAAGCATAAGGAGATGATGAAGCAGCTGTACGGACGATCTTGTTATTGAGTAAGGCCTTCATGCATTGATGGTAGGTTGATGGAACCACTTGTTGTCATGGAGCCAAGGTCGCCCAAGTATCAGGTGGTAGTCATGCTCTTGCTCGATCACGTGGAATTTCACCTTTGATTGAATTGGTCCTACCCTCAAATCTATGCACGCGTATCCATATGTGTGGCTTTGGCTTCCTTCAAATCCTTTCATTAGGATGGGATGGAGAATGATTTTACCTCGTGGGAATCTAGACATTCTAAGAGTCTTCATAGTGACAATATTGCTGGAAGCACTAGTGTCGACAAGAGCCCTTCTGAATTCGGTGCCTTTGATGAATCCAGTCACATACAACGCGCGATTATGCCCTTCGTCTACGATGCGATCTTCCTCTCCAAAAGTGATGTTGTCGATTGAATGTTCAGATACCAGGATACTTCTTCAACTGCTGTGGTTGGTAAAGTTATTTGTATGTCGGATGATATCTGGTTGAGTGCGGAAAACGTGTCCGTACGCTGTTCCCTGGAAAAGTGTAAAAGTTCACACAAATTTTAAATCAATTGGGCAACCTCTTGATCCACCGGCTTTTCATAAGTAGTGAAACTGTTGATTTGAGGGTCAGGCGTTGAACCAGTCCCCAGTGTTGGGACTTCCGAAGCAGAGACGCCGCCCAACTCAGATGTCAGCTTGATGAGAAAATCGAGTATGTGATCTATCGTGTTCTTCATCAGATCCATGTTCCTGGTATGGACTTCCAGAATTTGAGATAGCTCTTCCAGAGTCGGGGTTCCTCTGCCTTCCGTGTCGTCAGGTGTAACATGAGGAATCCTGCCATTTGAAAGATTCTGGATTGGGTCTAGATCAGTTGAATTAGTCCTAAGACCAACCATCTTGTGAAAATGAGATTGCAACCGAGAGATTAATTTTCCACTGTGGTCGCCAATCTGTGAATGGGGAAAACGATTTGTTAGTTTTTACGGAATTGAAGAGTCGACCGTGTGGAGACTCCTTTAACCGAACGAAATGTTGAACCTCACACAGATGCACTGCAAGAAGGGAGTGTTTTAAGTTCGAGAGATCAATCTGTAAGACCCCAGCCTAAACCAAGAACAATGGCCGTTCCAGAGTCAATTCGATCACAAGAGAGGATGGGTTGATCTGTAGGAGGAAAGCTAAGAAATGCGTGAGATCAATGGCGATCTGAGATTGTAGGTATGTTGTGAATTCAGCGTGAAAATGCTCTGAAAGATTGTATTTTGCTCAATTGAGAGTAATTTCTGTGAGTTCGTGTAGACAAAAGATTGTTTGTATGAACTTTGATGAGAAATTGCTCGTTTTGGCGAATGTTGTTCGATTGTTCGAAAAACCTCTTTTTTTTCAATCATGATTCAGAGACATTTTATAATGCCGGAGTTGAAAACACCATGATCCCATGAAGTGTGACAGTTGCTGGAATCAGAGAGTGGGAAATGGGGAAATCGTGTTAAAACCAATTACTCATCGTGCGGAGACTTGGTTAACTTTCCATCCACTACTTTGCTGACTCTTCCAACTGATTGCACGACTTGCTCACATTCTTGTCGTGGGTGAACACACGTGCCGTAGACCGCCAGACCAAAACCCTAGTTAATATCCCCCCATATGACACGATTGAAATCTCGTGATTGTGGAGTCAGTTATTGCTGACTTTATGGGACGATGAGTCCATGTAGCGCTGAGTTGAACATGATTAGAAAATGTTTCGAAACTCATGAATTTAATGTGTCTGCTGAGACGAGGTATCATTATAACCTAAGACGAACAAAACTGTGTTGCTAAATTGTTGAATATTGGTAGTTGAACCAATATTCTTTGATTAAGCAAATATTGCTAGTCTGAGCGAATATTTCTAATTGAATAAATATTGCCGGTTCGAGCGAATATTGCTAGTTCGAGCAAATATTGTTCTTTTGATGAATTATTGGTAGCTGGACCAAATAAAATATTAATTTAAGTTACTGACTGCTGGGTCGAGCAAAATAAATATGAATATCAATCATGGAATCAACATAAAATTATCAGAGTGTTCGAATCTGCACAGAATCACGTTTCTGCAGAGCTCTGGATTCAAAGCCTTAATTTTACCGAAATGATGATTTATTGCAAATAAACACGGGACCGGCTACATGGGATGACAGGTTCACCATATAACGCCCAGAAGCTCGAATGAGCAAAAAATACCAAAGTCTCTTGAGGACTAGTTGGTGAAAGAATGATTAAATGTTGGTTTAATCATTTACTGAAATAATGCTCGTGTGAGCAACAAATCATAAAACATGATGTAGAAAATATGAGGGGTCGACCAAGAGGTCATGAGACCGGCTCTTGATGGTCGTGGGACCAGTAGATGGTCGTTTGAGCGAACTTCCAATTGTTTGGAAAGAGTTCGAACCTAATTTGAGCAACTGAGCAAATTAGGTTAAAATCATTAAAACACGCGGGACCAGCTGTTTGCAAGCCTCAGGGTCACCCTTGGTCGGTCAAGGGGATGTGCCCGTGTCACCATAGTGTCCGTGCTTCAGTCCTGAGAATTTTGATATTTTCTGATGCACGTTTGAGCAACATTTGGAGAAAATATGCAAAATCCATGGTTTTGCTGAAACCGGCAAAAATACATGAGATGATGAAAATAATAAATAAACAAGGAATCACAAGGTGTGGGACTGGCCACGGCTAGGGCATGGCCGGTCGACTGACACGCGGTCCCACATGCTTTTCCTAGTTATATGTGATTTTATGTATTTTTCTCTGATTTAAGGGAAATTGGCGAAATTAGGGAACTTCCATGAGATGAGAGACATAAATTAAAATATAAAATAGGGAACGGGAGTGTGGGACCGGAAATGGCCGTGGCATGGCTGGCCGGCCAATGGGCGCGGGCCCCAAGGCGCTCTTCCCAATTTTATGTAATTTTGATGATTTTAGATAATTTTTCATAAAATCAAAGGGATTTGTTGAAAACCAAGATATTTTGTTGAAATCAGGAAGTTTTCATAAAATCAGGAAACCAAACACCAAATAATAATAAAATAATGGGCATGTGGGACTGGCTAAGGCATGGACGGCCGGCTAGTGCCCGGTCCCACAAGTTTTCCTAATTTTTTAAATATTTTCCATGATTTTAGAGAAAATACATGAAATTATGTAATTTTAGGGAAAATTCATAAAATCAAGGAATTTTCATAATTTGAGAAGGAATAATAAAATAATGGGGCGTGAGGTGTGGGACCGGCCACGTCCAAGGCATGACCGGCCGGCTGGCGGTCCCATGACACCTTTCCCTAATTTTATTATTTTTTGATAAAATCATGTGATTTAGATAAAAATACATGAAATTAGGTAATTTTCATGATTTTAGGGAAAATTCATAAAATCAAGGAATTTTCATAATTTACGAGAAATAATAAAATAATGGAGACGTGAGGTGTGGGACCGGCCACAGCCAAGACATGGCCGGTTGGTGCTCGGTCCCGCGACACCTTTCTCTAATTTTATTATTTTTTGATAAAATCATGTGATTTAGATAAAAATACATGAAATTAGGTAATTTTCATGATTTTAAGGAATATTCATTAAATCAAGGGATTTTCATAATTTGAGAGAAATAATAAAATAATGGAGACGTGAGTTGTGGGACCGGCCACGGCCAAGACATGGCCGGCTGGTGCTCGGTTCCGCGACACCTTTCCCTAATTTTATTATTTTTTGATAAAATTATGTAATTTAGATAATTTCTTTGAAACAAAGGAAATTTTCTCGAACGAGAGGATTTTCATGAGATCATGAAAATAATAAAAATATGGTAAAATATAAAATTGGGCGCGGGACTAGTCATGGCATGACTGGACGGCTGGTGAGCCTAGTCCCCTGGCGCTTTTATTTAATATTTTATTATTATTATTTTCCCTTCCTATTTTGCATAGGTTCCTCGTTCGTTCGTATTTTTAAAATGCTCGTTCGTGCATTCAGTATGCTGGTCTGTGTATTATCTGCTAATTACACTTGCACCATTTTGTCAGGGCTTATTCGATGCCCAGATGCCTGTTTCGTTGAATATTTATTACTAACCTGTGGAATTCTGCTGGGAAGAACCACAAATTGAAGTAACGAAATATAACGAGGAATCGTAGAATATTGCTGAATATTCAGGCGATTAATTGACGACTCGTAGAATATTGCTGGATATTCAGACGATGGCTCATAGAATATTGTTGGATATTCACACGATGGCTCGTAGAATATTGCTAGATATTCAGACGATTTAAGATAATTAATTGCTGGCTTTATACTAGCAGGGCTTCCTGTCTAGGAGCATTAATTATCTGAGGGTTGAGCAATATGAACTTGCTGGAGCGTTATATTCCTCTTGCATAGTCGGGGAAAATCTGGTTACATCCCGAAGACGTTGTCGCTCTATACTAGCAGACAGCTGTCTAGGAGCCTCCCAATCTTTCGATTCTATACAGTATGAGATGTGTCGTGGCCTCAGCTGAGAGACTGCACATCTTCATCTTCTCTGAGAGACTTTCTCCATCAGAGGTGGCATGAGCTTTCATGCACAGAGACATGAGTCTCGATACTCATCTGATTTCCGGATCCGGAGTAATTACTGAAATTGCTCAGTATTCATGAGATGTGTCGTGGCCTCAGCTGAGAGACTACACATCTACACGTACTCTGAGAGACAACCTTCTCAGTCAGAGATTTATGACATGAGCTTTCATGCTTTAATGAGATACACGAGTCTCAATACTCATCCGGTTGCCGAATTTGGAGTATAGTTTTACAATTCTACCCTTTGTCGAAAATCCACCATCTACAATAATCCAACGGATTTTCAGATGCTATCTCACTTTGTTTCCTCGAGGTATTTACTGCATATATTATAATTTTTTTCAGTGAATTATAGAGAAGAAGACAAAGAGGCAGAGAAGAAGAAGGATTTCTATTGATTAGAGTCCAACCTATTACATAGCTATAATATCCTTTATATACATGTAAAAGGAAACCCTAGGTATCTAGTTGGATCGTATATCCATGAGCCATAGGCCATATAACACTCCCCTTGTGCGGTCCAATAGAGCTTCGTATGTAGTGCTTCACATATACTGCTTCGAACGTAGATCTCTCCTTGATGACTAGGGCGTCTAAGTCGACTGCTTCATTAAAACTTTGTTAGGAAAAACCCGTAAGAATAAAACCTTGTTGTAGTTCATCACATGTAGTGCTTCACATATTGTGCTTTATATGTAGTTCATCACATGTAGTAAGATCTTCAAAAGACCACCGAGTCTTATTCAATTGCCTCGTTAAAACCTCGTCAGGAAAATCCAAAGGGGCAAAACCTGAACTAAGGTAAGGAGTACAATAACAAGTAAACTTAAAATAGATTTGGACTCGTATATGCTGCCTCATTAAAACCTTGATAAGGAAAAACCCAGTATGACAAAACCTTTACGAAGGGAAAAGAGTACAACGCAATAGATGCAAGTAAAGGTGATTTGTTGTAATGACCCGTCCTTCCACCGATATTGGCCACTGCGGTTATCCGGCAGTGTGGGTTTTTCAAAGGGCATCGCTGCGGTAATCCAGCAGAAATTTCCCGGATGGTCACCCATCCCTGGATTACTCCCATCCGAGCACGCTTAACTGCAGAGTTTTCTGCCAACTCTGGAGGCACGTTCCTTGTTTCTTGTGAGAGCAGTATCTGACATAATTGCGCAGCATACTCCGTCACCCTAGCACAAGCGAACGACCCCTAGTTGTATCCCAACTAACAACGATATTGTTCCCACTCACCCACTGCGATTATCCAGTAGTGTGGGATTTTTAACGGCACTACTGCGGTTATCCAGCAGCAGCTTCCCGAGAGGTCACCCATCCTGTGACTACTCCTGGCCGAGCACGCTTAACTGAGAATTTTTTCCCACAACTCAGTCAAGTGAACCCTTCAGGCCTCAGTGTTAGGAAAGGAAAAATCATTATTTATATTCCATTCGGCCAACCACTGACGAATATACAATACCACAATCTTAAATTGGAGTCGTCCTCGGATCCATAATATATTCGCAAGCCCAGATCTCCGACGTTCCCCGCCCCTCATGAGAAGCACCTGGACCTACCCCGTCCAGTGTACCTTCCCACCCTCAGCAGGTGACCCGTCGTCGACTCTGATACCATTTTTAATGACCCGTCATACCATTTGTAATGACCAGCCGTTCCACCGATACTGTCCCCACTTAGCCACTTCGGTTATCCGGCAGTATGGGGTTTTCAACGGGCATCGCTGCGGTAATCCAGCAGAAACTTCCCGGATGGTCACCCATCCCTGGATTACTCCCGTCCGAGCACGCTTAACTGCAGAGTTTTCTGCTAAATCTGGAGCCAATTATGCTGAAAAGGCCTCGGTATAAGGTAGACGTTCCTTGTCTCCTGTGAGAGCAGTATCTGACATAATCTCCCAACATACTCCCCCACCCGAGCACAAGCGAACACCCCTAGTTGTATCCCAACTAACACTGATATTGTTCCCACTTACCCAATGCGGTTATCCAGCAGTGTGGGATTTTTAACGGCATTACCGCGGTTATCCAGCAGCAGCTTCCCGAGAAGTCACCCATCCTGTGACTACTCCCGGCCGAGCACGCTTAACTGAGAAGTTTTTCTCACAACTCAGTCAAGTGAACCTTTCAGGCCTCAGTGTTAGGAAAGGACAAATCATTACTTATATTCCATTCGGCCAACCACTGCCGAATATCGGGTATTACATCCGTTGAAGTTGATCACTTTACTTCATTGAAGTTGACTTGTTGCTTCACAACTCTTAAGACAGAAAATCCCCGTGGAAAAGATAATAGTTGGGAAATTACATTCCCGGTGTTTGTTGTTGTCTCATAAAAAATCTTGCCAAGTAATAAAACCTCGTGGGGGAAAAACAACCTTCGTGAAAGAAAATAGTTCAACACACCATTAGATGCTCCCCTGATGTCGGACAATTGCATTAGTCTTGCCATCATATGAGTTCAACACATCATTGGGAACTCCTCCTTATGTCAGACAATTTCTTTAGTCTATCTAGTTTTGGGAGTTTGGAAAATCTCTTTAGTCCTACACATGTAATCGGCGGATTTCATACAATTTCTTTAGTCTTATATTTGTCACGCGATTTTCCGACTTGAATTTGAACGACGACTTAGTATATAAGTATGAAAAACACTATCACAATTTACTTTGGTGGCTTGATGATTCTGGAAGTTACGATGCTTAACAGATTGTTATTTTTCGTTTATTTGATTCAGATATTTTCAGTAGTATCAATGCGATCTTTACGCTTCAATGTTCAACATACTTGGTGTTGTTAGTGTTATCTCGCTAAAAACCTTGTCGAGTAACAAAACCCCTTGGGAAAAATTATTCTCGATGGAAGGGAAAAAGAGTACAACACAACCTCGTATTCTTGATAGTGGGTTTTCCTCCCACCAACTTAGTAAATTAATACAGACTAGTTATTTAATTAATTCCTTATAATATAATGTGACTACGATGATTGGATCATCGAGCGAAGCACTGCTCAAACTTTGTTGCCAAGATGGAACAAAGATTAAAAGTTACAATAGCTCTGTATCTACCGAGAGCTAATTATACCTTGTTAAATTACAAAGACATCCATGTAAATGGTTGTCATATGGAAACACGTAGTGATGAGAATGTAACTGATTGCATCTTTTATTGCTTTTAATGATTGTAGAAGTAAACATATTCTTAGAGAAATTTATGAGTCAGTTTAGTGAAATTTAAACCACCACTATTTGGATTATTGAATCCATATTGACCACAACAATGAAATGTTGGGAATTGATTCATGCAGGCTTTGACATAACTATAAAGGCACTTTGGTTGTATGACGTTTTGTTTTGAAAGGACTCACATGAACATCACCTTATTTGAGTGAACGATACAATGGGAAAAAGATTGCATAATGCGAAGTGACGGGATATCTCGTAATAAGTGTTTTTTAAAGGACTAAATGCATCACCCCATTTCCATTATGATTTTAAACTAAGGAAGCACATCACTCAGTTTACAAAGTCTATAGTAAAAAGGATTGAGATCATCCGAAGATGCCATATTACAAAGAAAACAAGGTGATCTTTAGAAACATATTGATGCTGAATACAGACCATTAAAGTGACTTATGGCTCTGTTGGATGTTTTGACACTTCAGACTAGTTATAGTTCCCAAAAAATAATGCATTTGTAAAACTACTAGCACATATTATACATGTAAGGGATCGCCACCTCTTGTAAATACTAGAGAGTGTACATAAAAAGGAATTGATGGTTATTGCATGTTTAATAAGATCAACGTAAAGCATTTTATACCCCATGTCTCGCAAAGGATGTTATCAAAGGTTATAAATGGTTCCCAAGGCATGGTTATGCGTACCTGAAAAAGAAGGGGGTCTAACAACTACACCCAATATTTCGCTTAGCAATATATATGGAAAAAATCCAATACACTTTCAAGTGAATCGACTAGACAGACAGATTCAAACTTTAAGAAAATTGTATCCAAGAGTTTGTATCTACGTGTTACAAACTAATCAACAAATCAAATAGACAAAGTCCGTGAGCCTGATTATTCAGTAAAACGAATTGAACCGTACCAAAGACCAATGTTCAAGTGTTAATCAATTTACTCGACAACCAAAGGTTGTATTTGAAAAGGCGGGGGTATAACAACCACACCCAATATTTCGCTTAGCAATCTGTATGGACTAACTCCAATATACTTTCTAGAGAATCAACTAGACAGTCAGACTCAATCTAGATAAAAGTATATCAAAGGATTTCAGATCTCAATCTCTCGATTTGATCTATACTCAAGCAAATAGAATTTGCGAGTCTTTATCAAATACTAGAGAGATAACTTGGATGGTACCAAAGACCAATATCCAAGTTTCAATCAACTTAAATCAACAACCAAAAGGTCGAATATTCTAATTGATTGAACAATGGACAACCTGTGATATTTCAATTATAAAGATAAACAATATAATGCGGAAACTGAAATAACACAGACACCAGAATTTTGTTAACAAGGAAACCGCAAATGCAGAAAAACCCCGGGACCTAGTCCAGATTGAACGCCACACTGTATTAAGCCGCTACAGACACTAGCCTACTACAAACTAACTTCGGTCAGGACTGTAGTTGAACCCTAATCAATCTCACACTGATTCAAGGTACAGTTGCGCTCCTTACGTCTCTAATCCCAGCCGGATACTACGCACTTGATTCCCTCAGCTGATCTCACCCACAACTAAGAGTTGCTTCAACCTAAAATTGAAGACTTGATAAACAAATCTGTCTCACACAGAAAAGTCTATAGAATTGAATAAATCTGTCTCCCACAGAAATATCCAAGAGTTTTGTTCCGTCTTCTGATAAATCAAGGCGAACAGGAACCAATCGATAACCCGGACTTATATTCCCGAAGAACAGCCTAGTATTATCGATAACCTCACAATAATCTTAATCGACGCAGCGAAAGAAGATATTGTTGAATCACAAACGATGAGACGAAAATGTTTGTGACTTGTTTTATATCTTGCCTATCGGTGAAATTAATCTCAAGCCAATCCTTGCGATTGAACTCGTACGATAGAATATGCAAGATCAGATCACACAACTACAAGAAAGTAATATCGGTCTGGCTTCACAATCCCAATGAAGTCTTTAGTCGTTAATCGGGTTAGAGAAAAGAAACCCAGAGGGTTAAAGGAGAATCGACTCTAGTCGCAACTAGTATCACACGTAAGGTGTGGGGATTAGGTTTCCCAATTGCTAGAGTTCTCCTTTATATAGCCTTTCAAATCAGGGTTTGCAATCAATATTAGCTTAGCAACAAAGCATTCAATATTCACCATTAGATGAAAACCTGATTTAGATTCAAGCCAATATCTTTGAACCGTTAGATCGAAAGACCTATCTTGTTACACGCAAATGAAATGCACGTTCATGGGTTTGTGTAACCGTACCCAAACATGTATATTTGTTAGTTCAACATTAGTTAACCAAATGGTTAGCCATATGATCACTTTCATATCAACCAACTTCTTCTTCACCATAATTAGTTCAAATGACTCAAATGAACTAGTTAGAGAGTTGTCCAATTGCTATGAGATCCTATGTACTACACAAGACACAATTGAAGCAAAGACGATTTGATTCACTCGAATCGGTTCATGAACTTTATAGCTACTGTTTGCATTTAACATTCCTTAATATAAAGATAAGTTCAAGACAACCATCTTTAGATATAACCTTCTCAAGTTCGCGGACTGGGTTCGAGGAATAAGGACTTATGCATATATGTATTTCCACAACAATGCTTATATCCACCAGTGGTTATATAATCTAAACTCTCATTTCAATCATTGAAACATTCTCAGAAGACGTTATATAGTTGTTATTCACAAACCATTTTTCGTCAGAGCAATTTTGAGTGGATAGACTTTTGAGTGATAGATAAGTTCAAGTCTCCACATACCTGTTTGTCGATGAAGTTCCACATGTTCCTTGAGTAGTCCTTCGTCTTGTATGATGAATCACCATGGAGTTCTTGAGCCCAACTACACTTTTTATCCTAGTCCGAGACCTTAGCTATAGTAGACTAGAAATCAAGACTTATAGTTTTGATCACTAACATTGACAAACATGCTTGATATAGCAACGCATGCGAGGTCGACCGAGCAATTTTCTAACAATCTCCCCGTTTGTCAATTTTAGTGACAAAACTATAATACATATGGAATACAAAAAAGATACATACATTTTTGAAGAACCTCTTCCACATGTCTAATCTTCAACATTACTCGAAATCTTCGTCACTTCCAAGTAGTCCAATGATCCCAAAGGTTGTAAGTTTAGCATCATCGTTGTTGAAAATCCGTAGTTATAACAATGAGAAAACGGAGTTCTCGATCATTGTTATACAATGGCATAGATCATTACATATCATCAAAATTTACTTGTATCATAAGTTTGATAACAATACTATGGTGATATGTATCACTCCCCCTAGACAATAATCCATCTCGCATGGAAACCACTCCCCCTTACATAATGATCCGAAAACCATATGTATTTGTAGTGTGAACTACATATTAATTCTCCCCCTTTTTGTCAATAAAATTGGCAAAGGTACAAGAACGGGATCCTCATTAAATTTCCAAAAGAGACATTTCAAGACTAAAAGAAAGGATTTATCAACTTGTTCTTTAGATGCAATCATAAATCCGAAGCTAAATGCATTCATCAAGGAGTTTATAGATACAAGACAACCCCTAAAATATTCCACATCCGCACTCCCCAAAAAGATATGGAAATTAAGCACAAGTTCAAAAGAACTCTCCCCCATTAAATGTCATTCCCGAAAGAACAACAAGAGCGACCTTAATTTCAAAAGAAAAGAAGGATTTCTTTGGATAAACAAATCACATACGAATATGAATTTGAATCCAAAAATACTCAATTAATTTAACCAAAAGAGAACTTATGATTAAATTAATCGGAAATACTCAACATAAGTGAACTTATGGAGACTCAAAAACTCAATTACATTAATCGCACGAGAACCCATAATTAATCTAATCGGAATACGCAACCAAATTAATCACAAAAAGTAATCAATTTAATTGACCATGCTCGACATGAGAAAATCCATGGAGCAATTACTAAGTTAATCATAAGAAATAATCAACTTAGTCAATGGCGCTCAATATAAGAAAACTTACGGAGCAACAACTAAATAACCAAAAGGATGATTAATTTAGTTGATTATGCTCGACATAAAATACCTCATGAAGCAACAACTAAGCTAAGAATAACTCAGTCAATTTTTCTCAACATAAGATAAATTACGAAGCCTCCCAGTAATGCATAAAATATGGATCAGGAAAGATCTATACTGCGGAATACACAAGGATTCATTTTATTTTCCATCACTATTTTCATAAAGATATACAATAGACATAATCCTTGTAAACAAAAGATTTTAACCTATCTTCCATCAAAGATTGACATAATAGGCTTAACTTTTGTATTTGTCCAAAGTCCATTCATTCTTTCGAAAGACTTTACTTTTGACAAGGTATAGGACAACCATAGTTCGCGGACGCAAACACATATCCCATAAAAATTGCAATATATAAAAAAATAAAGTTTAATACTGCAAATAATCATCTTCCAAACAATTTTAGAATTTAATGAAATAAACCTAAAAACATGAAGATGAAAACGTTGGACATAGCTATGTCTAATCACAATAATGGCTATTCCAAACTATAGTTATTCTTCTAAATAAAACAATAATAGAATATTTACTAGGCAATAAGACCTTTGAGAAATTCTTCATCGTTGCCGATCTCCTTGTTGTCAACAGCCATTGGAACATAAGGTTCACGAAGATAGGAGTTAATATCAATAAATCTTCTTGACTGTTGTCAATCAGGGCCTTCTGAATCTCATGAGTCTTATACACAAAAGACTTTATTTGTTGAATCTCCTTTCGCATCTCCTTCAAAACTTCAAAAACATCAGAAAACTTCTGATAATTTGAAGGACCGACTCTTGGCTTCCTCACATTCCTTCTTTTTCTTTTCAATGTCGGAGCTAACGGAGATTTCTCTTTTTACTTCATAATTGATGGCTTAACAATCATATTAACATCTTTCCCATCAGAAGACATCATGCTTGGAGTATTCATAGACGTATGGGTTTGTGAGAGGAAATCACAATTTAAACTCAACAAGTAGTCTTGAGATAAAAAGAGGTTTTAGGGAAGGAAAAGGAATGTAGGGTTACCCAACCTTTTAACAGGTTCATGGACGCACAACTCTGAACCCTAGAGAGAGTAGAATTGTCGAAAATAACCCTCTTTACTGATAGATAGGGAAGAACAAAACAAAGAAAAGAAAAAAGAAAAACTTTTCTTAAATCCTGAGAGGTACAAAATCTTGTCTTTTTTGATCAGGCACATGAGACAACATTTACAACACAATACAGTTAAGTGGTGTTGTGGTGAACAACAATTTTTGCACCATGTTCCTCTTGAGAGGAATCCTCAGACTTCTGTCTATCAAGACGATTAGACCATATATTCTTTTCTAATGGTCTTATCTTGTCTTTGGAAACTAACTTCTTAGACGAAGATAAAATTTTACATACCTCAGCGGTCTTCTGAGCCAGTTTTATCTTATTTGCTAATCGATTCACTCTTCATTGAAGTTTGTTGACGTGCTTCGATTGGTGTTTGTACTTGTAACACCTTGAAAGTTCATGACCCTTTAGAGAACAGTATGAACATGTAAAACCCAGATAAGAATCAGGCTTCTGAGTTGTGCAAGCAGCTAGACAAATAGTAGAACCTGAAACATTACAAACAGAGTTTCCAAATAATGGGTCAATTTTTTCTTCCAGATTAGTTGGGTTTTCTTCTGAAAGAATATCAATATTGATGTATGTTTTTCTACAATTATCAAAATCAATATTTCACCAAGAAGTGCAACACTTGATTTCTCGTCTTCAATAAAATCATAATTATCTGACATTCATCAAGAGTTGCAGCAAGACCTTTGTTCCCAGTGTATTTCTTCCGATTTGGACACTCGTTTGCAAAATGACCAAATCCTTTACACTTAAAGCACTGAGGCATATCCTCGTCATCAGTTTCCTTGTTTTTATGAGGAATACGATTATGAGGTTTAGCTGATTCTTTATGCTTATCTCTGGAGAACCGTTTACTTCTCTTCAATAGAAGATCCCTAAACTGTCTTGTGATCCTCGAGACTGACTTGTCAAGATCTTCATCCGATGATTCAGTCTCAGAGTGATCGTCTTCAGAGATATACACTTTTTTACCTTTATCGAGTAAGTTAGTGTCCTTTAGTTCTTCGAACGCAACATCCTTAGTTTTGGATGACGTTCATGATCAAAAATCTTAAGCTTCCCAACCAGCGTATTTCTGGAGAGATTATCTAGGTTATTTACCTCAACGATGGAATGCTTCTTAGACTCGTACTTAGATGACATCTATATGAGAATTTTCATCACAATGTCCTTTTAAGGAATAGTCTTACCCAACGCAAAAGATGCATTAACAATTTCAGACACTTTGTGATTAAACTCATCAAATGTTTCTTCTTCTACCATACGAAGGTTTTCCCAATCGGAAATAAGGTTTTGAAGCCTAGCTTCCTTTTCACTGAAGTTACCTTCGAATACGGTTTCTAAGATATCCCACGTATCTTTAGACCTCGTGAAATTTGACACATGGTGCTGAAGATTCGGAATAATGGCATGTATGATGGCATTTCAAACCGTCGGAATTCTACTTTGCATCAAGTATCTCGGCAGGGATGTATTCACCAATATTCTTGGGAACGTTTGCATATCCAACTGCCACAACGGGAGCATCATAACCATTAACAACATATACCCATGATTGAAAATCACGTGCTTGAAGAAAAGCTCGCATAGCAATTTTCCACCATAAGTAATTAGAGCCATTGAAGACTGGTGGTACGTTAATAGAGATAGCACATATGTCTATAGAGTCAGATCCCTACAAACACAGACTTGTAAGGTCTTAAACGTGTTTGCATGCTCTGATACCAATTAAAAAAGTGGGGGTATAACAACCACACCCAATATTTCACTTAGCAATCTGTATGGACTAACTCCAATATACTTTCTAGAGAATAAACTAGACAGTCAGACTCAATCTAGAGAAAAGAATATCAAAAGAGTTAGTATCTCAATCTCTCGATTTGATCTATACTCAAGCAAATAGAATTTGCGAGTCTTTATCAAATACTAGAGAGATAACTTGGATGGTACCAAAGACCAATATCCAAGTTTCAATCAATTTAAATCAACAACCAAAAGGTCGGATATTCTAATTGATTGAACAACGCACAACCTGTGATATTTCAATTATAAAGATAAACAATATAATGCGGAAACTGAAATAACACAGACACCAGAATTTTGTTAACAAGGAAACCGAAAATGCAGAAAAACCCCGGGACCCAGTCTAGATTGAACACCACACTGTATTAAGCCGCCACAGACACTAGCCTACTACAAACTAACTTCGGTCAAGACTGTAGTTGAAGCCTAATCAATCTCACACTGATTCAAGGTACAGTTCCGCTCCTTACGTCTCTAATCCCAGCAGGATACTACGCACTTGATTCCCTCAGCTGATCTCACCCACAACTAAGAGTTGCTTCAACCCAAAATTGAAG
Organism: Papaver somniferum; assembly: GCF_003573695.1. Classification (NCBI taxonomy): domain Eukaryota; kingdom Viridiplantae; phylum Streptophyta; class Magnoliopsida; order Ranunculales; family Papaveraceae; genus Papaver; species Papaver somniferum. Next base: position 70,514,851 of record NC_039358.1, read on the forward strand.
ACTTGATAAACAAATCTGTCTGACACAGAAAAGTCGATAGAATTGAATAAATCTGTCTCCCACAGAAATACCCAAGAGTTTTGTTCCGTCTTTTGATAAATCAAGGCGAACATGAACCAATCGATAACCCGGACTTATATCCTCGAAGAACAACCTAGTATTATATATCACCTCACAATAATCTTAATTGACGCAGCGAAAGAAGATATTGCAGAATCACAAACGATGAGACGAAGATGTTTGTGACTTCTTTTATATCTTGCCTATCGTAGAAATTAATCTCAATCCAATCCTTGCGATTGAACTCGTACGATAGAATATGTAAGATTAGATCACACAACTACGAGAAAGTAGTATCGTTCTGGCTTACAATCCCAATGAAGTCTTTAGTCGTTAACCCGGTTTGAGAAAAGAAAACCAGAAGGTTAAAGGAGAATCGACTCTAGTCGCAGCTAGTAGCACACGTAAGGTGAGGGGATTAGTTTTCCCAGTTTCCAGAGTTCTGCTTTATATATCCTTTCAAATCAGGGTTTGCAATCAATGTTAGCTTAGTAACAAAGCATTCAATATTCACCGTTAGATGAAAACCTGATTTCGATTCAAGCCAATATCTTTCAACTGTTGGATCGGAAGACCTAGCTTGTTACACACAAATGAAATGCATGTTCATGGGTTTGTGTAACCGTACCCAAACATGTACATTTGTTGGTTCAACAGTAGTTAACCAAATGGTTATCCATATGAGCACTTCCATATCAACCAACTTATTCTTCACCATAACTAGTTCAAATGACTCAAACAAACTAGTTAGAGAGTCGTCCAATTGCTATGAGATCTTATGTACTACACAAGACACAATTGAAACAAAGACGACTTGATTCACTCGAATCGGTTCATGAACTTTATAGCCACGGTTTGCATTAATCATTCCTTAATATAAAGATGAGTTCAAGAACAACCGTCTTTAGATATAACCTACTTAAGTTCGCGGACTGGGTCCGCGGACTTAAAGTTCTCCGATAGAATTCACAAACTCCAGCAGAAATTCTCGGGTCGAGAACTTACGCCGGTTCGCGGACTTGGTTCACGGCTCCAGTTCCGGTTTCTCTTAATTAACAAAGTTCGCAAACTTTGGTTCATGAAATAGGACTTATACTCATATGTGTTTCCACAACAATGCTTATATCCACCAGTGGTTATATAATCTAAACTCTCATTTCAATCATTGAAACATTCTCAGAGAACGTTTTATAGTTGTTATTCACAAACCATTTTTCGTCAGAGCAATTTTCAAAGTGATTGAAACTTAACATGACTTTCGTCACTAGGTAAAGATGAATTAGGCTAAAGCGAAATCTTGCCAACACATATTTTGAGATGTAGATAGGCGAGATATACTCGACTCGAAATATAAAATGTGTATAATCTTAGTCTATACATCATAACGAATTTTGTCTCAAGATAGGAGATAGAGAGATATACTTTTGAGTGATATATAATTTCAAGTCTCCACATACCTTTTTGTCGATGAAGTTCCACAGGTACCTTGAGTAGTCCTTCATCTTGTATGTTGAATCGCCATGGAGTTCTTTAGCTCAACTATACTTTTTATCCTAGTCCGAGACTTTAGCTATAGTAGACTACAAACCAAGACTTTATAGTTTTGATAACTAACATTGACAAACATGCTTGATATAGCAACGCATGCGAGGTCGACCGAGCAATGCTCTAACAATCTCCCCCTTTGTCAATTTTAGTGACAAAACTATTAATACATATGGAATACAAAAAAGATACATACATTTTTGAAGCACCTATTCCACATGTCTAGTCTTCAGCATTACTCAAAATCTTCGTCACTTCCAAGTAGTCCAATGATTCCAAAGGTTATAAGTTTAGCATCATCGTTGTTGAAAATCCGTATCTATAACAATGAGAAAACAAACTTCTCGATCATTGTTATACAGTGACATAGTATCATTATACAGCATCAAAGTATACTTGTATCACAACTTTGATAACAATACTATGGTGATATGTATCACTCCCCCTTAGTCAATACTCCATCTCACATGGAAACCACTCCCCCTTACATAATGATCTGAAAACCATATGTATTTGTAGTGTGAACTATATATTAATTCTCCCCCTTTTTGTCAATAAAATTGGCAAAGGTACAAGAACGGGATCCTCATGAAATTTCCAAAAGAGACATTTCAAGACTAAAAGAAAGGATATATCAACTTGTTCTTTAGATGCAATCATAAATCCGAAGCTAAATGCATTCATCAAGGAGTTTATAGATACAAGACAACCCCAACAAAATTCCACAACCGCACTCCCCCAAAGATATGTCAATTAAGCGCGAGTTCAAAAGAACTCTCCCCTATAAAATGTCATTCCCGAAAGAACAACAAGAGCGACCTGAATTTCAAAAGAAAAAAAGGATTTCGTTGGACATAACAAATCACATACGAATTTGAATCCAAGAATACTTAATTAAATTAATCAAAATAGAATTAGATTAATCACAAAAAAACCCATAATTAATCTAATCGGAATACGCAATCAAATTGACATGAAATCCATGGAGCAAATACTAAGTTAATCATACGAGATAATCAACTTAGTCAATGGTGCTCAACATAAGAAAACTTATGGAGCAATAACTAAATAAACACACGAGTATGATTGATTTAGTTCAGTATGCTCGACATAAAATACCTCACGGAGCAACAACTAAGCTAAGAATAACTCATTCGATTGTGCTCAACATAAGACAAGTTATGGAGCCTCACAGTAATACATAAAATATGGATCGGGGAAGATCAATACTGAGGAATACACATGGATTCATTCTATTTTCCATCACTATTTGCATAACGATACAATATACATAATCCTTGTAAACAAAAGATTTTAACCTATCTTCCATCAATAATTGACATAATAGGCTTAACTTTTGTATTCGTGAAAAGTCCATTCATTCTTTCGAAAAACTTTACTTTTGACAGGGTATGGGACAATCAAAGTTCGCGGATGCAAACACACATATCCAATAAAAATTGCAATATATGAAACCATAAAGATTAATAGTGCAAATAATCATCTTCCAAACAATTTTAGAATTTAATCAAATAAACCTAAAACCAAGAAGATGAAAACGTTGGACATAGCTATGTGTAATCATAATAATGGCTATTCCAAACTCTAGTTATTCTTCTAAAAAAACAAAAAATAGAAGATTTACTAGGCATACCAGAGAAAATCAGAGTTCTTTGAGACCCTCATACCTTTCAAAGAATCCATCAAAGAAGGTGTCACTGATTTCCTTTATTTTCTTGATTATAGATACACCGTGTTCGTTAGTTAGAATACAAACGTTACGATCAACAACAAGAGCAAGTTGTCTCTCCTTGACGCAGTCCATGATGAGCTTCTTCTGATTCCATATCAGAATATTCTGATTAGCAAGGATTCTGGCCTGACCATCCAGGAGTTGGTTTATCTGCATTTGAAGATTTGCAAACTCGACCTTTGAATTGTTCTGAAGACAGTTTAAATCCTTGATAGAATCATTGATCCAGGAGTTGTGATTCTTTATTTCAAGCATCTTTTTTAGAACCAGCTCTTGAATTGACTCACGTCCTTGAATGTCTTCCTCCATGTCCAGATGCACAATCTCTTGAGATTTTGCAAAGTTCTCCATATAATTTTTCTTAGGGATGGAGAAAAAAAAACACAATGGTCAGCAAAGTTCTCCATATATATATGTGTATGAAAACAGGAGATAATCTCTTGTTTTGGAAACCGTAGGAACTCACAGGAGGAGGACGTGGATGTCTGCGGGCTGGTCAGCATACACAAAGGAAAACCTAACAGACAAATAGTATACAACATACTTGAGTACCTCTCAATAATTTTTCCTTGCATCTCTCAAGTTAGAAGCAAGGAAAGGATTACCTGTAATCAGGTGGTAGAGTGAGAGATAATCCAACTATGATTATTGAGAAAGGAGTTGTACAAAACATCTGACAGTTTGATCTTTGTGTTGTTTGTCTTTCTTCTGTTGACACTCATCCTAGAAGAGTAAGACACAACTTTTTTATGATACCTGTCAGAAGGTTTTTTTCTGAGGACTAAATCTTGGACCTCTTGCAACTGGTTCAAGAGGATCAGGATAGATAGAGATCCATTTTCTAGACTTATATTTATTAGAAACAGTCTTATAAACATAGGGAATATTCTTTTTAGCAGCATAAGAAATCATACTGTTAGACTGTACTTGAACCCTGTGATGACTTCTAGGAAGAAGATCATATTTATAAGATTTCTAATTTTCTGTGTTCGTGCGATTCAATGCAGTAGCCGACTGACTATTTAATCCATTGACAGTGGAAAGAAGCAAATTATGAAGTTTAGAAATTTGTTTCCTCCTGGCAAAACAATGGATGGCATAGTGATTCCTTTTTACACAGAATGTACAGGTTCGTGAAGGAGAAGCAACCATTGGCACCTGTTTTAACTTCATATCCATATGAGAAGATTGTAGGTTATGTAACCGTTTCTCACAATCTTCTTGTGGAGAACAATTTGTCATGTACGGTAATTCATGAGAATTAGATTGTACAGATAAGTTTCTCCTTGGGATAGAATTTTCCTTTTCCAAGGATTTACACTGTTCCTGAGCTAGAATAACAGATGTGCTTAGTTTCTCTTTCTCAATACGAAACCTGTTAAGCTCTGATGAATACGTCTCGATCAGACGTTTTTTTCTAATTGAGTCTTCCTTGAAAATGTTCTCAAGACTACTAATCTTTTCACGCTGTAAAGTAGTTTCTTGAAGAAGTTTATCAATATTCTTGGAGAAGAACTCAATGATGTTATAAAGATCACTTTCTCGATCAAGAGACTTTTCAAATTCATCAATAAGCTGATAATGATCCTGAAAATCAATGCTCTCAGTAGAATTTTTTGAAATTCTGATGAGCTCCATTTAAGCTTTTTCCATAGTGTCTAACGTCTCATGTGAGAGAGTATTACCACATGATGGAACAACTTTCCTACCTCGGGATTCAGAAGAATCATTTAGGGAGTAATCCTTGGAGGTGTTCCCAAGATATTTGGCATAGTTAAAAGCTTTAGAAGACATCTTGGTATGCGTGTACGTCAGAGATATTGTCCTCAGACTCAGATTGCCAAAAACACAGACTTGTTAGGTCTTAAACGTGTTTGCCTGCTCTGATACCAATTGAAAAAGTGGGGGTATAACAACCACACCCAATATTTCTCTTAGCAATCTATATGGACAAACTCCAGTATACTTTTAAGAGACCCAATCAAGATCCAATCTTAATTAAAGTATATCAAAGAGTTTATATCTGCATTTCACAATGTAATCAGCAAATCGAACAGATAGAAATCCGTGAGCCTGATTATTATGTGAAATAACTTGAAAGGTACCAAAGACCAATGTTCAAGTGTCAATCAATGTAAATCAACAACCAAAGGTTGGATATTCTAATTGATTTATCTTTAGCGCACAACCTGTGATATTACAATTATAAAGATAAACAATATAATACGGAAAATGAAATAACACAGACACCAGAATTTTGTTAACGAGGAAACCGAAAATGCAGAAAAACCCGGGACCTAGTCCAGATTGAACACACACTGTATTAAGCCGCTACAGACACTAGCCTACTGTTTGTGGGTGAAAACTTCTTCTGCGGATTTTGGTAATTTGTGTGTGTGTGGATGAGAAACGAGTCTAGACCCCAAAAAAATGTACTGCACGGGAGTACTTTTGATTCGAGAGATCAATCTGTACAATCCTGGCCTAAACCAAGAAATGGCCGTTCCAGGCTTGCTTCGGTCACAAAGTGAAGGAGAAGGGTTGGTTTTGGGGAGGGAAACGAAGAAAGTGTTGAGACCAGAATAGTTGATTCTGAAGGTGTGGTTGTTTATGACTTGTATCAGAAAGTGGAGCTGGATAGCAAGTGGAAAGCTATCAGGTGATTTCTGTATACTGTGTTGCTCCGACCGAAACTTGTTTTTTGGTGGAAATAGGTGAAGCCTATTTATACAAGTCATAATAAAACGTACCCTGGTCTCGTAGGAAGTGGGAACGGGTAAGTGGTGGCCAAAATGGAGTAACGTGTAACGTTGGACTTTATGCTTCCATGATGAAGGAAACGTTTACACAATTATTTCCTTCCATTACTAACCGCCTTGCTTCATGACACTTTCTTGTAACGGGCATAGGGTACGCCGCACGCTGTAAACCGCCAGACCAATACCCTGATGAGTATCCCCCATTTTGTGACATTTTGATATCTCGAGTGTTTTTGTGGAAAACATGTAGCACTTTTCTACGCGTGGTAAGTCAAAGTCAAGAGTCTTGTCGCAGAAAAATAACATGTGATGCTATTTGGCATGTCTTGGATGGTTGCTCAAAACTTTCCACAAGTCCATCAGTTCAGTGCCGAACTTGGATGGCTGAGATTGCATCTCATGAGAGAGAATGACCTTTGATTATGGATACATTCTCTTTGCGCCTGTTAGGGCTTGGCATGGCCAAGCCTTGGAGTGGCGCGAGCTTGGACAAGGCTTGGAGTGGCGCGAGCTTGGACAAGGTTTGGAGTGGCGCGAGCTTGGCATGGCCAAGGAGTGGTGCGGGCATGGATTGTCTAAGGAGTGGAGCGGGCATGGCCAAGGCCCGGATCAGCGGGGGCACATGGCCAAGGAGCGGCGCGGGCATGGCATAGCCAAGGAGGGGCGCAGGCATGGCATGACCAAGGAGTGGAGCGGGCTTGGCATGGCGCGGGCATGGCCAAGGAGTGGAGCGGGATTGGCATGACGTGGGCATGTCCAAGGAGTGGAGCATGCTTGGCATGGCGCGGGCATGTCCAAGGAGTGGAGCGGCTTGGCATGGCGCGGGAATGGCCAAGCAGTGGAGCGGCGCGAGATTTGCGAAGTTTTGGAGTGGCGCAGTGGCCAACTTGGGGCTTGGCATGGACAAGGCTTGGAATTGGCGCGGAGGCCAAGGTTTTGGGGGCTTGGCGGCATGGCCAAGATTTTTGGGGCTTGGCAGCATGACCAAGGCTTAGTGCTCGGCGGCATGACCAAGGCTTTGGGCTTGGCGCAGAGGCCAAGGCTTTGTACTTGGCGCGGAGGCCAAGGTTTTGGGGCTTGGCGGCATGGCCAAGGCTTTGGACTTGGCGCGGAGGCCAAGGTTTTTGGGGCTTGGAAGCATGGCCAAGGCTTAGTGCTCGGCGGCATGGCCAAGGGTTTGGGAACGGCGCGGAGGCAAAGGTTTTAGGGCTTGGCGGGATGCCTAAGGCTTAGTGCTTGGTGGCATGGCCAAGGTTTTGGGACTTGGCGGCATGGCCAAGGCTTTGGACTTGGAGCGGAGGCCAAGGCTTTGGGGCTTGGCGGCATGGCTAAGGCTTTAGACTTGGCGCGGAGACCAAGGTTTTAGGTCTTGGCGGCATGGCCAAGGCTTTGGACTTGGCGCGAAGACCAAGGTTTTCATGGCTTGGCGGAATGGCCAAGTCTTTCCTTGCTTTCTGATTCTGGGAAAGATTTTGCATATGCTAATCCATTGCGGATTAATTACCTAGTTTTCCTAGGCTTAATTTAGGCAAGCAAGGTCTGATATACTGCGCAGGGCGCAAAACCCTAATTTTTTGCAAATTAGTCTGGGTAATATCTGAATCTTCTGAACTATCACAAAATTGATTGAATTCTATGTCTTAACCTTGATACTTGGAAATTCGTGCTACTCAGCTGCGAATGAACACAAATTGTCATGCCATATCAACATTAAGGGTCCAGCCGGAGGACATAGCACAGAAAGCATTCAAATAAGCTTATGTGAATATGGGCAAGGCGTCGAAATTTACAGAACATCTGGGATGGTTGATACATGCTCCAGTCTGGATAAGTTTCATGACAATTGTTTATGGGTGAAAACTATTTATGCTGGTTTTGGTAATTTGGGGTGTGTGAATGAGAAATGAATCTAAACCCTAAACAAATGCACTGCACGGGAGTGCTTGTGATTCGAGAAATCAATCTGTACAATTCTGGCCTAAACTAAGAAATGGTCGTTCCAGACTTGCTTCGGTCACAAAGTGAAGGAGATGGGGTTGATCTTAGGGAGGAAAGCGAAGAAGGTGTTCAGATTGTGAAGGTGTTGGCTGTGTATGACTTATATCAGAAAGCTGAACTGGCTTGCAGAATGTAAGCTATCAGTTCTGGTGTTTGGATACGATTGTATCAACACTTGGTTTCTGTTGTCTTTTTATTTTGGAAATAGGGAAGATAACCTATTTATACAAGTCATTGAGCCTTACCCACGTCTCTCGTGGGAAGTGAAGAAAGTGGAGTGATGGAGTAGTGGAGTTGCGTGTGTTAGTGTCAAACGATCAGTCTTTCCCACTTCTCCCATCATCACTAACCGTCCATGCCTTCCAGACACGTTCTTGTGATGGCGCGTTGTGCGCTGCACGCTCTAAACCGCCACACCAATACCCCAGTATGTATCCCCCAGTTTGTGGCATGTTTGATGTCTCGAGTGTGTGGATCGTGGGACCCACAGAAAGTAGCACGTGATACTAAATTAAATAACTAAGTTATTTAGGAAGTCGATATTTATGAAATATCGTGTGCATTCTATGCATGTAACGCGTCGAATATATTCAGCGTGTATGAAGCATCGCTGTTTTAAGGATTAACGGAGTAAGTCGCGGATTAATCATAGCATCACGTCCAACCATGTTCGAGTGATCGTTTGGAGGCTGTATAGGTTAGCCCTGACTTGGCCGATCACTCTGTGTGTAAGAGTGGTGGACGGTGATTGTGGTGATACCTCATGGGCCGCCTAACTCCTTTCTTAGGCTGTTCGTCTAGGCGGGTGAAGTTGGACGAACGAGATGGCTTGCGACCCATATCTGCGAGCGTCGGATTAGGGTTTAGGAGGTGCTCGAACACCAACCTTTAGCTTGGTCGAATCCAGGCATGAGACACATTTTTGGCAGGGCCGATTGGGCATGCGTGTATACGGCATGCTGGTGTAGGTGTCTGTACCTCACTGTCCCATGGAGATGCGATCTAAGCTACTCAATTTGTCTGGCAAAGAGGAGCGGCTAAGATTGATTTGCGACAGAAATCCCATGCCGCAAAGGAATTGAAGACCGCACGTCGTGCCTACTTTTGGCGCGCGTTTCGAGACGACTAACCATGGTTGGTCTAGGCCGATCAGTCAGGCATACAGTCGGCAGGCCAATGTACACGTTCGTACCTCACTGTCCCGTGAAGATGTGATCTAAGCCACTCAATTTTTCCGGCAAAGTTGAGTGGTCGAGATCGATTTGCAATTCAAAATGCGCGGCCATGCCTAGTTTGGGCGCACGAATCGAGATGACCAACCATAGTTGGTCTTGACCGATTAGTCATGTATGTAAGCGGGCCCACGGTGATTGTGTTGACATGCTCTGGTCCCTTTGAATCTACATCTATACCCTCCATCTATGCCTGCGAAGATGGATGGTTAAGACTGATTTGTGACACGTGATGTGCCGCAAACCCTAATTAGGGTTTCACGTCCACGCTGCTTTGGCTGGACGAATTGGCAAGCCACGCTTCTCTTTTGGGGAGGCCGACCATGTGGGGCCCATGTTGGGCCGATGGTGAACACGCCAATACCTTCCTGGTGGCTATGGGTCCGATCTAAGCCATCCAATCATGCCGGTGAAGTTGGATGGTCGTGATCAATTTAGGACCTTTAGTTGAATTTCTGGCGACCCTTTAAACTTTCACGCCGACCCAACTTCAGGCAACCGTACATGGTTCTATGGCTAGGTCAGGGGAGGATCGATTATGCAGGCGTGAAGGGGGCCCGCCGGTTTGCAGGACACGCTTGTCCATCCGGTCATGGGACGATCTATGCCGTCCAACCATGCTGGTGATGTTGGACAGAAGTGATGATTTTGAGACTGCCATAGGCGGCCTTGTTCGTACGTCTCCTCCAAGCCGCTCCATACCAGCCTGGACATCCAACTTTAGGTTGGTGTTTGGTGGTATTTTGCGTGGCATGGTAGATATTCGACCGACCAGGGCGTAAGTGGGACCGCTGGGGGTCATTAAGGTGGTAGCCTGCTCCTGCTGAGGATCGTTTAGGCTGGTTAAATCATGCGGCCGACTTGCGTGGCCGTGATTGTTTCTGAGACTGACATGGACCGTCCAGATTCAAATATGTTTAATCGGGCTAGTATAACACGCTGAGAGATGTAGCATGTACGAGTATTTCGCGCATACCTCATTATCAACGCTTGGAGATTCATGTTACTCTGCTGAGAGCAACACTCAGTCGTCATGCCGCACTAATAATGAGAGTTCAGCGGAACAGGAAATACAAGGCTAGTCATGTATTAATTGATAACGCTATAAATTCACAGGGTATAAGAGATTGTTGCTACATCCTCCAACCTGGATGAATTTTGTGTATTTAATTCACATAATGGTGGGATTGTTTCCACATGCTTAATTCTAGGTGAATTAGTAAAAAGTGAAGAAGTTTTCATCACTTATCATTGGCTTTATCCTTTGCAGGATGTCAGCGCATAAATTTGGTTTTACAATTTTAGCCCTGAACTAAAATCCACCATAAACAACAATATATTGAATGGATCAATAAATATGCCAGTGACGAGGTCTAACACTCATGGCTCCGTTTCCTTAATGAGTGACGTCACATCAGATGTAAGGTTTTGCGATTTTAACCCTAAGCTAAAACCCACCATCAATATTAAGTCCCATGCTTATCTCGGAACAGTGGCATTGTTGTGGGGTAAGCATAAGATGGTGGAAGGAAAGGATAAAATCGAAACGGCAAGTCATGAAGAGATGGTCAGGAAGATTTGGCTAACCTTTGTCAGGAGGCATGAAGAGTATGTGACCTTTGTATTGGCGGCTTTGCATGAATTCAGATCGGTCATAGGGTGCTGGCGTTGGCGCTGCCACTTTGGTCACGGAGTGCTAACGATGGTGATGCAGGTTCGGCTGCGGAATGCTAATGCTGGCGTTGCAACCTTAGCTACAGAATGATGATGATGATGACTGGATTGACCACGGAACAAGCGGAGATGGCGTTGGAATTTTGGCTACTGATCAGCAGAGATGGCGCTTGGCTCCAGTCTGTGGAGTAGTGGATCGTGTTGCTACTTCGGCCACATAGCGATGATGATATGTTGTGGATGCTTGAATGGTCGAAATCTTCTGGAGCCATTGGGTGAAGTAGACAAGATGAGAGCATTATGTTGCCGATGTGATGCTATCAAGTCTACAAGGTCTTGGTTCCAAGCGATATCCATTGAGCCATCTTCTGAATCATGGACTGTTGTATGGAATGAGATGCGATGAGCAGTCCCCTGGTATACTTCTAGAGTGGATCCGATGGCGTGGTCGTTGTTTGTGAATGTATCTCTACGACTTTCTTTTGGATTCTTTGATGGTTGTCAGGATGGACTGCAATGAGCAGTCCCCAGTCGCACTTCTCTTTAGTTTCTGAAGTTGTTTTCTCCGAGCAGGCTTGGGATCCGCAGCGGCCTCGTAAAGTGTTGCAGACGCCTTCTAGACAGAGAGGTGATGACATTCTTATGCTAAGAGTAGATTACCTTGTCGTGGTTATGACTTTTGGGTTGACCGTGTCTCCTGAGCTTTGATAATGAAGGGATTCCTTGCAGAGCCCCAGTCCTCAAGTGTGGTTTACATGTTTCTTTGTAGTGGTCGTTGCTATAGTAAAGCTCTGGCTGGTATCAACAAACGAGCAGCAACAGTTCTTGGCAGCAGATATGATCATAAGAGACTACATTGTCATGGGAACCAAAATAGGTGGGCAGGAATTGCATAGGCGTCCATGAAATCAAAGGGATTGGATGGATGCGTAAGCGAGTAAACTGTCCACGACCACGAGCTTTGGAGAGATGCATCAAAAAGTGGCCACAACTACGAACCTTGGCTGGTTGTGATCACGATCCCTGACAGGGAGGAGTGGCGACTTCTGGAGAGAATGTTGAAGCGGTTTCTGGAGCGAAACATTGAAGTGGAGTGGCTTCTCAAGAGAATGTTGAAGCGGCCTCTGGAGCGAAACATTGAAGCGGAGCGGCTTCTGGCTTTGGAAGCGGAGCGGCTTCTTGAGAGAATGTTGAAGCATCTTCTAGAGTGAAACATTGAAGCGGAGCGGCTTATGGCCCTGAAAGCGGAGCGGCTTCTCGAGATAATGTTGAAGCGGCTTCTGGAGCGAAACATTGAAGCGGAGCAGCTGCTGGAGAGAATGCTGAAGCGTCTCCTTGAGAAAACTCCTGTAAGGGAGCTATTAACCTTTGATTTCGAAATAGACTTGATACGATACGACATATAGGAAGACGACACAAATAATGCTGGTCGTCAAGTCGTGATTTTTCTCCTCATGGGAAAGAATACGCTTCTTCTGTTTGATCATCCCTTGCAACTCTCAGAGCCTTGACGGTTACAATGTTGAAGACGGAGGCCGCGTCAATCAACGTGCTGTAAAACTCGACATCCTTCAAGTGAACAGTGGTTAGGAGTCCCCAGTTCCATCTATCAATCGTGCTTTCCAGGAGAGGTTGGGGTTTGGGAACGGCTTCCCTGGCTGGAGACAACTGCTTTCCTGATGCAGTGTGGTTGAGGACTGCAAATATGTCTTGACACTGCTCCTTGGAGAAATACATAATCTCAAATAAATGTTTCATCATAGACTGCACGATTTTGTGGGCGAAGTCCCCAAAATTCATGCAGCTCCTGGCGGGAAGAGGGTTTCTGTGAACTCGGGAGGGTTGGTGATTTTCTTCGCCTAGATTTTGGAGAAGTCGTTCCTGATATTCACATGTGATGAAATTGGATTGCTGATTCCTTTCTACTGGGCGTTCAAGAGCAACGTAAGCCTCTTCATCTATGAACGCGCGTCCTGCTGAAGTGCCTGCGCCGGATGTTAAAAGTATTCCTTGTCAGCTCCATCTGGGGTTGACGTGACTCTTGTGGTAGCCGTTGATGGGATTCTGGAAGAACCCTATATGTGATAACCGCAATCGCACGGTGTCTAACTAGTAGACAGAGGCAAGTACTGGTCGAACCCACAGGGAGCGGTGGAAACACTATAATCAATATCTCTAAATAAAATAGCAAGAAAGAATATTTTTGGATTTTTGAAAGAATAATAACAGAAAAATAAACTAAACTAACAAAATGAATTTAATGGAAGCGTCGCTAACCAGGGTTCTACGATATCCACCACTATTTCTTCTCAACTACTGAAATGAAACATAATTATGAATAGATGTTTATTTTTTGTTCTATCGACATCACTTATTATATATATTAGAATCGCAAATATCATTAATATACCCTAAGCATAGCACATCAAAAGACTAAATCTAAGCATGCACTATCAAATTGAATCAGTGAGAAATTATGCGAAACTAACTTCTAGGTTCACAAATTTTATTTGGCTTTTATAAGCATAACCCATCAAAGAAATCAACCAAGCATGGATCATCAAATAATAAGACAAACATATTTGTAAAACTAACAATTACGCATATAGGTTTTTTTTTAAACCGGTGAAGCAGCAACTAATTTTTTCAATCAATAAATAAACAATATTCAAAGATTAATTTATTCAAATCATCATGGTCTATAATGCTATAAAATCAATTTAAGCTGGTAGCCTAATACCCCAATGGTTTCAATCCATAAAAACCCTAGTTACAATGAAAATCTAGCATAACATGATTATGGGTTTCTTAAAACCCATTGCTGAGGGGTGAATTTTAGTTTAGGTTCTACCCATCCTAGCTATTACACATGACCTCACAATTCCAATTATAGTAAGAGAGAGAGTTGTCTTTCCATTGTACCTTGTCCTTTCTTTTATAGGCTTTCCTAAAAGCCCCTCCTTTTACTAATTCATGACACATGGCCTAATTGAAAAGGCGAGGGTACCCAAATATACCTCAAGCTAAAACTTTTCATACCTATAAGTCCTTTCTCCGAAAGTGATTGTCTATGGACTGAGTCGAGACAATGCAACTAATCGGTTCACACTCCGTGTGACCGTTTATGGATACGAGATCGAGACAATACGACAATGAAGTATGTTTACTTGATACAAAGGCTCGGACTTAACCAAACACAATAGGATTGATTATCAAGTAAATAGGAATTAACGTTTGTGTGATTTAATTTAATTATAATAAAATAATTACAATGCGTAAAATAAAAGTAAATGACACAGAAAGATTTTGTTAACGAGGAAACCGCAAATGCAGAAAAACCCCGGAACCTAGTCCAGAATTGAATACTCTCAGGATTAAGCCGCTACACAAAATTACACCTAACTTCGTATAGTTGAGACCAAGTAACTAACCCTATAGTTCACTTAGTTCCGTCCGTATTCCCACGCCTCCGACTTGTGAATAAGTCACGTACTTGGAACAATTCCTTTGTTTCGTATTCCAAACAGTAAAGGAACAACAAATCTGTTTGGTATTAACTCTATTCAACCAAGTGATATGACTCATACAAAGGCTCTTCCGTTTATCTTAACATAAACTCCTTCGTCGGGTCCTTAGATCTATCTTATGTTCAATCACCCTAAGGTAATCATTTAAGATTAAGCCAACAATACCTTTAATCCGAAGAATCGTGTTGATGCCGATCTACTCAATTAATAAATCCAATCTACCACAAGGATAAACCGATTATTAATTGGATCCTCTTTTACCGAAACAAGTATTGTGCACACCAAAGTGTTAGAGCATAGCTCGGTCAACCTCGCATGCGTTGCTATCTCAAGCATGTTTGTCAATGTTAGTGATCAAAACTATGAGTCTTGATTTCTAGCCTACATAGCTAAGTATCGGACTAGGATAGAAAAGTGTAGTTGAGCTCAAGGACTTCATGGCGATTCATCATACAATGACGAAGATCTATACAAGGAACCTTGGAACTTCATCAACAAAAAGGTATGTGGAGAATTGAACTTATCTATCACTCAAAAGTCTATCTATTCTATCTCCTACTTCTTATGACACAAAAGTCGTATGCTATATAGAATAGATCATACACACTTGACATTCCGAGCTGAACATTCATTGCTTATCGATCTTTTATCTCGAAATCGTGTGTTGGTAAAGCGTTTCTCTTTGATCAAGTTTATCTTCACCTAGTGACGAAAGTCATGAAAAGTTTCAATCACTTTGAGAGTTGCTCTGACGTGAATCAGTCTGTGAATAACGGCAACATAGCGTCCTCTGATAATGTCTCAATGATTGAAATGAGAGTTTAGATTACATAACCATGTATTATTTGAACCGAAGTTTTCGAACTTTTTTGATCAAGAGAAATCGGGAAGATTATGGAATTGACTTGCCAAGTCCACGAACCCAGTCCGCCGACTCAGTCCGCGAACTGTCGGAAGTTCTCGACCGAGAATTTCTGCTGGATTTTCCAAAACTCGTTTGTGTGCTAAGTCCGCGAACTGGCGGAAGTTCTCTTTCCGAGAATTTCTGCTGAGTTTGGAAAACTCAACCGATTAACTTAAGACCGCGAACTTGTTTGTGAACTTAAGAGGTTATGATCTAAAGATGTGCTCTGAACATGAAACATTAAATTACTAAAGAATGCTTTATGCAAACCGTGGCTATAACGTTCATGAGCCGATTCAATCGAATCGAATTATCTTTGTTTCAATTGTGTCTTGTGTAGTTACATAAGATCTCATAGCAATTGAACAACTCTTTAACTAGTTCATTTGAGGTTAATATGAAATGCTCATATGGTTAACCTTTTTGTTTACTATGTTGAACCAACATACACATACATGTTTGGCAAGGTTTTCACGAACCTAGTAAAACGTTTACCCAAGTGTGTGCGACAAGCTAAGTTTTCGATCTAACGGTTGAGAAATATTAGCTTGAATCTAAATCAGGTTTTCATCTAACGGTGAATATGGATTGCTTTGTAACTAAGGAAAAACCCTGATTTGAAGGCTATATAAAGGAGACTTCTAGCATTGAGCAAAACTAATCCCCACACGTTTGTGTGATACTAGTGTGCTCGCTAGAGTCGATTCTCCTTTAACCTTTGGTTTTCTTCTCTAAAAACAGGTTAACGACTTAAAGACTTCATTGGGATTGTGAAGCCATACCGATACTACTTTATCGTAGTTGTGTGAATTGATCTTGCATCTTCTATCGTACGAGTACAATCGATTGATTGGATTGAGATCGTGAGAGTTCTCCGATAGGCAAGATAAAGAAGTCACAAACATCTTCGTCTCACTGTTTGTGATTCCTCGACAAACCGCCTGTATAGTCAGGAAGGATTGTAGAGAGGTGATTGATTAATCTAGGATGTTCTTCGGGAATATAAGACCGGATTATCAATTGGTTCTTGTTCACCTTGATTTTATATCTTAAGACGGAACAAAACCTAGGGTTTTTCTGTGGGAACATATTTATCTTTTGATAGACTTTTCTGTGTGAGACAAATCTGTTTATTATCAAGTCTGTGATTTTAGGTTACAACAACTCTTGGTTTTGGTGAGATCAGCTAAAGGAATCAAGTGCGTAGTATCCTGATGGGATCAAAGGCGTAGGAATAAAAATATACCTTGGATCAGTGGGAGACTGATTGGGGTTCAACTATAGTCCAGTCCGAAGTTAGATTGGAGTAGGCTAGTGTCTCTAGCGGCTTAATACAGTGTGTATTCAATCTGGACTAGGTCCCGGGGTTTTTCTGCATTTGCGTTTTCCTCGTTAACAAAATTTCTGGTGTATGTGTTATTTCTTTTCCGCATTATATTTTATATAATTGAAATAATACAGGTTGTGCGTTCGTGATCATCAATTGGAAATCCAACCTTTGGTTGTTGATTGATATTGATTGATCCTTGGACATTGGTCTTTGGTACCGTCCAAGTTATCCCTCTTTGATAAAGACTCTCACATTTCTATTTGCTTGAGTAAAGATCAAATCGAGAGATTGAGATATAAACTCTTTGATATGTCTTTTTATTGATTGAGTCTAACTGTCTAGTTGATCCTCATAAAAAGTATATTGGAGTTTGTCCATACAGATTGCTAAGCGAAATATTGGGTGGTATTGTTAGACCCTCGCTTTTTCAATTGGTATTAGAGCAGGCAAACACGTTAAATACCTCAAAAGTCTGTGTTTGTGGCGATCTGACTATATGAACTGTAAACGTCTCAATTGACGCTTCACTAGGTGTAAAAATCTACCGCAAGAAAAGGTATGACAAACTGACGTCTCTTCGAAAAGGGTTGGATGAACAAATACGGATCAACCATGGTGTTGTTGCAGAAATTGCAGTTCTTAAGGATTTGATATCTAGAAGTACTCCCTTTGAGAATTTGAAAAAACTCAGTTGTTTCTCTCTCAAGAAATGTCACAAGTCAGATAGTAATCAACGACAGGATGTTGAGAAAACTGATATGACAAGGAACCAGTCAGAGTATCTTCAAAGCATTGATCATATACAGCAAGCGTGTATGTCTTTTCAAAAGAGTCTTAACGTTGCAAGTAATCTTTGTAAGAAAGCTAAACAACTGTATGATTCTCTAAAAGCTCATACAACACTACCAGGAAACTCTAAATCGAGAAGTACTACTAGTATGGGTGCCTTTGCTTTAAGATCTACATCTCCTTTTCAATGGTTTCTTGATAGTGGATGCATTCGACACATGACAGGAGATCTTACGTGGTTTGTTTCATCAGTTTACGATGAAGGAGGTCCTGTAACGTTCGGAGATGGAAGTTGTTGCTACATTAGAAAAAAGGGAATGATCAAGCCACCAGGTGTTCCAGAAATCCATGATGTGGTATACGTTAAAGGTATGACTGCTAATCTTCTTTCTATTAGTCAAATTTGCGACAAGAGCCATCGAGTGATCTTCAATCCGAATGGATGTGACATTGTAGACAAATCTGAGAAAGTGATTTTCCAAGGAACTCGTGGTAAAAACAACTGTTATCTTCTTGATACTCAATTTAGAAACCACTGCAACTTGACTAAGGTGGAATGTACACATCTTTGGCATGAGCGTTTTAGTCACATCAATTATCGCCTTCTAACTAAGATCATTAACAAAGAACTTGTTAGAGGCATTCCCAAAATCAATGCAAAGATTGAAGGTGTATGTGGTGCCTGTCAAAAGTGTAAGCAAACAAAAGTTCACCACAAATCATCCCGAGATATCCTCACTAATTTAGTTTGGTACTTTCCGATCGAGTTGTTAGCCATTAGATTGTTAGGTAGATCGGATTGGACGACCATTAGAAAAAGTTGATGTATGTGAAGAAATAATTGTATTAAAGAAAACTTAATTCTTTGTAAGAGGTAAGAAAGAGATTAATGAAAATTGAGGTTCCTTCAATTGGAAGAGTAGGTTACTTCTAAGTGTCTTTAGGATTCTTCTAATTGATTCATAACATTTGGTATCAGATTAGTTCGATCATGTGTTTGATTCATGACAGGAGGTGAGAAAGCACCTACAATAAAGGATATTTCCCTTCAACAAAAACTTGATGGGGAACGATTATCAGTTCTAGAAAAAGATGTCTCTGAAATCAAGCTCAAGATGACTTCATGGATTTCATTGAAGGCTTACCTTTATCTAATAGAAAATCTGTCATTCTGGTGGTGGTGGACAGATTCACCAAATTGCCGGTAAGAAGTATGCTTTAGTTATGGTAGATGATTACACCAGATTTACTTGGGTTGCATTCCTATCCCATAAGAATAAAACCCTTGGTGAATTCAAGATTATTGTTAAAAGTATCCAGAACGAACAAGGTCGCAAACTAAAGAAAATTAGAAGCGATCGTGGGACAGAATTCAAAGACACCAAGGTATTTGAGTCCTGTGACGAAATGGGGATCATTCAACAATACTCACCTCCGATTACTCCTTAGGATAATGGAGTTGCTGAAAGAAAGGATAGGAATATCCAGGAAATGGACAGGGTAATGCTCCACAACAAAAACTTACCTTTAAGATTTTGGGGAGAAGCTGTCTTCACAGCATGCTACTTGATCAACCGTGTGTATTTGCGGTCTAAAACCCTTAACACTCCTTATGAGCTATGGTATGGAAGGAAACCCAACCTACACTATCTCAGGGTGTTTGGAAGTACGTGCTATATTCTGAAAGATCGAGAACAGAAAGGGAAATTCGACACCAAAAGTGACGAAGGTATCTTTCTTGGCTATGCGTCTGATAGTCGTGGTTTTCGAGTTTTTAATATCAGAACACAAGTCATGATAGAATCTGCTAATGTTATCATCGACGACATTAGTAATTTTCGTCAAGATAGTTCTCCTGCTGAGTTGCCTCCAACGGAGACAATTGAGAAAGTCAAAGAAATTCCAGAATCAGTTGAAGTTATCCAAACTGTTACTGATCCTGGCATTTCTAGTGACGAGGAGAAGAGCACTGATCAAGTCATTCCTGATGAACAAGAACATGTCCCTCCACGAAATTTATGGGTTCAAAGGAATCATGACCCCAACAGTATTATTGGGGGAAGGGATTCTATAGCCAAAACAAGGGGTCAACTTCAAAACATATGCAATTTTGGTTGTTATCTTTCGCAGGTGGAACCAAGGAATATTGATGAAGCTCTGAAAGATCCTTTTTGGGTCAATGCGATGCATGAAGAGTTAAATCAATTTGAAAGACAAGATGTATGGGTGAAAAGCGGGGGTCTAACAACACCACCCAATATTTCGCTTCGCAATCTGTATGGACTAACTCCGAAATACTTTGCTATAGAATCAACTAGACAGTCAGACTCAATCTAGATAAAAATATTTCAAGGAGTTATTATCTCAATCTCTCGATTTGATCTTTACTCAAGCAAATAGAAATTTCCGAGTCTTTATCAAAGAGAGATAACTTGGACGGTACCAAAGATCAATGTCCAAGGATCAATCAACTACAATCAACAACCAAAAGTTGGATTAGAGAAGTTCATGATCTTAACGCACAACCTGTATTATTTCTATTATATAAAATGTAACGCGGAAAAGAAATAACACAGACACCAGAAATTTTGTTAATGAGGAAACCGCAAATGCAGAAAAACCCCGGGACCTAGTCCAGATTGAATACACACTATATTAAGCTGCTACAGACACTAGCCTACTTCAAACTAACTTCGTACTGATCTATAGTTGAACCCCTACCAATCTCTCACTGATACAAGGTACAATTGTACTCCTACGCCTCTGATCCCAGCAGGACACTGCGTACTTGATTCCCTTATATGATCTCACCCACAACTAAGACTTACTGCAACCCAAAATCACAGACTTGATAATAAACGAATCTGTCTCACACAGAAAAGTCTATCGAAAGGATAAATATGTCTCCCACAGATAAACCCTAGGTTTTGTTCCGTCTTTAGATATAAAATCAAGGTAACATGAACCAATTGATAATCCGGACTTATATTCCTGAAGAACAGCCTAGATTAATCAATCACCTCTCTAAAATCCTTCCTGGCTACACAAGCGGATTGTCGAGGAATCACAAACAGTGAGACGAAGATGTTTGTGACTTCTTTATCTTTCCTATCGGAGAACTCTCACGATCTCAAGCCAATCAATCGATTGTACTCGTACGATAGAAGATGCAAGATCAGATCACACAACTACGATAAAAGTAGTATCGGTCTGGCTTCACAATCCCAATGAAGTCTTTAGGTCATTAACTCGAGTTTAGAGAAAAAACTCAAGAGTTAATGGAGATCGACTCTAGCGAGCGCACTAGTAGCACACAGACGTGTGGGGATTAGGTTTGCTCAATGCTAGATGTCTCCTATATATAGCCTTTCAAATCAGGGTTTTCACTTAGGTACAAATCAAACTCTATCCACCGTCAGATGAAAACCTGATTTAGATTCAAGCCAATATATATCAACCATTAGATCGAAAGACATAGCTTGTCACACACACTTGGGTACATGTTTACTGGACTTGGAAAACCATGCCCAAACGAGTACACGTATGTTGGTTCAACATGATAACCCAAAAGGTCAACCATATGATCATCTCATATTAATCATGTTATTCTTCACCATAAATAGTTCAATTGACTCAAATGAACTAGTTAAGAGTTTTTCAATTGCTATGAGGTCTTATGTAACTACACAAGACACAATTGAAACAAAGATGATTCGATTCGATTCGATTAGAATCGGCTCATGAACATTATAGCCACGGTTTGCATAAAGCATTCCTTAATAATTAATGTTTCATGTTCAGAGCACATCTTTAGATCATAACCTCTTAAGTTCACAAACAAGTTCGCGGACTTAAGTTAATCGGTTGAGTTTTTCAAACTCAGCAGAAATTCTCGGGTCGAGAACTTCCGCCAGTTCGCGGACTGAGTTCGCATACTTAGCACACAAACGAGTTTTATAAATCCCAGCAAAAAATTTCGGTTGAGAACTTCCGTCATTTCGCGGACTTGGCAAGCCAATTCCACAATCCTACCGATTTCTCTTGATCAACAAAGTTCGAAAAACTTCGGTTCAAGGAATACATGGTTATATAATCTAAACTCTCATTTCAATCATTGTAACATTCTCAGAGGGCGATATTCAGTCGTGAAGAACAACAAAACTTTCTCGTCAGAGCAATTCTCAAGGTGATTGAAACTTTCATGACTTTCGTCACTAGGTGAAGATAAACCTGATCAAATAGAAATGCTTTACCAACACATGATTTCGAGTAAAATATAAGCAACGAATACTCAGCTCGAAATATCAAGTGTATATGACCTAGTCTATATAGAATACGACTTTTGTCTCATAATAAGTAGGAGAAGAATAAATAGACTTTCGAGTGATAGATAAGTTCAAGTGTTCACATACCTTTTTGTTGATGAAGTTCCACGGTTCCTTGGTGTAGATCTTCGTCGTTGCCGTTGAATCACCATGAAGTCCTTGAGCTCAACTACACTATTCTTATCCTAGTCCGAGACTTAGCTAATAGGCTAGAAATCAAGACTTTATAGTTTTGATCACTAACATTGACAAACATGCTTGATATAGCAACGCATGCGAGGTTGACCGAGGTATGCTCTAACAATCTCCCCCTTTGTCAATTTTAGTGACAAAACTATTAATACATATGGAATACAAAAAAAATAAACTTTAGTGGCTCCTATTCCATAGTCCAATCTTCAACGTTCCTTGAAATCTTCGTCCTTCCAAGTACTCCAATGATCCCAAAGGTTGTAAGTTTAGTATCACCGTTGTTGAAGATCCGTAGCTATAACAATGAGAGAAATCGAGATTATCGATCATTATTATACAGTATCATAGTATTATTATGAATATCAAAGTCCAATTGCATCATGACTTTAACAATAATACTATGGTGATATGTATCACTCCCCCTTAGTCAATACTCCATATCGATCATGGAAACCACACCCCCTTACACAATGATCCGAAAACCATATGTATTTGTAGTGTGACCTACAATATTTCTCCCCCTTTTTGTCAACAAAATTGGCAAAGGTACAAGAACGGTTTCATAATGAAATTTCCACAAGAGACATTTCATTGCCAAAAGAAAGACAACTTATCATCTTAATTTAGATGCAATCTTATAGCCGAAGCTAACAGCATTCATCAAGGAGTTTTAAGACGCAAGATAACCCCTATAAAATTCCACAGCTGCACTCCCCACAAGATATTACCATTAAGCACAAGTTCAAAAGAACTCTCCCCCATTTGATGTCATCCCCGAAAGAACAACATGAGCGACCTTAATTTCGAAAGAAAAGAAGGATTTTTAATTGGACACCAAAAACCACGCGAATGATTTTATATATCCAAAACTCAACCAAAATACTCACAAGTAAACTCATAAATATTTTAATTGAAAACACAATTAAATCAAAACCACAAAAGTGATCAATTTAATTGCAAGTGTTCAACATAAGTATACCTACGGAGCTACGACTAAGTTGATCATATGGATGTGAATAACTTAACCGTTCAAATACTCAACATAAGGAGAACCTTACGGAATATATGATCAAATACTCAACATAAGGAGAACCTTACAAAATATATGGATACTCGACATAAGGAAAACCTTACGGAATATATGACTACAATAACCAATAGAGCATGATTAGTATAGCCGTTCATATACTCAACACAAAAGCTTTTGGAATATATGAAAACTCAACTAGATTAATTACAAGAGAACCTATAATTAATTCAATTGGAATGCAAACAACCAAACTAATCACCGAAGTAATCAATTTAATTATTTTGGGCTCAACATAAAAGAGATTATGGAACCCCGAATAAGATTATCATGGAACATGACCATCTTAACCGTACATGTACTCGACATAAGAAAGAAACTTATGAGGTACAAACAAAATAACCAAGGATGATTAATTTAGTTCATAATGCTCAACATATAGCGTCTTACGGAACAACCAACAAAGCCAAGGTTAATCGACTTAGTTGTAAGGTGCTCAACATAAGACACACAATGGAGCCTTCATGGTAAAACATAGCAAGATGGATCAATGAAGATCAATACCGTGGATAACATACAAGGATCTATTCTATCTTTGCATCATTATATGCATAACAACATAATAGACTTTATCCTTGTCACACAAAATATTTAATCCTATTTTCCATCAAATACATGATTGCATAGGCATAACTTTGTATATGTCAAAAGTCCATTCGTCCTTTCATCAATACGAATACCAATTCATGAACGACTTTACTTTTGACCGCAATATGGGACCTTCAAGTTTACGGACGCAAACAATACATATCCCATAAAAATATTGCAATATAACAAACCAAGAAAATACTGCAATAATCATCCTCCTCCAAATATTTTTAGAATTTAAAAACAATAAACCTAAAAAATAAGCACAAGAAGATGAAAAACAAAAATAGCTATGTGTAGTCATAATCATCGCAATTCAGAACACTAGTTATTCTTCCAACTAATCCAAAAAGAAGACATACTATTTATTAATGAGCTTTTCCAAAAATTCTTCAGAGAGCTCCTTCTCGTTATTGAAAAGTTCTTTGACAAAGGGATCATTTAACTCCTCCAAATCTTTTGAGAACACTGTCAACTTGCTAAGTTCCTTTTCTAGGTTTTGACCAGTGTTTGTAGATTGAGACAACATTCGTTCATAGTGAACAATATCATCTAAGGATGCAGAAATCCAAGATTTTAAGCTGCTTCTTTTGCAGATGAATTCTTTTACCAGATTCCTGAAACATTCATCACCTTGATAAGAAGACAAGAACCAGTTTAAGGAAGGATTTTTACCATTCTTCATAGTCTTCACTTTCTTCAAACTTTTGGAGGAGATTCCAGAGCATCCACGAACATTAGCTGGAAGAGTTGTATTCCTGCTTGTGCTGCATCTAGTAACCGGTGCCATAGAAAGGACGACTTGAGACGCACCGTTCGCGGACGACAGAAACCCTGGACAAACAAAAGATTTTGTATTTCTTAGTTATTTAAGATTATATATATATACAACAAATACTACCAAAAATACACTTCTTGAGCCAAAAGACGCAAATCCCCTAATTCCTCAAGACAAATATGGGGATGCAAACGTCTAGGGTTAGGTAGAACCGATGGGACCAAAGAGATTCCCTTGTTTATCCCATAGTGGCTTTCTAGGGTCAGATTCATGAGTGGAAATTCTTCTTCTTTTGTTTCTGGAAGAACTCATCACATAGGACCTGGAACAATGTTGAAAGAACACGGAAAGACTTATAGTAACATGTGTCTCTTTAAACTCAACTTTTTTAACATGTGAATGTCCATGAGGAATGATCCTGAGATTTTCTCTGAAACTGTCTAAATAGTCTCCCTTATTCCTGGACACACATTGAGAACCAATATTATAGACTTTGGACATGCACGGAACAAGATTCCACACAACTTGTCTATGAAGTTGATCTAACTCATCATTCATTGATTTTTTCCAAGAGGAGTTGCTCAGAGTTACATCAATGTTTCCTGGTTCTGAATGAGCCGAATAGCAACCAATTAACAGATGTCCTTCTGTCTTGGTTGTAGAGTCTTTTTCACGTTTGGAGACGATAGAAGATACACACAAGGAGGAATCGCCTAACACATGTAGAAAAGGCCCACAACGACTGTCACTACTCTATCGAAGAGAGGAAGTAGGACAAGAAGTAAGACTACCTATACCATCAGTACTTTTCTGTACATAATTTCCTGATAGTATTGTACGTCCCTTTTGAGTAAAATAAGGTTGCACAGTATTCTTACAAGGATTACTTGCAGCCTTCAGACTCTTTAAAGATGACGTACAGGGTCGTCGAGGATGATCAGATAAGCATCCATAAAAACCAAACCCTTGGCATTTGTTTGAATGGTTCCTAGTCACATCAGTTTTCTCAACAAATGAACATTGAGAATTATCTGAAAGATGACAATTCTTTAGAAAGGAACAACTGGATTCTCTCAGATTCAACGAGAGATTCTTACTAGATATCAAATATTTAAGAGTTGCAATTTCTGCAACAAGACCAGAATAGATCCGAATTTGTTCTTCCAATCTCTTTTGAAGATTAACCAGTTTATCAGACCTTTTCCTGCGGTTGTTTTTTACACCTGGTGAGGCGTTTGTAGTTGCAGGAAATCCTACACTACACTGTTCATGTGATTTCATTATTAATCAACTCATTTTAGGTTTATATTCTTAATTTTATTGATTAATCTTTGGATGTTCTTACAAGAAAAGATAAATAAATCAAGAATGATCTCTGCTCTAAACTTTCTCTCTCCTATGTACTTGTTTCTTACTTCAAAAAAGATCTCTCCCCCATCTTTACAACTTGAACGACTATTTATAGGGAAATACATAGTGGATGACGGCTAATCTGTCATTTATTTTTGGATATGGCTTGCGACATTCTCGCAGCCTTACAAATGTTAATTTCGCAAGCTCTCTAATTTTCGAAGGACTATCACATCTTTCTCATGACCCTAACTGACGTCGTTTGTTATATTCTTCCTGATAATTTCTCTATTGTGCTGTGCCATTGATAATTTCGCTAAGACATTATTGTTGCGAGATTCTGATCCTACATCTTGCCTCTTCTCATATCTTCTCTGCAAAGTAGAGAATGATGTGAGAAATGTCTCAGCTGTTCCTCTTTTCATATTCTACATGTATCACACGTACTCTCTCTTCCATTTATTTCTTGACACGTCTTCTGTAACCGCTGTTTTTCAACCGCTCACGTCTTTTCGTCTTAATGGTGTTTATTTCTTCGAGTAAAAAAAATCTCTTTTATATACTCTTCTTTCCCCCTTTTTCCACTTTTCTTTTTTACTTTCTCTTCTATTTTTATTCTCTCATCTCTGCAACTCTGTTATTCTTCTGCAAATTCTGCTGTTGTAATTTTTCTTCCTTCAATCCTTTTACTTTACATACATTCCCATACTCTATATTCAAACATGGATCCAAGTGGTCATAGATATGAGAAGAATTTACAAGATGTCCAAAAATATCTTGCTGATAAAGGTTTCATACTCTCCACCATTCCTGGTGAGAATGCCAAATCAATTCTTTCTGTCAAGCTTTTCTCTGATCAATATTGTGATGATCAATCAATCATAATTTCGCTAGGTCAGATTCTCGCAGGTCTCCCTATTCCTCTTTATAACCCAGATCTTCATTTATTTTATGAAATTCTCGCTCATTCGGGATTTTCGCGAGCCATCTTCCAACTGAGTGGGGATTGCATCTGTCTGATGCTAGAGTTCGCTAATCGTGGCGCTGGTAGAGGATCTTTGTACTCCAAATAACTTAGGGATCCTAAATTCGCAAACCTAGAGATAGTTGCTGAGAAGTATACAGTAGCGAATTTATTTGAGAACTATGAACTTATCTCCTTGAAGAAAGAGAATACTCGCTAGGGTATTCGCTTAAAAAGGAAAGATAACATTGATGAAGCCAAAGTTCTTATGAAAGATATTGATTGGCATTCTAGTAAAAACACAACTCCACGCCAATCCAAATATGATAAATGGTGTGTTTTTCCATTAATGCTAAAAGGACCCTACATTGTTGGGTCAAATATTCTTCCTGCGAATCTCGTTGCTTATCAACCTTGGGTTTTCTCTTGGCCGGAGAAGGAGAAATAGGTATGTTTCTCCCCTTTAACTCATTTTATATTTATTTATTGATTTTTACTATTTTTTTCGCTAACTCTTGCGACATTCCGCAAATCCAAAAATCGAAAGATAGTTATAACAGGACTGGGAAATCTAGTACTCTGTTAGCTCTTCGCTCATACACAGATGAGGTAAGAAATTTTCTTTTATAATTTTAAATAGTATTGTTACTTCCATGCTTCCATTTCTTATTTCTATCTGTGTGTGAAGATTATTGCTGAAATAGAAGAATCTTCTGATGTTGCGAAGATTGGTGATAAAGGTAAAGGTGCTCTTCGCAGGGAAAAATCAACTTGTCCTCCTCCAAAGAAAAGGAAAGTTCGTTCTTCTTCCCCTTCAAATATTCCTCCTCACGAAGATTCTGAAAGTGATAAGGGTGATGAGGACAACAATGATATTGCTGCAAGTGAAAATTCTCTCCCTGAATCTTCTACGGCTAAATTATCTGGCCTCTTTTCTGATTCTCTACAAGGAATGGGAGATAGCCAATTCGCAGATACCTGTAAAGCTCTCGCTACCCTTTGCGATGTTCCTTTACTGGATGGTGATAGCTCTCTTCGTGGAGTTTCTAGACCAGTAACTCCCGATTTTTTGCATTCTCTCAATAGTCTGGTATATTCTTATCCTTTTACTTCTTCATTGTTATAATTCAAAATTTCTTTCTATATTAATATTTTCTTTTATATTTTTTCGCAGGCTGGAAAAGCTTCTTTTGCTGTTGCCTCAGATCTAGAGAGAAGACGTGAAAATCTTGAAAAGAAGAATCTTCAATTTCGCAAAAAGAATGAAGAATTGGAAGCTGAAGTTAAAGGTTTTCGCGGGAAAAATAGACAATTAGAAATTGATTCTTCCTCGTATAAGAACAAAATTTCTAGTCTTCAGCAAGCTAATAATCAGCTTTACGGTATGTTACTTTTCTCTTTTCTCTTTATTCATTCATCTTGTTGTTTTATCTTATTTAAACGATCCTTTTTGCATACATTTATGGTCTTTCTGATGAAGCTACCCTTCTTCGTTCATTTCCTAATGCCTTGGATAATGATACCCTTCTTGAGCGTCTTAACAATTCCTTAAATAGCTTCTCAAATGATAGAATTTCTTCTCTTTCTATAAATGAGCTTAGATCTAAATTTCGCCTCTTAGAAATTGATCATAGATCTAGTTTAGGCTTAGCCAACCGATTTAAGCGTCCCTTTCTTGATTCTAAAGAGAAAACCAATGAGTTAAGAACCAATATTAGTGGTCTCATAGATGATAAGGATCGCATCTCTGATCAAGGTGCCAAGGCTCTGGCGAAGTTCCTAGAGGCTCTTATTGAAGTTCAACTTGAACGAGATGAAGCTAACCGCAAGAATATCGAACTTTGCGAAAGGGAAAATCAAATTCTTTCTCGTCTTCTTATAAGTAGTGAGGATTAATTTGTTTGGGCTGTGAAAATCTTAGATGATGCTAGAAAAAACTTAGATGTAAATGTTAGTCTTCAAGTTGAGCATACAAACTTGATTAGAGATATGATTTCTGATAGAGAAGGTTACTAACTGTTATTCTTTACTAATTTTTTGCTCCTTATGAATTCTCATCAAGTTAATAATTGATTGTCTTTTGCTCGCAGATTCTGAAAATAAATATCGTGAAAAGATTGAGGAACTCGCAGCTGAAAAAGAGGAACTCGCAAAGAATCTTTCTTCTCGTAACGACAAGTATTCTAGATTAAAGAATCAAATCCAGATCACAGTTGCGAATTTTAAGAATGATGCTATGCATTTTCGCAATCAAACTATCCAAATGGTTTGTGATGATCATAATATCCCACATTCTGATTATCCTTGTCTTTTAGAAGAAATCCCACAGAATACTCCCAGTTTGATTATCTCTGAAAGCGAAGCTGACGATGAAGAATCTGATAGTAATGGAGTTCTGATGGTGATGAAGATTCTGACGCAGACGAAGAAGGGAATAAGTCTAATGAAGATGATGAAGAATTAACCAAGAAGTAGTCTTCATTTCTTTCTTTGATTCTTTGTAATACTTGTACATTTATTTCTTCTTTCTGTATATTTGTGTTTCTTTCATTTTTACCTGCATTAATTAAAACAATTCTTCTTTGCAATACAGTTAATCAATATAATCATTAATTCTTGAATCTTTGAGTAAATATATCATATGAGAGCAAACAACATTTTCTAATTTCATACATTCACATACTTGCCTCTGTTATTTGAATCCAAATGAGAGATTTCATAAAAAATTTCTTATTGTATAACTTCGCAATCTTGTGTGAAGTGAATTTTGTTTCTTTTCAAAATATCATTCCTCTGTGGTCTTATTTTTCCTTCCTAATTAAATGTCTTATTATGCCACCTCTTGTCATTGCGACAAAATCGCAAGATGTCCTTGCACTTTCATGCAAAAAACCATTGATCTTGCCTTAACTTTTTATTTTGTATTATGGCCTCTTCAGGAATGTTGCGACAATATGACAGGCCTAAATATTCTTGCGAAAATAAAACCCCATGACATTGCCGTCTTGCGACGAAATCGCAGGACGTCTTCGCACTTTCATGCGAAAACCCATTGATCTCGTCTTATCTTTTTCTTTTGTATTATTGCCTCTTCAGGATTGTTGCACAAATATGACAAGCCTTAATATCCTTGCGAATAAAAAGTCATGACATTTGCGTCTTAAGACACTTATCAGCTCCCTAATGGAGGGTGCCGCCCTTATCTCCCCCTGGTTGCCCCTTCAAGGAGGCGTACTTCTACCATACAAGGTTAGCTCCTCCCATCCAGTCTTAACAACAACCAGTTGTTTTCGCAGCCTCTTATCCCTTTTACCTATAGGCTTATGGTTACGAGACTGCACCCTAAGTGGGGTTTTCTTCAGGTGAGTGCAGTATAAGCCAAGACTTGTCAAAATGGCAAGGTACGCTTCAAACGTCCCTGGCACTCTTGACTCAACCGTGTACCTCGGCGCCTTGATCAGATCTGCACTCCTTGGGAGAGTCCTTATTACCTTAGTCGCCCAACCCAAGTCATATGCTTAAGCTGAGAATCCAAGGTGCCTCTCCCGGATGGGCTTTATTGACCCCAAATCTCCATGACTCAGGTTCCGGGGGTGGTGTAGCCTTTCCCTGAGCCATGCAACAGGTACCCCCTTATATGACGTACTTTAGGTCTTACATTTGCCTCTTGCGAAATTGTATTCGCGAACTAGGGTGTACGCCATAAAGGTTCGCCTCTTTCTCTTTTGTCATTCTTCTCTGATTATTTTCTGTAAAATTCATTATCTCTGCGAGAGTCTCGCAAATCATTATATTATATCTGAATTTCGCAATCTCAATTTTGTTGTTCAATCAAATGTATTTTTGAGAATTTTACTTATTGCGAGAGTATCGCAACAACTTAATCATTCATACATTTCTTGTTTTTATTACCTTTGCCATCCTCTGCTTCTTTATTATTTTCTGCTACTGCTTCTTGGTAGTGGTATGTTCATCATTTTTATTCTGAGCTAGCATTAATTTCGCAACATCTCTTCTCCTTTCCTTTCGATTGTATCCACCATCAACCTCTCACTTCTTTGTACATCTTTGATTTTGTGTCGCCAGTTTTCCTTCTTGTTTGCTCTTCCTTCGCAAGATTCTATCTCAGTTTCGTAACATCTCTTTCCTTCGACCCAATCTCCCTTTATGATTCCTACACCATTGGGTGAGGGAATTTGATGCACTGGTGGAAAGTTGAAGCTACACCTAGAATCCCATGTAGCCAAGGTCGACCAATTAACGCATTGTAGGGTGATTCTACATCAATGACACAGAATGAGATTTCAGAAGATATTCCCTTCAATGGAATTCGCATAGTAACCTCCCCTTTAGGCTTGTTAGCAGTACCATTAAAACCATATATCTTATATGTTGATGGTATAAGATCAT
This sequence comes from Papaver somniferum, assembly GCF_003573695.1. Lineage (NCBI taxonomy): Eukaryota > Viridiplantae > Streptophyta > Magnoliopsida > Ranunculales > Papaveraceae > Papaver > Papaver somniferum. The sequence goes on from NC_039358.1 coordinate 70,546,116, forward strand.
CATATCTTCCACCCATGGTTTTATAAGTATGATAAAATAAGATGTTCACAGAGCTTCCAATATCGACTAGAATTCTATTGATTGCCCATGGATCTTCAGCTTCATCATCCTCATCTTCTTTCGGTTTTGGATTAATTTCTAATTTTATTACCAATGGATTGTCATGCACCTCTTCTCCTTCGGGAATTTCTTCTGCAGTAAAAGAAATGATCTGTTTCTCCCCCTCTAATGGCGAGATTTTCGCAATATTCATAATTTCTCTTCCATCATTATCTTTGCGAACACTCTACTCAAAACATTATCATGAAAATCTTCAATTGTCTTATATGAATGTACGATAGAGTGACAGAATAGATTTTTTGCTTTTGCACCAACTTCTATGAAGAATGTTTCTTTCTTTTCATCGTATTCACTTTGTGATGTTCTGGTGGTGGTGGTAATGGTTGAGATTGCGGATGCCCTACCAGAAAGTCGTTTAGTTTTCCTTGATCTATCATTCTCAAAATAATTCTTTTTACATTTCTGCAATCATTTGTGGTATGTCCATGAAAATGATGATAAGAACAAAATTCATGACTCCTGTGGTTTGGAGGTGGTTCCGTTCCCATGTTCCACGGTGTTGGTATATTTTCCATCAAGATTATAGCTTCCCATATCTTCTCCACACTTGCATTTAGAGGTGGCATCTTGATTTCTTCCCATATTACCTTGTGACTTCCTTGTCCTTTATTATAGTTTTGTCTTTGACCTCCATAAGTTTCTTGTGGTTGATCGAGCCTTTGAATCTTGTTATTTCCTCCACGATTGTAGAAATTTTTCTCTCTCATACTCTTCTTGATCTCGGCTCCCATAGCTACCAATTTCTGCTGATTGTTACTTGTCACCTTCTCTTGTTGTACTTGCGAAGTATTCGCCACTGTGTTTATTAGCTTGGGTAATAAGCTTGCATTCGCTGTTTGTGAGCTGGTGTTCGCAACTGGATATGATTCCATTTCATTTTTCCTTTCCTCTAGAGCAATGTATTCTTCTTGAAGTTCTCGCAATTCAGTCATTGTAATCGTATTCTTGACTCTGAAAATTTGGACATACAATAGGTTTGTTGCAAACATAGCATTGATAAATGATAATATGAGATATCTCTCATCTACACGGCCAGCCATTTCGCTACACATAGTTCTCCATCTTTTAGTCAAGTGTTTCAAACTTTCGCCAATCCTTTGTTTTAATCCAAACACTCTATACCAGGTCGTGAGGAATTATTACTTATATATGCCCCCAAGAATGTAGTCTGCAAATGATTGAAGGAGGTTATTGTATTTTTGGTAAACCTTCAAACCATTTTAACGCTTCTCCTGTTAAGCTGGATGCGAAATATTTGCACAATACCATCATGATTTTCCATTGTAACATGCACCTCACATAGGCTTTAATGTGCTGAATTGCACAAGTTGTTCCATCAAAAATGCTGGTTAATGCGGGCAAATTGCATTTCGGTGGTATTCCTCCTAATTGTACTTCCCTTGTAAATGGATTTTCGCAGCTTCTTCTATTGCTTCATCCAATTGTCTTCTACCTACTTCTCCTCTGTTATTTAGCATTCCTCTCGTTTATTCTAATTCCTTCAAGATTTGTTTATTTACACCTGAATCTTGATCCATTGGTCTTTTTAATTTTGCTTCTCTTCTTCTGCGTTCACGTCTATCTTCTCTCGCGAAATTTTGCATCTCTTCTTCATTATCCTCATCTCGTCTTCTTCTTCGCAAATGATGATGCCTTTCATTTTCCCCTCCATTATTTTGTTCATTTCTTATCAATTCAATTCGTTGTCTTTCAGCCATTCTCTTTACTCTATCATACTCCTCATTGAGATTATCATTATTCCGGTTTTGTGTACGCCTTCTTTCTCAATTGTCATGATTGTTTTGGCGAATTGTCTCCTGAAGCTCTTGTTCTTCCATTTCCGCTCTCAATCTTTCACGTTTGCAGATTAAACGTGTTTGTTCAGCATAATGTCTTTCAATTTCTTCTTCAATTGTCTGTTGATTTCTTTGAGTTTCTCTCACATGTAAAATTCTTCTTCCTTCCTCTTGATTTCCTTTGCCATCTTGGTTATTTTGTCTCTGACTTTTTCCGTTCTCTTGATTTCCTCCAATTTTCCCCTCATCAAAAGTTTCATTTTGTGGAGCGTAACGATCATCATTTCTTTCTCTATTTTCGCGATATTATTCATTAGGATTTGATATTTCTTCTTGAATATTATTTCCAGCATTGATTGTGGGTGAATTTCGCCTCATTTCTCTTCTAGTCGATCTTGAATATGATTTTGTAATAATTCTCGATCTTCTATTCTGTAGTTTTATATTCTCCATCCTTAATTCGTGATTTTGCCTTGTTAAATTTGCACGTTCTTCTGCCTCAGCTCTTCTTTCTTCATGTATTCTTCGTCTGAATGTTTCTAACGCTCTAATTTCCTCACCTCCATGAATTATTCCTTCATATGCTCCATGATTTCTCTCTTCCTGTCTATAATTTCTGTTTTGTTGCTCTTCTTCTATTTCTTCTGCTGAATTTGATCGCCAAGTGTGTATGCTCACCCTGTCATAATCTGTATTCCTCTCTTGAACTTGTGTTTGTTGAATTGGCGGTTGAATTTGATTTTCTCTATTATTTATCATTCTAGTAGATTCTCCCATTTCACTTCTTTCTCTTCCAGCAATTCTTTTGCTTCTTCTAATAGTAGTCGGTTGTTCGGATGTATTTCTTCGTCCAGCCATTTCTTCAATGTTAACAGTATTGCAAGAAATTATGAAAAATTCTTAATCAATCACTTTAAATTTTCACAAATCTCAATATCAATCTTTAGTTTTTTCTAGAGTAATCTTCAACTCCTCCCTGTTTCTAGCGCCATTATGTAGTTGCAGGAAATCCTACACTACACTGTTCATGTGATTTCATTATTAATCAACTCATTTTAGGTTTGTATTCTTAATTTTATTGATTAATCTTTGGATGTTCTTACAAGAAAAGATAAAGAACTCAAGAATGATCTCTGCTCTAAACTTTCTCTCTCCTATGTACTTGTTTCTTACTTCAAAAAAGATCTCTCCCCTATCTTTACAACTTGAACGGCTATTGATAGGGAAATACATAGTGGATGACAGCTAATCTGTCCTTTATTTTCGGATATGGCTTGCGACATTCTCGTATCCTTACAAATGTTAATTTCGCAAGCTCTCTAATTTTCGCAGGACTATCACATCTTTCTCATGATCCTAGCTGACGTCGTTTGTTATATTCTTCCTGAAATTGTTCTGCGACGCTATTGTGCTGTGCCATTGATAATTTCGCTAAGACATTATTGTTACGAGATTCTGATCCTACAACGTTAATAGAGACTTTATGGTCCATATAGTCAGATCGCTACAAACACAGACTGATGAGGTCTTTAACGTGTTTTCCTGCTCTAATACCAATTGAAAAAGTGGGGGTCTAACAACACCACCCAATATTTCTCTTAGTAATCTGTATGGACTAACTCCGAAATACTTTGCTAGAGAATCAACTGACACTCAGACTCAATCTAGATAAAAAGTTTCTTAAGGAGTTATTATCTCAATCTCTCGATTTGATCTTTACTCAAGAAAATAGAAATATGCGAGTCTTTATCAAAGAGAGATAACTTGGACGGTACCAAAGACCAATGTCCAAGGATCAATCAACTACAATCAACAATCAAAAGTTGGATTAGAGAAGTTGATGATCTTAACGCACAACCTGTATTATTTCTATTATATAAAATATAATGCGGAAAAGAAATAACACAGACACCAGAAATTTTGTTAACGAAGAAACCGCAAATGCAGAAAAACCTCGGGACCTAGTCCAGAATGAATACACACTGTATTAAGCCGCTACAGACACTAGCCTACTTCAAACTAACTTCAGACTGATCTATAGTTCAACCCCTACCAATCTCTCACTGATACAAGGTACAATTGTACTCCTACGCCTCTGATCCCAGCAGGACACTGTGTACTTGATTCCCTTAACTGATCTCAACCACAACTAAGAGTTGCTGCAACCCAAAATCACAGACTTGATAATAAACGAATCTATCTCACACAGAAAAGTCTATCGAAAGGATAAATCTGTCTCCCACAGATAAACCTTAGGTTTTGTTCCGTCTTTAGATATAAAATCAAGGTAACAGGAACCAATTGATAATCCGGACTTATATTCCCGAAGAACAACCTAGATTAATCAATCACCTCTCTACAATCCTTCCTGACTACACAAGCGGATTGTCGAGGAATCACAAACAGTGAGACGAAGATGTTTGTGACTTCTTTATCTTGCCTATCGGAGAAGTCTCACGATCTCAAGACAATCAATCGATTGTACTCGTACGATAGAAGATGCAAGATCAGATCACATAACTATGATAAAAGTATTATCGGTCTCGCTTCACAATCCCAATGAAGTCTTTAAGTCGTTAACTCGATTTTAGAGAAGAAACTCAAGAGTTAATGGATATCGACTCTAGCGAGCGCACTAGTAGCACACAAACATGTGGATTAGGTTTGCTCAATGCTAGATGTCTCCTATATATAGCCTTTCAAATCAGGGTTTTTCTTTAGGTACAAAGCAAACTTTATCCACCGTTAGATGAAAACCTGATTTAGATTCAAGCCAATTTCTCTCAACCGTTATATCGAAAGACATAGCTTGTCACACACACTTGGGTACACGTTTACTGGGTTTGAGAAAACCATGCCCAAACGAGTACACGTATGTTGGTTCAACATGATAACCCAAAAGGTCAACCATATGAGCATCTCATATTAATCATGTTCTTCTTCACCATAACTAGTTCAATTGACTCAAATGAACTAGTTAAGAGTTGTTCAATTGCTATGAGATCTTATGTAACCACACAAGACAAAATTGAAACAAAGATGATTCGGTTCGATTAGAATCGGCTCATGAACATTATAGCCACGGTTTGCATAAAGCATTCCTTAATAATTAATGTTTCATGTTCAAAGAACATCTTTAGATCATAACCTCTTAAGTTCACAAACAAGTTCGCGGACTTAAGTTAATCGGTTGAGTTTCCAAACTCAGAGGAAATTCTCGGGTCGAGAACTTCCGCCAGTTCGCGGACTGGGTTCACAGACTTAGCACAAAAACGAGTTTTGGAAATCCCAGCAGAAATTCTCGGTCGAGAACTTCCGTCAGTTCGCGGACTTGGCAAGCCAATTCCACAATACTACTGATTTCTCTTGATCAACAAAGTTCGAAAAACTTCTGTTCAAGGAATACATGGTTATATAACCTAAACTCTCATTTCAATCATTGAAACATTCTCAGAGGGCGATATTCAGTCTGAAGAACAACAGACCTTTCTCGTCAGAGCAATTTCCAAGGTGATTGAAACTTTCATGACTTTCGTCACTAGGTGAAGATAAACCTGATCAAATAGAAATGCTTTACCAACACATGATTTCGAGTAAAATATAAGCAACGAATACTCAGCTCGAAATATCAAGTGTATATGATCTAGTCTATATAGCATACGACTTTCGTCTCATAAGAAGTAGGAGAAGAGTAGATAGACTTTCGAGTGATAGATAAGTTCAAGTCTTCACATACCTTTTTGTTGATGAAGTTCCACGGTTCCTTGGTGTAGATCTTCGTCGTTGTCGTTGAATCACCATGAAGTCCTTGAGCTCAACTACACTTTTCTTATCCTAGTCCGAGACTTAGCTAATAGGCTAAAAACCAAGACTTTATAGTTTTGATCACTAACAATGACAAACATGCTTGATATAGCAACACATGCGAGGTTGAAGAAATATTATCTAACAATGGGAACGTGTACCTTTTCCTCTGAATGTCAATATTGTCGGTACCAAATGGATATTTAAGAACAAGTCTGATGAATTTGGCACAATTGTCAGAAATAAAGCGAGACTTGTCGCTCAAGGATATTCACAGATTGAAAGAATCGATTTTGACGAAACCTTTGCTCATGTGGCACGTCTTGAGTCCATTCGACTGTTATTGGCCCATGCCTGCTTTCTCTATGTTAAATTGTTTCAGATGGACATAAAATCAGCATCCCTGAATGGAATTCTAAAATAGGAAGTCTTTGTCGCTCAACCGAAGGGATTCAAAAATCCTGCCTTCCCAGATCACGTACTGAAGCTCAAGAAGGCATTATATGGATTGAAGCAAGCACCAAGAGCCTGGTTTGAGAAACTTACTACCTCTCTTATTAGAAAAGGATTTTCAAGAGGAGGAGCTGATAAAACATTGTTTACCAAATGGAGTGGGAAAGATGTTGTAATTGCTCAAATCTATGTAGATGATATCATCTATGGATCAACTTCTGAGAAATTCGCAAAAGACTTTCAAGTCTCTCTTGCTAAAGAATTTGAAATGATCAATGTTGGTGAATTAAGATACTTCTTAGGATTACAGATTCAACAACATAAGGAGGGATTTACTTGTCCCAGGAGAAGTACGCACGTAATCTTGTGTCAAGATTTGGTCTGGATAAGTCGTCTCCTAAGCTGACTCCCATGCCTACTACTGGTAAATTACACAGGGATGAGAAAGGAGCAAAAGTGGATAAAAAACTTTATCGATCCATTATAGGTAGCCTTTTGTATCTTACAACTACTATACCTGATATTTCCTTCAGTGTTGGTTGTTGTGCCAGGTTTCAGGAGGATCCAAGAGAATCTCATCTTGCAGATGCAAAAAGAATCATACGATATATAAATCACATTATTGGGTATGGTTTCTCATATACTTTTGATACTAATACTGATCTTTCTTCTTATTCTGATGTTGATTGGGAAGGATGTGTAGAAGACAGAAAAAGTACACCAGGGGTTTTTTACTATGTGGGTTTCAATCTTGTAGCATGGCATAGCAAGAAGCAAAACTCACAATCCCTGTCTACATGCGAAGCAGAGTACATTGATGCCGAATCATGTTGTACTCAACTTCTATGGATGAAACAAATGCTTGCTGATTACGGAGTTAATACTAGAATAATGAAGATCTTTTGTGATAACTCCAGTGCGATTCGAATTACTGAGAATCCTGTTGAGCACTCAAGAACAAAGCACATTGACATAAGATACCATTTTATTTGTGATCTTTATGAAAACGGTATCATTGGTATGGAATTTGTGCCTTACGAACAACAATTGACTGACATTCTCACCAAACCCTTAGACACTGCAACTTTCCAACACTTGCGGCAGTCTATTGGTGTTGTTTTGGTTCATTAAATCGTTTCGATGACTTTTGCCCCTATGCTTATTCTTATCTTTTGGGCAATTGAGTCTTAAACTCCAGTAGGTACGTTCCAAGTTCAGTTTTGTAGGATTGTTGTTATCTTTTTAGTATCTCTTTTTTGTTTCAAAATCCTTTTTTTCTTTTGAAATTAAGGTCGCTCTTGTTTTTCTTTCGGGAATGACATCAAATGGGGGAGAGTTCTTTTGAACTTGTGCTTAATGGTAATATCTTGCGGGGTGTGCGGCTGTGGAATTTTATAGGGGTTATCTTGTATCTTAAAACTCCTAGATGAATGCATTTAGCTTCGGCTTTATGATTGCATCTAAATTAAGTTGGTATGTATTTTTTCTTTTAGTCTATGAAATGTCTCTTGTGGAAATTTCATTATGATCCCGTTCTTGTACCTTTGCCAATTTTATTGACAAAAAGGGGGAGAAATATTGTAGTTCACACTACAAATACATATGTTTTTCGGATCATTCTGTAAGGGGGAGTGGTTTCCATGATCGAGATGGAGTACTGAATAAGGGGGAGTGATACATATCACCGTAGTATTATTGTTAAAGTCGTGATGCAATTGGACTTTGATGTTACATAATAATACTACGACATTGTATAATAATGATCGAGAATCTCGATTTCTCTCATTGTTATATCTACGGATCTTCAACAACGGTGATGCTAAACTTACAACCTTTGGGATCATTGGAGTACTTGGAAGGACGAAGATTTCAGGGAACGTTGAAGATTAGACTATGGAATAGGAGCCACTAAAGTTTATCTTTTTTGTATTCCATATGTATTAATAGTTTTTCACTAAACTTGAAAAAGGGGGAGATTGTTAGAGCATAGCTCGGTCAACCTCGCATGCGTTGCTATCTCAAGCATGTTTGTCAATGTTAGTGATCAAAAATATGAGTCTTGATTTCTAGCCTACATAGCTAAGTCTCGGACTAGGATAGAAAAGTGTAGTTGATCTCAAGGACTTCATGGCGATTCATCATACAACGACGAAGATCTATACAAGGAACCGTGGAAATTCATCAAAAAAAAGGTATGTGGAGACTTGAACTTATTTATCACTCAAAAGTCTATCTATTCTATCTCCTACTTCTTATGAGACAAAAGTCGTATGCTATATAGACTAGATCATACACACTTGACATTTCTAGCTGAGCATTCATTGCTTATCTTTTATCTCGAAATCGTGTGTCGGTAAAGCGTTTCGCTTTGATCAAGTTTATTTTCACCTAGTGATGAAAGTCATGAAAAGTTTCAATCACTTTGAGAATTCCTCTGGCGTGAATCAGTCTGTGAATAACGGCGACATAGCTTCCTCTGAGAATGTCTCAATGATTGAATGAGAGTTTAGATTACATAACCATGTATTCCTTGAACCGAAGTTTTCGAACTTTGTTGATCAAGAGAAATCAGGAGGATTGTGGAATTGGCTTGCCAAGTCCGCGAACCCAGTCCGCAGACTCAGTCCGCGAACTGTCGGAAGTTCTCGACCGAGAATTTCTGGTGGATTTTCCAAAACTCGTTTGTGTGCTAATTCCGTGAACCCAGTCCGCGAACTGACGGAAGTTCTCTTTCCGAGAATTTCTGCTGAGTTTGGAAAACTCAACCGATTAACTTAAGTCCGCGAACTTGTTTGTGAACTTAAGAGGTTATGATCTAAAGATGTGCTCTGAACATGAAACATTAGATTACTAAGGAATGTTTTATGCAAACCGTGGCTATAATATTCATGAGCCGATTCAATCGAATCGAATCATCTTTGTTTCAATTGTGTCTTGTGTAGTTACATAAGATCTCATAACAATTGAACAACTCTTTAACTAGTTCATTTGAGTCAATTGAACTAGTTATGGTGAAGAAGAACTAGGTTAATATGAAATGCTCATATGGTTAACCTTTTTGGTTACTATGTTGAACCAACATACACGTACACGTTTGGCAAGGTTTTCACGAACCCAGTAAAACGTTTACCCAAGTGTGTGTGACAAGCTAAGTTTTCGATCTAACGATTGAGAAATATTAGCTTGAATCTAAATCAGGTTTTCATCTAAGGGTGAATATGGATTGCTTTGTAACTAAGGCAAAACCCTGATTTGAAGGCTATATAAAGGAGACTTCTAGCATTGAGCAAAACTAATCCCCACACGTCTGTGTGATACTAGTGCACTCGCTAGAGTCGATTCTCCTTTAGCATTTGGTTTTCTTCTCTAAAACCAGGGTAATGACTTAAAGACTTCATTGGGATTGTGAAGCCAGACCGATACTCCTTTATCGTAGTTGTGTGATCTGATCTTGCATCTTCTATCGTACGAGTACAATCGATTGATTGGCTTGAGATCGTGAGAGTTCTCCGATAGACAAGATAAAGAATTCACAAACATGTTCGTCTTACTGTTTGTGATTCCTCGACAAACCGCCTGTGTAGTCAGGAAGGATTGTAGAGAGGTGATTGATTAATATAGGATGTTCTTCGGGAGTATAAGACCGGATTATCAATTGGTTCCTGTTCACCTTGATTTTATATTTTAAGACGGAACAAAACCTAGGGTTTATCTGCGGGAGACATATTTATCCTTTGGTAGACTTTTCTGTGTGAGACAGATCTGTTTATTATCAAGTCTGTGATTTTGGATTACAACAACTCTTGGTTTTGGGTGAGATCAGCTAAGGGAATCAAGTGCGTAGTATCCTGCTGGGATAAGAGGTGTAGGAGTACAACTGTACCTTGGATCGGTGGGAGACTTATTGGGGTTCAACTATAGTCCAGTCCGAAGTTATCTTGGAGTAGTCCAGTGTCTCTAGCGTCTTAATACAGTGTGTATTCAATCTGGACTAGGTCCCGGGGTTTTTCTGCATTTGCGGTTTCCTCGTTAACAAAACTTCTGGTGTCTGTGTTATTTTTTTCCGAATTATATTTTATATTGTAGGATCAGAATCTCGCAATGATAATGTTTCAGCGAAATTATTAATGACACAACACTTAAGCGTCGCAGAACAATTCCAGAAATGATAAAATAAATGACGACAGCTAAGATCACGAGAAAGATATGATAGTCCTGCGAAAAATAGAGAGTTTGCGAAATTAATATTTGTAAGGTTGCGAGAATGTCACAGACCATATCCGAAAATAAAGGACAGATTAGTTGTCATCCACTATGTATTTCCTTATAAATAGTCATTCGAGTTGTAAAGAGCGGAGAGAGATCATTTTTGAGTAAGAAACAAGTAAATAGGAGAGAGAAAGTTTAGAGCAGAGATCATTCTTTAGTTCTTTGTCTTTTCTTGTAAGAACAACCAAAGATTAATCAATAAAATTAAGAATATAAACCTAAAATGAGTTGATTAATGATGAAATCACATGAAGGGTGTAGTGTAGGATTTCCTGCAACTATATAATGGCGCTAGAAACAGGGAATTGAAGATCGATAGTTGAAGATTGTTGATTGAGAATATTCAAGTCAAGAAAGTGATTAAATAAATCAGTGAATCAGTTAGAAGAAAGATGAAGAAAATTAATGAAAATGGCAAAAGATTGGAGTGTAATATGATAACAAAAACGATGATTAATGAATTCCATGAAAACATCAAAGGAAGAATACATAAACGAAATTTTGAAGGAAGGAAAGTTATGGCGGTAGAAAAAACATCACCCTTGAAAGATTGGGAAAAGCAAAAAATTGCATTCATGGCGGAAGAAATACCAAAAGAAAATTTGAACCACACATCTCCGTTGGTCATCACAGTGCCTATTACACGAAAAGAGAAGGAGACAACAATAAAATCCACAGGAGAATGGATGTTGAACAGAACTTTAATCGATACAGGAAGTTCAGTTGATATAATATTTTATCACGCATTCCGGGGAATGGGATTTAAAGATGAAGAAATGTCCAGTTCAACATATTTTGTTCACGGCTTTGGAAAATCCACAACAAAACCTAAAGGAGAGATAGTGGTACGAATTCCACTTGGAGAAATCGAAACACATGTAACATTGTGCGTGGTGGATATGGAATCGCCATATAATATGTTATTAGGAAGATCATGGATACATGCGATAAAAGCTGTGGTATCAACGTTGCATCAATGTATTAAATTCCCCACTCAAATGGAATAGGTGAAATCAGAGGAGATGTTGACAATGCGAAATTATGTCATCAAATTGAAGTAAACATTATGAAGGACAAGCAAAAAAGAAACAATTTCGCAGAAATTGGCAAAGGAAGCAAAGAAGAAGAAGAATTTAGAGTATATATGATAAGGGCAAAAGAAGGCAAAGGAATACCCAGCGAAATTTCGGAAGAAGGAGAAGGACCATAAAACAATAAAAGAACCAACACCAATGGGAGAACCTAAACCCAGTTACACTGCCGCAGAACCAACAAAAGAAATAAACGTTGGGACTATAGAGGCCTCTAATATTGAGAATTGGAACCAAAATGGATATAGAAGAAGAAGAAAGAACTGTTAACTTGTTGCGAATATAAAGATATTTTCGCAGGAAGCATGGATGAGATACCGGGAATAGATCCATCAATTGCATGCCACAATTGGAGATTAACAAAAATGTGAGACCATTTAAACAGAGAATAAGAAAAATTGCAACAACTTACCATTCCCAAATAGAAGAAGAACTACAGAAAATGCTTGAGGCAGGAATATAAGAGAAGCTAAATACCCAGAATGGATAGCGAATATGGTCATTGTCCCAAAAAAAACAAAGGAATCAGGATTTGCATAGATTTCACTGATTTAAACAAAGCTTGCCCCAAAGATAGTTTTCCGTTACCAGATATTCCTCAAATGGTGGAATCCGCAGCGGGAAATGATAGGGTATCATCTTTAGATGGATACAAAGGGTATAACCAAATCCCTCTCGCTGAAGAAGATCAAGAACATACTGCTTTCTTTGCCCCTAGAGGTTTATATTGTTACACGAAAATGCCATTTGGTTTGCGAAACGCGGGAGCGACATACCAAAATGGTAGAGAAGGTGTTCGCAAAATGGATACACAAAACATTAGAAGTATACGTGGATGACATGTTAGTAAAGAGTAAAGAAGCTAAAGACCATGTACAAGACCTGAGGGAGATTTTTGAACAAATGCGGCAGTATAACATTAAATTGAATCCTGAGAAGTGTACTATTGGAGTTGCATCGGGAAAATTTTTAGGCTACATTGTATCAAAGGAAGGAATACAGGTTGATCCAGAAAAAGTGCAAGCAGTTCGTGACATGCCAACACCAGCAACAATAAAAGATGTACAGAAGTTGAATGGGCTTCTAGCTTCGCTGGGGAGATTCATTTCGCGATCATCAGACAAATGCAAATATTTTTTCGATATACTCAAGAAGGGTGCGAAATTTAAATGGACTGATGAATGTGAAAAAGCTTTTCAAGGAATCAAAGAACATCTTATGAATACAACTATTTTACAAAAGCAGAATCAGGAGAAGAATTATTGATCTATCTTGCGACGACGTCGCATGCATTAAGTGTTGTGTTATTGCGAGTAGACGCAGGAGTGGAGAAACCCATTTATTACATTAGCAAAACTTTTAATACTGCCGAGAAGAATTACTCAAAGATTGAAAAGTTAATCTTAGCATTAGTTTATGCATCATTTAAGCTCCGCATATACTTTCAAGCACACAAGATAAATTAACAAAGTACCAATTGAATCAGTGATGAAGAATTCTAAAAGATCAGGAAGAGTGGAGAGATGGAATGCACAAGTAGGCCACTTTGATATTAAATATGAAATTTTTCTTCACCAAAATCACAAGTTGTTGCAGATTTTTGGCAGAATTTCCTTTAGAAGAGATGAAGCAGTAGAAGAAATGATGGATGTAGAAAGAACATGGAGATCCAAAAGATTTATTAACAGAACCAAATAGATGGGAGATATTGGTAGATGGATCATCAAATGGAGAAGGAAATGGAGTTGGAATTGTTTTAATTTCGCCAGAAGGAATAAAATGGCTTTTTCATTCAGATTGGAATTTGCATCCACTAATAATGAAACAGAATATGAAGCTGTGATACATGCCTTAAAATTCGCAATAGAAATGAAACTAGAAAATGCCAGGATCACTAGTGATTCGCAGCTAGTTATTCGCCAAATAAAGGGAGAGTATACTACAAATGAACCATCCTTGAAGAAATACAAGAAGCTGGTTGAAGAATTGTCAGCGAAAATCCCAAAAATAAATGGAGGCACATTTCAAGAAAGGATAACAGACTCGCAGACGCTTTTGCTTTCATCTCAAGCATGATGACAGATCCAACTGCGAGATGCATAAAAATACAAACACTTTGTCACCATCAATCAATAAAGAAGAAGAAGACGTGGACGTGATGATAATAGACAATGAAAAAGAAGAACAAATGAACAATATCGCAGACTGGAGAATGGAACTTCATGCATATTTGGCGAAAGGAGAAACACCAAGAAATAGATTGGAAACACACAAGTTAAAAAGTGCAACGAATTATGAATTAAGAGATGGGTTGCTATACCGAAAATCCTTTAATGGACCATCACTCAGATGTTTGACACGAGAGGAAGGAGAAAAGGTGCTAAAAATGTTACATAGTGGGGATGCTGGCAATCATAGTGGAGGAAGATCTTTGGCACATAGAGCAAAAAGCAAGGTTATTACTGGCCATACATGCATGAAGATGCAAAACAAATATCAAGACGTTGCGAAGATTGTCAGCGGCATGGAAAGAAAATACATGCACCTGGAGCACCATTGTCATCTTCAACCAGTGTTGGCCTTTTGGAAAGTGGGGCTTAGATATTGTGGGGCCATTTTTACCAGGATCTGGACAAAGAAGATACTTAATAGTCGCAACAGATTATTTCACAAAATGGACAGAAGTGAAGGCAGTACAACATATTCGCGACAAAGATATCTTTACATTCATATTCGAAAATATCATTTGCAGATTCGGAATTCCTGCACAGTTGGTATCTGATAATGGGAAACAATTTGAAGGACAGAATATAGAAATGCTACTTAATGCATTCAAGATAAAATGTGGAAAGTCTACTCCTTTGTATCCACAAGCTAATGGGCAAGTAGAAGCAACAAACAAAACAATTGCAGATATATTAAAGAAGAAATTGGAAGGACATCAGAGCATGGTGCGAACAAGTACATAATGCAGTATGGGCTTATAATACAACTAGAAGAGAAGCTACTGGAATGTCACCTTTTTGTTTAACATACGGAGTTGAAGCGGTGTTACCAACAGAAGTTGTTTATTCCGACAACAAAAAGAAAGCTTGGGAGAAAAATCTTAGTGCGGGCTTGATTTTAAATAAACTTGATGAATTAGAAGAAAAGAGAAAAAGCTTTACAACATATGGAGAATTATCAGCGAAGATTAGCCCGAGAATATAATAAACGTGTCAAAATACGCGAATTTCAACCAGGAGATTTAGTTCTGCGAGAAACACCATATATCAGCGAGAAAATGGTGGAAAATTAGCGAAAAAATGGGATGGACCTTACATCATTAAGGAGATAGTTGGAACAGGAGCTTATAGATTAATGGATCCAGAAGGAAGAGATGTTGGTCATAGATTAGACAGACCATGGAACAGGTTGTACTTAAAAAAATTATCCGTAAGAAGCTTTGAGAAGTTATGGATTTGAAAGAATAATTGCAAGATTACTCATATCAAAACAAGATCATGATGTGCGAAATTTTCGCAGAGATAATCACAGAACAATGACATAAAAGAAAGGGGCGAACCTTTATGGCGTACACCCTAGTTCGCGAATAAAATTTCGCAAGAGGCAAATGTAAGACCTAAAGTACGTCATATTAGGGGGTACCTGTTGCATGGCTCAGGGAAAGGCTACACCGCCACCGGAACCTGAGTCATGGAGATTTGGGGTCAATAAAGCCCATCCGGGAGAGGCACCTTGGATTCTCAGCTTAAGCATATGACTTGGGTTGGGCGACTAAGGTAATAAGGACTCTCCCAAGGAGTGCAGATCTGATCAAGGCGCCGAGGTACACGGTTGAGTCAAGAGTGAGGGACGTTTGAAGCGTACCTTGCCATTCTTGACAAGTCTTGGCTTATACTGCACTCGGCCTGAAGAAAACCCCACTTAGGGTGCAGTCTCGTAACCATAAGCCCTATAGGTAAAAGGGATAAGAGGCTGCGAAAACTGGTTGTTGTTAAGACTGGATGGGAGGAGCTAACCTTGTATGGTAGAAGTACGCCTCCTTGAAGGGGCAACCAGGGGGAGATAAGGGCGGCACCCTCCATTAGGGATGATAAGTGTCTTAAGACGCAAATGTCATGAGGCTTTTTATTCGCAAGGATATTAAGGCTTGTCATATTTGTGCAACAATCCTGAAGAGGCAATAATACAAAAAAAAGATAAGACGAGATCAATGGGTTTTCGCATGAAAGTGCGAAGACGTCCTGCGATTTCGTCGCAAGACGGCAATGTCATGGGGCTTTATTTTCGCAAGAATATTTAGGCCTGTCATATTGTCGCAACATTCCTGAAGAGGCCATAATACAAAAGAAAAAGTTAAGGCAAGATCAATGGGTTTTTGCATGAAAGTGCAAGGACGTCCTGCGATTTTGTCGCAATGACAAGAGTGGCATAATAAGACCTTTAATTAGGAAGGAAAATAAGACCATATGATAAAACAAATATTATAAGTACGTAACAGATTATTTTTCAAGAAAGATAATGAGAGGCAAGTATGGGAATCAATACACAAGAAGCATTATCTTTCTCATCAACAAAATATTAAAAGGAAAAGTTGACTCCAAAGTTGGTTGAAAAATGTAACTCAAAAGTGATAAAAATAAGACAGTTCAAGAAACAAAGCTAGATAAGAAGCTCAAGCTTCAGTATTAATTTCAGTAGCAGGAGATAACAGAAATTCTTCGCCAATATTCTCGCAAGCCTCTCCTTCATTTCGGTTTTGATCTTCGCCTGACTAGCATCTTGATTATCGCCAGCAATTACTTCTTCAGGAGAAATTTCTTTCTCATTCTGATTAACACCAGCAGATCTTCTTTAGAAGGAACCTCTTCTTCATCTTCCAAGAAATTATCCTCTGCACCGCTTTCGTAATCATAATCACTATCAGCAGGACGAGGAACTTCATCATCATCTACTTCTAAAGGATCAATTGATGTAGGAGGAAGAGAGTTGGATAATAAAATTCTTTACAAGGACTTCATCCCGGAGATGAACTTGGCGAAGAAGTGCTCTCTGATGATTCCTATCTTGAATATCCTTAAAATAAGAAAGATAATCAAGTCTTCTTTCCGCTCGATCGTGAGAACCAGTAAGAGTAAAGACGAGAAATGAATTTTCTTTGCGAATTTTGGCATATTTAGTCTCCAAAACAGAAAAAGAAGAATGAATATTCTTCTCAGACTCTGCGAAAGATAGAATACAAAATTTCACTAATATAAAGAGTTCAGAGAGATATGACAAAGAAAAGATAATTAAGGCAGTCAAACTATTATGACTACCTTCCTTTTGCGAAATAAGGTGTTGAATCAAGGACAGACAACTATTCTCCCAACGATCCATTGCGTCATCAAATTTATCTCCAACTAAACCTTTAAGTCGATACTGAAGATTTTTCTCTTTAGAAATAAGAAAGGCATTTTTCTTCGCAAGAGAAGAATAAGATTCTTCTAATTTGGAATATTGTTCTTTAAGCTGATTTTCCTTTACACTTAAAGCTATTCTACCTTGAATGAGTGTATCTCTTTCAGCGATGGATAACTCTGTTACTTCTTTAAGTTCATTTCTCAAAGAACGAAGAGATTGCTCTTGGTCATCACATACTTTTTGAAGAATACTAAGTTGTTGCGAGGATATCGCTATCTTATTTAAATAAGTTCTCTTCTCTTAGGATAAGGTTTTATTTTCATCTAATAAAGTTTTCATCCCTAAATTATCTTTAGTTAAAGAGTAAGAAAGACGAGATACTTCATTACTTAATAAATATTGTCTTTGAATTAATTGGGTATTTTCATTGGTAAGATTATTTATATGATCAAGAGAATATGAATAGAGGTTATCTAATTGGTTATATTGATCCATCAAAATTTCTTTATCAACACGGGCTTCTTCAACAGCAGATTCAAATTGGTATCTCTCCATTATTCGTTTCTGGTTTAAAGCTTAACATACGAAAGAGGGATTTCAAGGATAATTAAATATGGGAAGAATAAAACCATTAAAAGGGCAAATTCAAGACACATATAAGAAAATTATACCTCTCAATTCATCATTCTTCTTGCGAAGATTGTCACGATCCAGTAAAACATTCTGAAGCTTCTGATTTTCAAGACGAAGAGCATTACATTCTTTTTCCAAAGCTGTCTGCGAAGCAGCTCTATCAGAACCCAAATGCTTGCTCAGAATTTCGCAAACATTAGAATTGATAGGATCAGTAGAAGAATTCTTGACATCATCCAGAACCTCAGATAAGACTTTGAAGGCAATATCTATCCCTTCCACAGTTTCTTTCGAAAGAGGAAGAGACTGAGGTAGAGAACTGGTAGAGATAGAAGGTTGAGAAATATTCTCAATGGGAAGAGAAGAAGTTTCATTCACAGCAGGATCAACAGGGGGAGTTTCAATCATTGAAAGGTCAGCTGAAGAAATGAAGTCTGAGGCAGCTTTTTCATGAATTGGAGATAAAGTTTTATCCTGCGAAGATGTCGCAGGAGATTTAGAAGAGATGAGTAAGTGGAAGGGAACAGAGGTTGGAACAGTTTTAAGGTGGCGAGATTTCTTGAGAGGTTTATTGACATATTTATCACCCTGCGAATTACAATCCAGATAAGAAACAGAGACAACAATATTATTATTAGAAAAAGATAATGTTTCTTACTACCTTCTCATTCGCAGATTTTCTTTTATGCGCAACAACTTTATGCTGCGATTTGGGAATGTTAGGGTTCTGAACTGTAAATCTAGTGTTGGAGCCGCTTTTGCTGAAATAACACGAGTATTGGAATCACATAAACAACATCAAATAAGGCAATAAACAAGATCAATTTCAGCAAAGGCAATAAACAATATCAATTTCAGATAAACTCATAAAGAGGAAAAAAGAAAACTAACCTTGATGAATCCATGGAAGACAATAACATGGAGATTCTTTCGAAGAAAATTATGAACTATGAAGATTTGCAGAAGAAATAGTATGAAGATGAAGAAGAACTTAAAAAGGTTGAAGAAGAAAGAAGAAAAGTTGCAATAATGGAATTTGCAGAAAAACGATGAAGTTGCAGAGAAAATAAAAGGAAAGAAGAAGAGAGTGAAAAGGAATATATATATAGGGAATTTTTCCTCGAGAAAATAAACACGATTAATACGGATAGATATAAGCGGTTAAAAAATAACGGTTACAAAAGACGTGTCGAGAAATAAATGGAAGAAAGAATACGTGTAATAAATGCAGAATATGAAGAGGAGAACAGCTGCGATATTTCTCACATCATTCTCTACTTCGCAGAAAAGATATGAGAAGAGGAAATATGTAGGATCAGAATCTCGCAATGATAATGTTTCAGCGAAATTATTAATGACACAACACTTAAGCATCGCAGAACAATTCCAGAAATGATAAAATAAATGACGACATCTAAGATCACGAGAAAGATATGATAGTCCTGCGAAAATTAGAGAGTTTGCAAAATTAATATTTGTAAGGTTGCGAGAATGTCGCAGACCATATCTGAAAATAAAGGACAGATTAGCTGTCATCCACTATGTATTTCCTTATAATGGTCATTCGAGTTGTAAAGAGCGGAGAGAGATCTTTTTTGAGTAAGAAACAAGTAAATAGGAGAGAGAAAGTTTAGAGCAGAGATCATTCTTTAGTTCTTTATCTTTTCTTGTAAGAACATCCAAAGATTAATCAATAAAATTAAGAATATAAACCTAAAATGAGTTGATTAATGATGAAATCACATGAAGGGTGTAGTGTAGGATTTCCGGCAACTACATATATAATTGAAATAATACAGGTTGTGCGTTCGTGATCATCAATTGGAGATAGCACCGTCCGGCCGGCGCCGACCAGGTACGCGACCAATTTTTTTTTCTTTTGTTTGCTGATTTCATGAGTTGTTCATGCTTTGATCATGTTAAAAATTCTATACATGTGTATATGTTAGTGTGAGTTTTGTAGAAAAACCCTTATCTTATAAAACGTATGTTCGTTCGATCATTGGTTCAAGAGACTAGCAATAATCTCTAACTTGAGAGATATTTTTCTTTTAAAATAGATCTGTGTCCAGTGATAAAATTTTGTTTATGAGCTTTCATGGAGACCAAAACTTTATCTTTAAAAATGTGAACTTTTCACAAAACCGAAAGAAACATTTGTTTCAAAGAAAAACGATTATACGAAGGAAAAGGGATTTTTTTTTATCATGAAACCGTGACATATTAGACAAAACATGACATATTTTTTTCACGTGAGTTAGTTAACATTAGATGAAATTTGAGGATTTACGTGAGTAACTCACATTAATTATTATTTTGTAAAATCAAACATGGGTTTTGAGTAATCGTCGAAATTAGACAACTCACTCATTTATGATGAAATATTGTCTTGGTGTAAATTTCATAGCTCAGTTGTGGATGTTTATACTATGAAAATTGTGTCTATGATTTTATGAAAAATCAGTTTCGAAAATTAATAAAGCTTCGTTCGTTACTGAAGGTTTCAAGGAACGAACTAATTTTGGAGTGTTAACTCTTGCTGGACAATCACTACTTTAGTGGAATTGTAAAGAGGTAAGAGTTAAGAATTACCATTTTTGTAGACATCTCCACAGGTATTCTGTTGTCAAATTATATGACGCCATCATATTGTGGAAGTATGCACCTGGTATGACAATATACTGAAGTAGAATGCTTTGTGCACATTACAGATACTTCGCAAGGATGTATAACTCCCAGGAAAATGACACTTCCAGTGATACGTGTATGGACAAGACTTCTATTGGTGATGAATAAGAAGAAGCACCTGAAATCAAAAATGTTCCAAATATAGATGATGCATTCTTCGCGGTTCAGCAAGACACTGAAATACGTCTTAAAACTCCAGCATTCCGCCTTTTGATAAATCCCAGAACGGTTATTCAAAAGAAGTTGGTGACTCCTCGAGCAGCTATTCGGTTTTTCCTTGAACGAGGAATTTTCCTTGCCTCAATTATAGAATTCAAACTCTCTCGACGACCTTTAGAGAAATTTTCTGGATGGGCAAGACACATGCTGGGTTTTCCTCGTGTTAGAGCTATGCTGGATAAAGCACAGGTTACCAGAGTTATTCAATCATCCGGAGATTTATATATTGTTCATGATGCATGAGGTATTGTGGCCCTTCTCGCTCGTTGGTGCATTCCAACTCATACCTTTATATGCATATGGGGATAGTTTACTATTACCTTGGAAGATGTAGTTGCTTTATTACATCTTCCAATCACAGGTAACTTTCCTGAAGATCTTTCGACGGAGGAGAAGGAAATTTCCAACACCTTAACAGTTGAGATGGAGATAATTAACAAGGCTTCTGGCAAAGGTTGTCATGCTCACTGGTTAACACACTGGTGGCCACGATATGTCCCTCTCGACGAACCTGACGGTACGTTGTCTATTGATGCTTTCTTGTGTTTATGGCTGTCCAGGGACGTGTTTGAAGACGCCGGAACTTTGCTAAAGCCGTTTGTAATACCTTTTTCCATTAAGATGGCTCAAGGTGAACAACTTCCCATAGGTAGCTTATTCTTGGGTTCTTTGTACTCTAACCTGGACTCCTTGGTTATAGACTCCAGTATTTCGAACGGCTTTATGAAGATTGAATGCTACGCCAATACGATGTTTCTCCAGGCCTTGATGTGGGTACGTTTCCCGAAGTATGCACCTATTCCCGTAGTATCTTACAAGGGTTGAATATTGCTGATTCTTGACGTATTTTCCCCGAGAAGGATAACGCCAGGATTATGCGCTGGTCAACAAAACAGCCTCAATCCAAGACGCGCTTCATTGATGTTGTAGACGATGAGTATGAGTTTAACTTCCGTCCTTGGGTGCTGGTTCCTCCTCATGTTTCCCAATTGACAACTTTTAATGCTGGAGAAAGCATGACTTTGAAATCTGGTGCTGACTTGAGCGATGGCGAAAGATCCTTCATGTTGAGCTGCACTCCAGGTTATTTAATAGCAGTGACATATGGAGATTTTTCGGCGGAAGAATACAACATTGACAGAGCGGCCCGTCAGATGGGTATGGATCAGTGCGTTCCAACTTTTCGGAGGAGCAAACCATCGGTGGAACAGATTAAGACTTGTTTAGACCGTACACATGTCGAAGGAAGCTCTTATTGGTTCCCTTGTGCTAACCGAGTTACATATGTAACTCCAGGTTATATAGATTTCTGGAACCAGCAATTTGAACACTTACATGATTTCGTAAGGGTTAGTCAACCGTTGGTGAAAAAGCCTCCTTTTCCTGATATGATTGCTTCTCGACCCAGATTGAAACACATCTCTGGCAGAGTTAAGCGAAAGACATCTCCAGGATGTTCACCAATATGTATCTTTTGCATATTCTTCATAAAATTGAAATAATTTCCTTTGATTATCACCTCAATCTCTTTTGGAGGACGGTCGTGCTATGAGACCTCTTCTTGAAGTGAATTTCTAAGAAGCTGAAATAGTTATTCATGGTGGAGAAGGTAGGAACAATAATTGTAAGCTGTTGCCTAACACCATAAAGTCCCCGGTTGTTTCTTTGGTGAGTTGTCGACACTTTTCCGCCGCGACTTCTTCAATCCGTATTACTAAGATCATAAAACCAATATTTGTTATTTGGTTACAGAATTTTGCTCCGCCTAGTAATGATGGTCTTCAATTCTCTACTGCTGGGTATACAATTTCTGATTCGAGCATTGAAGAAGAAAATGCTGTGAGTACTCTTCCTTATAGCATAATATAATGCTTCATATGTAAAATGCTAATTGTTTGAGATATGTCCAGGAGGATGTCGCCATGGAGGTGGAGAGTGCCGATACTCGGTCATCCTTTGAGAATAGAGATGAAGAAAATTCCAAAGGTTCGGAACCGAATGGAAGTAATGCGCCTCTTGATGTTGACACGGGAAATCCCAATTCCTTGATTGCTTCGGAGATTCCACAAGTAAGCACATATATTGTAACCTCTTTATAGAAGTATGAAATTGTTTATTTTTGAATGAATGAATGAGAATCCATGTGCATATACGAAAAACTTTGTCGAAATTCGTCGTCAGAAAATTCAGAACCCATCCTTTTAGACAAAATGCCATAAAACCTTTATCTGAAGTCGTATTTCCATGGTCTGCATATGTATATTTAAGCCCGGGGAATTCCAAGCTTTAACAACGAAGATTTTTAAGTTTTGAGCGCGTTCAGAGTCTGGAAAAGGAGAAACAGTAAATTTCCAAGAGATTTTCAGAACTTTTTCAGACTATACGTTGTTCGATGTTTTGACCACATCTCTTTGCTCGTTCATCGGATTGTTATGAAACTTTGATATATGGTAGAAGGAATCCATACGAAGAGAATGGTATATAAATTATCCTCATATTCCTTGTAGATTTCTCTCAGTTCTTCATCTAGTACAGGCAGAGTACAGTCCCTTCAGGCGAGCTTGCCGCAAAACGAATTTTCATGACTTTCATGTTATTTGCTCGTGCCTTGAGTGTATAATGATGAACCTTGATGATTTTGGACTAATTTTATATTTTATTTTATGATCTCACTTGGTTTCATGTTTAGATTGCTCTAACCTCATGTAATCTTCGTATTAGGTGTCAAATACCGAAGTTGAGGATACTGAAACGAATAGGGATAACTCGAGATGCCCTGGAGTTATTGATGAAGAGACAACCATCCCTGCACTTAAAGGCCATGAGAAGGTTGTCATTGATGTTATGGAAACCTCGATTTTTGTTGGTTCAGTGATAGAAGAAACCGAGCTACCAGTAGAGAATACTGAAGAAGATGTTGTTTTGAATGTAGAACTTGCTCCAGTAACTGAGAACCGTATAGTGGTACATGAATATACAAGTGAAGGAGTTACTTTTGATCCTCAATTTGATGCATCAATCCCATATCATGAACTAGTTGGCGGGTTCAGCGTTCCTATTGGATATGCGGGCTTGTACGAGAAAATATGGAAGAAGTTTGGTCACATCATTGTTAACAGGGACCTTGGACACGCTTATGCTTTAACAATGCAAGTAAGTGTTGTCTTGCGTGTCGTAAGTAATATATGCGCTAGGGACAGAAATACAGTGACTCCAGATGTACTCTTTGATTGGGAGTTCAACTTGGAGAATTCTGAAAGATTTGGATTCAACATGAAGTGGCTTCGTAAGAAGATAAATGATATCAAGAACTCGTGTGATAACAACATACCCTTTCCCAATGATGCTGTGATGGAGAAAGAAGACAATATTGCCAGGCTGACTGAAGAGCTGAACAAAGAGAAGGCGGCCTTGCAAGTCTTGAAGGATGCATGGGAGCGTAGAAAAGTTCTGAATGATTGAAGTTTACTCAATTGAGAGTGATTGCTCAGGCAAGGAGTTCGTGTATACGAAATATTGTCTGTATGAACTTGCCGAGAAATTCCCTTGTCCTTTTCAATCATGATTCAGATGTCTTTTATATTGCTAAAATGAAAACACCATGATCACGTGAAGTGTGACAGTTGCTGGAGTCAGAGAGTGGGGAAGTGGGAAATCATGTCAAAACCAGTTACTCATCGTGCGGAGACTTGGTTAATTTTCCACCCACTACTTTTCTGACTCTTCCAACTGATTGCACAACTTGCTCACATTCTCGTCGTGTGTTTAGACACACGTACCGTAGACCGCCAGACCAAAACCCTAGTTAATATTCCACCATGTGACACGATTGATGTCTCGTGATTGTGGAGTCAGTTGCCGACTTTATGGGACGATGAGTCCTTGTATTGCTGAGTTGAACATAATTTTCAAATGTTCCGAGACTCATGGATTGAACATGCCTGCTGAGGCAAAATATCATTGTCAAATAAATATTGATAACCTGAGCAAACCGTGTTGCTGAATTGTTGAATATTGATAGTTGAACCAATATTCTTTAATCTGAGCAAATATTGCTAGTTCGAGAAAATAATATTGCCGGTTTGAGCAAATATTGCTAGTCTGAGCAAATATTGCTTGTTTGGTGAATTGTTGGTAGCTGGACCAAATAAAATATTAATTTAAGATACTGACTGATGGGCCGAGTATAATAAATAAAAGTGTTGGTCATGGGATCAACATAAAATTATCAGTATTTGAACCTGCTCAGAATTATGTTTTGCAGAGCTCTGGATTCAAAACCCTAATTTTAATGAATTGATGATTTATTGAAAATAAACCGCAGAGCGGAGCAGGGACCGGATACATGGGATGACGAGTCCACCATGTAATGCTCATATGCTCGAATGAGAAAAATACCAAAGTCTCTTGAGGACCAGTTGGTGAAAGAATGATTAAATGCTGGTTTAATCATTTGTTAAAATAATGCTCGTGTGAGCGACTGGTAGTAAAACCTAGCTATGAAAAGATGAGGTACCGACCAAGGGGTCATGAGATCGGCCCTTGGTGGTTGTGGGACCAATTGATGTTCATTTGATCAAACCCTCAATTGCTTGAAAATAGTTTGGACCTAATACGGGCAATTGAACAAATTAGGTCAAAATAACTAAAACATGTGGGATCGGCCATTTGCAAGCCTTAGGGCCACCCTTGGTCGGTCAAGGGAATATACCTGCGTCGCCATGGCGTTCGTGTCTCAGTCCTGAGAGTTTTGATATTTTCCGGTGTGCGTTTGAGCAACATTTTGAGAAATATGCAGAATCCAGGATTTTGCTGAAACTAGGAAAAATTCATGAGATGATGAAAAATAATTAATAAAATAGGGTATTGCAAAGTGTGGGACCGACCATGGCTAGGGCATGACCGGCCAGCTAGCAAGCTCGGTCCCGCAACACTTTTCCCAATTTTAAGTAATTTTATGTATTTTCTCTGAATTGAGGGAAATTCCATGAAACTGGAGAGTTTTATGAAATTAGGGAACTTCCATGAGATTATGGGAATAAAATAATAATAAAATAGGGGATGGTAGAGTGTGGGACCGGAAATGGCCAGGGGATGGCCGGCCGGCCAACGGGCACGGTCCCAGGGCACTCTTCCCAATTTTATGTAATTTTCATGATTTTAGCTAATTTTCATAAAATCAAGAGTTTTTGTTAAAACCAAGGTATTTTGTTGAAATCAGGGAGTTTTCATGGAATGAGGAAAACAAAATAAATAATAATAATAAAATAAGGGGCGTGTGGGACCGGCTAGGGCATGACCGGATGACTAAAGCCCGATCCCACGGTTTCCCTAATTTTATAATATTTTTCATGGGTTTAGGAAAAATTCATGAAATCAGGGAATTTTCATGGGATGAGGGAAATAATAAAATAATAAGGAACCGTGAGGTGTGGGACCGGCCGCGGCCAGTGCATGGCCGGATGGCTAGTGGGCTTGGTCCCGCGACACCTTTTCCTAATTTTATTATTTCTTTGATGTGTGGAAACACCATGGGACTGGGAGATTTTCTCAAATGAGAGAATTTTCATGAGATTAGGGAAATATGTAAAAGTATAAAATTGGGCGTGGGACTGGTCACGGCGTGACTGGTGATCCCATTCCCCTGGCGCCTTTTTGAATACTTTTTATTATTTTTTTTCTTCCTATTTTGCATAGGTTCATCGTTCCTTCGTGTTCTGAAATGCTCATTTGTGCATTCAGATGCTGGTTTGTGCATTATTGCTAAGTACACTTGCACCATTTTAGTCAGGGCTTAGTCGATGCTCAGATGCCTGTACGTTGAATATTTATTATTAACCCATGGGACTCTGCTAGGAAGAACCATAAATTGAAGTAACGAAATATTCAAAGAATCGTAGAATATAGCTGCATATTCAGTTAAAATCAGAGATAGTTAATTGATGGCTCTATACTAGCAGGCATGCTATCTAGGAGCATTAATTATCTAAGAGTTTGAGCAATATGAACTTGCTGAAGTGTCATACTTCTCCTATATAGTCATGGAAAACCTGGTTGCATCCTGAAGACGTTGTTGCTCTATACTAGCAGGCATGCTGTCTAGGATCCGTCCAATCTTTCGATTCTATACAGAAATAATTACTGAAATTGCTCAGTATTCATGAGATGTGCCGTGGCCTCAGCTGGGAGACTACACATCTATATATACTCTGAGAGACAGCCTTCTCAGTCAGAGTCTCATGGCATGAGATTTCATGCTTTAATGAGAGACATGAGTCTCAATACTCATCCGATTGCCGGATCCGGAGTATGTATAATTATGGTTTTAAGATTTTACCCTTGTCGAAAATCCACCATCTACAACTACGTCTATCTAGAGTTCATATATGCTTCAAAGTTATGTTTTCAATATGCACGACTTGAAAGATACGTTAGGGAATGAAACAGTTCAAGTCAAATATCACTAACCTCAAGTGGAAGGATGATTGTTGTTGTTGTAGCTCCTTGCTTCTTTACATCTTCAAGTCTTCGCAATAATTGTAATGTCTCATATCCTAACACTTACAAGCTAACCTATACGAAGTTTAACTCTAATACATAATCAAGCGACTCTTAACAAGAGTTTTGATTCACTAAAATATGACAACCAAACTTGACATTCCAACGCTTGGTGGGTTCAACCGAGACATGCTCTAACAATCTCCCCCTTTATCAATTTTAGTGACAAAACTCTTACATCATATGGATAAATAAATTACAATAATTCATTACAATCCGCTTGATTCCCGATTCAACAGCACAGTGAAACTGCTTCAATCCTTGAAAATGTCGTTGTTGACATCATAATAACAAAGCAAATACTCCCCTAAGGAATATAGGTAGATATTCAATCTTCACGTGTTTGTTATATCACTCATATGACATGTTACTCCCGCTTAGTCTGTGCTTTCACTCTTTCGTTAGATAAAAACATTCAAGTACCAATGTTCTTTTCCATAGCGATGCCAATCAATATAAAATATCAATGCCAACATCACCTGTTTACTCCATATATTTCTCCCCCTTTTTGTCACAAAAATGACAAAGAAACGAAAAAATAAAGGAAAATCAAGAGAATAGAGGGGGATCGGATAATCTGTCCGTGTTGCTTGCGGATTTTTCTAATGCGTTCAACCTCATTGATCGCTCGACTATGTTATCCGAGGTACGTAAGATATTCCCTTCAATCTCTTGCTGGTTAGAATTTTGCAATGCTTCTCCAGCTCGGTTATATTATATGGATCATGTTCTCTCTTCTTCCCAAGGAGTGCAGCATGGGGACCCTTTAGGGCCATTGTTGTTTGCTCTTACTCTTCACCCGTTAATCAAGAGAATAGAGGCGCAATGTACACTTGAAATGCAAGCCTGGTACCTTGATGATGGTACCTTGATAGGGGACACATTGATGGTTGAAAAGGCTTTGAAGATTATACAGGATGAAAGGGCGGAAAGGGGGTTACTTCTAAATGTAGCGAAAACTGAGTTGTTTTGGCCCTCCCCTGACCCTAGAGATGCGGTTGTGGGTGTTTTCCCTCCCAATATTAGTAGACCGGTTGATGGCGTGAAACTCCTGGGTGGTCCAGTCAGTCTTGATGCTCAATACAACAAGGATTTGATTGTCAGCAGAGTGCGCAAGACTATGGTTCTAATAGATGCGGCAGAGAAGATAAAAGACCCTCAATGTGAGTTTCTCTTGTTTAGGAATTGCACGGGGGTGTCGCGGCTTTACTTTTCACTTCGAACCACCAGGCCAGAGTATTTGCAGGAAGCTCAAGACTTGTTTGACGCGCGGTTGCATCTATTCCTCAGGCACATTATTACTGGAGATGGGCCTGGTTACAGGCTTCTTCAACAGAGACTCTCCACCTTGCCTTTCAAGTACGGTGGGTTGGGCGTTTACACAATGCAAGATACCAAACATTATTGTTTTCTTGCTTCTAATTTGCAAACCCAGGATTTGCAGACCATCATTTTGAGGAACTCTGGCATAAGTGAGAGTGGTCCGACTCCTTCAACTCTCTACCGTGTGTTGTCCTTTCTCTTTGCAATAGTAGTGTTGCCACACCTTTTATGAATTCCTTGGCAACTGTCTACTTTGATGCGATTAAGAAGAATGTCATATGCCTTCTCCTTCTGTGGCTTATACTATGGCTGCCCCGATCAGTTGTGCGTCTGCCCTTAGATTATTTGGGTCATGTCACTTATTGATCCGCTGTTATTTACCATATTGGGTCAGTACACGTGTCTAGTGGTAATACGCTATCATTAAGGTTTGTCGGCCAATGATTGTGGTATTTAATATGTAATGAAACCTAATGTGTTTTTCATCTATATATTATTGAGGATTGGTTGTTGCAGAAGATATTTCTAATTTCCATCCAAATTTCGATCATTCTATATTCAGTTCGATTCAATTCCGTTGCAATCTCTCTTGTTCTCTCTAAGTATAGTACAACTGGCATCAGAGCCGTTTCGTCCTAGCATCATGGTGGCTCAAACTTGCAAGGATCTTCAAGAAACCAGCAATAAACAACATATCGAGATCGATAAATTACATTCAAAGGTAAACAATCTAGCCTTACAACTCAGTATTTTGCCTACTAAAGATGATCTTCAGTCGATGAAGACGGAAATGGATACTAGTATGTTGAATCTTAAAACTGACATTGAAAAAAGTTTAGACAAAAGTATTCAATCTCAGTTGGAAAAAAATATTTCTACTCAAGATCCTAATAGAAATCAAGATGCTTCTAGTTCTCATAATGGTAGATTTCATTCTAATTTTCATTCGGGGGTCGAGATTCGAATCACTTTTACAGAATGCCTAAGTTGAACTTTCCTGGATTTGATGGTGTCCAAAGATCTGGATTCATAAGTGTGAATATTATTTCCAGATGCACAATATTGCTGAGCTTCACAGGACAAAGATGGCAGCAATTCACATGGATGGTAAGGCAAGTAAATGGTATGATAACTTCTGTCTTACACAAGTTGTTATTCCTTGGCCTTATTTCTGTTAGAGTGTATGTGCTATATTTGAAAACCCCGCTCAGGATAACTTTGTTGGTATATTCAATAAATTAGCTCAAATCACTACTGTTGATGCTTATTTTTAGGAATTTGAATATCACAAAGCTTTATTACTAGGGGTGCACCAAGATTTTCCTGAATCTTACTTCATTGCTAGTTTCATTGGTGGCCTAAAAGAAGAATTAAGAAGTTCAGTTCTTATGTTTGACCCTAAGACTTTACTTCATGCCTTTTCTCTTGCTAGAATGCAAGAACAAACCCTTGTTATGCAACAAAAAGCAAACAAACCTACCACTAAATTTTTATCCCATTCTTATTAAAACACCAAATACATTCCTTCTACTAGTACCCCTCTAAAACCTACCTATATTCCACCTACTCCCTCAATTCCTCAACCAAAGCAAATACCAAACTTGCCTCTCAAAATACTTACTCCTGAGCAGGTGCAGGCAAGGAAAGCTCAAGGTCTTTGTTTCAATTGTGATGAAGCTTACAAGATGGGCCATATTTGTAAGAAACAATACTTATGTGTACTTATAGGGGAGGAAGCTGAAGAAATTTATGACACTGGGGGTGAATCTTCACATGACACTGAGGAGGAACCTGCTCTAGAAAGTGACATGGAAATCTCATTGCATGCCTTGAATGGTAATATTTCAGGGGATACTATAAGAATTCCTGGTTTTATCAAGAAACAGGCAATATCCATTTTAATTGTTACTGGTAGTACTCACAGCTTCATAGATTCTGCTTTAGCTTCTAGCTTACAGTGTCCAATTGCTCAGACAGGTAAATTATTAGTCACAGTTGCTAATGGTGATAAAACTGTCAGTTCTGGTGTTTGTTCTCAGCTGGATTGGACTATGCATTGTCACAAGTTCTGTAGTGATTTGAGACTACTTCCCTTAGGGGTGTGTGACATTGTGTTAGGTGCAGATTGGTTATAAAACCAAGGAGATGTACTTTTCAACTTATCTAAAATCTGTATTACATTCAAACACAAAGGGAAGAAGATAACTCTAACTGGTATTCAAAAAAAATCTTCACTTAGTAAGATGAGTGGTTTTGCTGTGAAGAAATTTTTTCAGAAACATTCTCATGGAATAGTTGGTCAACTGTTTTCCATTTCTGCCTCTCCTGCAAATCTACCCACCCCTCCACCAATCACTACCTTACTCAACTCATTCACATATTTCTTCTCTGATAAAGCCTCCCTTCCACCCTAAAGGTCATTGGATCACCAAATTCCACAGCATCCTAACTCTGCACCAGTAAACCTCAGGTCTTATAGATGCCCTTATCTTCAAAAATCAGTTGTTAAGAACTTAGTCAAAGAAATGTTGCACTCTGGCATCATCCAACCAAACCACAGCCCATTTGCTTCTCCCATTTTACTTGTCAAGAAAAAGGATAACACCTAGAGATTTTGTGTAGATTACAAGAGGTTGAACAACATCACTATTAAGGACAAATTTCCCATACCAATTATTGAAGAGCTGCTGGATGAATTACATGGCTCTAAGTTCTTCACCAAAATTGACTTGAAGTCTGGTTATCACCAAATCAGGGTCTCTCCTTCTGACAGCTTTCAAAACACACCATGGGCATTTTGAATTCAAGGTAATGCCATTTGGTATTACTAATGAACCAGCTACATTTCAGGCCCTCATGAACAATATATTTCAAGATCACCTTAGGAAGTTCATTCTTGTA
Source organism: Papaver somniferum (assembly GCF_003573695.1). Classification (NCBI taxonomy): domain Eukaryota; kingdom Viridiplantae; phylum Streptophyta; class Magnoliopsida; order Ranunculales; family Papaveraceae; genus Papaver; species Papaver somniferum. The sequence goes on from NC_039358.1 coordinate 70,577,377, forward strand.
TTCTTTGATGACATTTTGGTTTATAGTCCTTCCTTAGAAGATCATCTGCTGCACTTACAAACCACATTGGAACTTCTCAGACTTCATCAGCTGACATCTAATTTCTACAAATGTTCATTTGGCCAATCTAGTATAGAATACTTGTGTCATATTATTACTACCAATCAGGTTATGGCTGACCCTGAGAAGATCTCTGCCATGGTGGACTGGCCCATTCCAACTAACTTGAAGGAATTAAGAGGATTCTTTAATCCTCACTGGTTATTATAGAAAATTTGTGAAGAATTATGGACTTATTAGTAAACCACTTACTGATCTATTGAAGAAGGATGCTTTCAGTTGGTCTCGTGCAGCAACATCATCTTTTCTTCATCTCAAGAAAGCAATGACTTCAACCCCAGTTTTACCTCTTCGTGATTTTACTAAACAGTTCATTTTGGAAATTGATGCTTGTGACTTGGGCATTGGAGCTGTACTCATGCAAGAGGGTAGACCTTTAGCCTTCTTCAGCAAACCTTTGGGTCCTAAGGTTGTTGCCTTGTCAACTTATGAGAAAGAGCTATTAGCTATTGTGCAAGCAGCAACTAAGTGGAAACACTATCTCCAAGGTCAGCACTTCATTATTAACACTGACCACCAAAGCATTCATTACTTTCTTGAGCAAAAGATCTCTACCACCTTACAGCAGAAGTGTCTTATGAAACTCTTGGGCTTTGACTATGAAGTGAAGTATAAAAAGGTTCAGAGAACTTGGTAGCTGATGCACTCTCCAGAAGACCTCATGTGGCTGCTTCTTGCAATTCTATTTTCTTGTCACAGCCAGTTTGGGCCCAAGAGGTCATTGCTAGTTACAGTGCTGACACTAAAGCTCAAGAAGTGATCACTCAGCTAAGTATTACCCCTCATACTACAACTCCTTTTTCTTATACAAATGGAGTATTGAGGTACAAGTGTAGACTCTATATTGGTTCATCTGCTACAACCAGGTCAAATATTCTTAGCTATCTGCATTGTTCAGCTGTTGGGGGCCATTTTGGCATACAAGCCACTTATATATTAGAGCTAAGTCTTAATTTTATTGGCATGTCATGAAAAAGGATGTTCTATTGTTTGTCTCTACTTGTGATGTTTGTCAAAGGAATAAGGGGGAAAATACATTTTCAGCTGGGTTACTACAACCACTTCCTATTCCAGATCATGCTTGGAAACACATCTCAATGGATTTCATTGAAGGTATGCCCATGAGTGAAAGGAAGTCAGTTATCTTAGTGGTTGTTGACAGACTAACAAAGTATAGCCATTTCATTGGTCTCCACCACCCATTCACTGCTGCATCTGTTGCAAGGGAATTCATTACACACATCTTCAAGCTGCATGGTCTCCCAGCTTCAATTGTCTCTAGAAGAGACAAGATTTTCACTAGCAACTTTTTGCAAGACCTGTTCCAAGCTCTTGGCACTCAGATCCATCTCAGTACTGCTTACCATCCTCAGACAGATGGTCAAACTGAGAGAGTCAACTCTTGCCTTGAAAGTTACTTGAGGTATATGTGTGGCCACCAACCCAAAAAATGGCATACATGGCTTCCACTTGCAGAATGGTGGTACAATACCAATTACCACACCAGCTTGGAGATGTCTCCATTCCAAGCCCTGTATGGTTACCTTCCACCACACCTAGCTTTTCCATCAACTGCTACTACTTCTGTGGCTGAGGTTGAGTTTTATTCAAACAAAGAGATGCAATGCTTACTTTACTTAAGGATGCCCTCCACAAGTCTCAATAGAGAATAAAGTTTTATGCTGACAAGAAAAGAACTGATAGAGTATTCTTAGAAGGAGACAAGGTTTATCTGAAATTACAGCCTTACAGACAGACCTCTGTGGCTCTTAGGAGAAATTTGAAGCTTACTGCAAAGTACTATGAGCCATTTACAATTGTTCAGAAGATTGGTCAGGCTGCTTACAAGTTATAGCTGCCGGTGGAATCAAGAATCCATAATGTTTTTCATGTCTCACAACTGAAGCAACACATTGGAGCCAACCACATTCCTTCTCCCTCACTACATATACTGGATACTGATGGGGACTTCCTTGTCATTCCAGCTGCTGCTCTGGATTCTAGGACAATCATCATAAATGGTGTCTCTGTGCCCCAGCTCCTCATCCAGTGGACAAATTCCCTTCCTGCAGATGCTACCTGGGAGGACGTGAAGCACATTACTCATCATTTTCCAAAGTTCAATCCTTGAGGTCAAGGATCTGATGATGGAGAGGGGTGATGTCATATACCTTCTCCTTCCGTGGATTACACTATGGATGCCCCGATCAGTTGTGCGTCTTCCCTTAGATTAGTTGGGTCGTGTCACTTATTGATCCGTTTTTATTTACCAGATTGGGTCAGTACACGTGTCTAGTGGTAATACGTATCATTAGGGTTTGTCGGCCAATGATTGTGGTATTTAATCTGTAATGAAACCTAATGTGTTTTTCAGTTATGTATTATTGAGGATTGGTTGCTGCGGCAGATATTTCTAATTTCCATCCAAATTCCGATCATTCTATCTTCAGTTCGATTCAATTCCGTTGCAATCTCTCTTGTTCTCTCTATGTATAGTACGAAGAACTTACCCACTAGTTATGTTTTATCGGAGCGTGATTTTGTGCTTTGGCAATGAAACCAAACAAAGCATGCTTGGGATTTCCTGATGGCAATTCCTATTGTGGGGCTCAACCAACATATTAGATCTAGGCAATTCAGTGTAATTCTCCAGTATAGGCTAGGGATCCCCCTTTTTGAGGTGGATGGTTATTGCCCCTTCTGTAAGAGGGATATGGATGTTTTTGGTGATCACGCCCTGCATTGTGCAAATGAGGTTGGTCTTAAGTTTAGGCATGACTTGGTGCGAGATATTATTGCTGACATGTGTTACCGTGCGGGTGTGCCATCTAGAAAGGAGGTTGACTTGGGGCTTCTTGCCAGCAATGGTACTGCTCTTAGACCAGCCGATGTCTTTGTGCATATCTGGGATAGTGGACGGGACATGTGTTTTGATGTAACATGTGTTTCACCCTTTACTGGTGGCATACGTACTTTCAGTCCGGGTCTTGCCATCAAGAATGTTTTTTCTCGGAAAAACGCCAAATACTTGGAGAAACGCCAAATACTTGGAGAAATGCACAACTCATGGATTTGGCTTCGGGACACTTGCATTTACCACCATGGGAGAGCTTGGAGATGAAACCATAGATTTTCGGAAGCGCTTACGTAACTACATTTCTAGTTATGATGCTAATACGCGTGCTGGTGAATTTCTTTTTCACAGGTTAGGTGTGGCCATTCAAAAAGGGGTTGGAGATCAACTTGTTGCTAGGCTTCCAACTAATTTCCTGCCGGATGACAGTTTTTCTGAGTTGTAATTCTTTTCCAATGGATGTATTAAGAATTAACCTTAAATTTATTGAAAACATAAAAAAAAGGACAACACGAAAAGAATCTTACAAATCTCATAATAGACTTCCAAACCTGTAGAGTTAGGCACGAGGGTTCCACACATCATGTTATGATAACCAATATCAAAACCGAAACTACAAGTAGTCTTATTTTGATATGTTGGAAACAATTGTACGAAACAATTTTTCCAATTTAGTTTAGCAAACCAAAAACAACTAAGCATATTAGTTCCTTTGCTAAACCGATTTTTCAAAAACAATCGCTTAATTCGATAAGACCAAAATAAAGAATAAACTCCATTTTTTCTCATCAGGTTCTAATTATCCATAAACTTAGATCTTTCAATTTTAAAGTACTAGGTTAGTTAACTAGAATTTCTTGTTTAGGCATTCGATTAGACTTGAATAACCGAAACCTCACTTCGATAAGTCTAACTAAGATCATAATTAACTTAGTTTCTTATCCGGAATCGAATTGGACTAAACAACTCATCCCGTACACATATTATTTCGCTAAACCATAAATAATTCTTACAAACCAAAATAAATCAACTTGCATAATTATTCACCTCAATCGGAATCAATTGAAACGACATAGACATTATAAGTACTGCAATTGCACCGTAATTTATAAGCCTAAACGATTAATACCATACAAAAGCAAGATAACAATAGTTTTTCTTAACCAGAACCAATTGAATCAAACACACATCAATTGTACCGAAATTTTTGTAAGCCTAAACAATTGATATCACACAATAGATAACAATAGTTTTCCTTAACAGGAACCAATTGAAACACACATCCACACACACATCATGGAATAAATATCAATTGAACCTAAATTTCGTTAAGCAAAAGAAACATATATATATATATATAATATAAACTCGGGCTTTTCTTAAACAGTAAAACAATTAACTAACAAGATTGTTACCTCAAATTTCGCATCCACTTCTCCAATATGATTGCATCTTCGTCCAGGGAAAATTGATATCTAAATATCACCACGTTGTCATCCTTATGCGTGAACAAAAGAATAACAACACACCTCAACCTTTGCCATAGAAAGGTTGAAAACCGATTTTAACAATTGCAAGCAAAAGTTGAAAACCGTCGAAACACATATGTTTTTATGCTAAACCAAAACCGATTCAACATATTATGACTTTTTCACATATTGTTTCTATCAGAACCCCTCATAATCCTTTGATAAAGCCTACCTACTAGGGCTAGAACTTAATCCGCTAAATCAAAAAGTCACCCAAACCATGAGGGTTCACAATATATGAGATCGAATATTAAGGTAGTAAAACCGAAATCAAACATCCCATAAACATACATAGCAATAAGGTAAAAGCAATTAAGCACAGGCTATGTAAACCAAAAACTATCACAAGAAAAATTACTAATCAAATAATTGTATTCATAATAGACCAATACAATCAATGAAAGAAATCAAAAATTGATGTCTATTAAACTAGATTAAGCAATACAACAATAACTTAATCTCTAGTAGTGCTCTCTCGTTTCTTGTGAAGATTGCTTTCAAAAACTGGATTCAAATTCCTCTGAGTACTTCCTCTTTCAGTAGATATGTTCATCTCTAGCAGTTGAGAATGAAGTTTTATAGTACTTCTTTCGAATCCTTTAACATCAGTTCATGATACCTAATGCAAACTTTAACAGAGTGAATCTGTTTTCTTAGAGAGTCTTGAAGATCATCATGAAGAGGAACATCATGAGTTTCAGTCATAACTGACGCACATAGTGCTAGATCACCAATAGTTGATTTTTCTTTTTCCGATTTCTCCATTGAAATATGGTAGTCTTCTTTCGGAAAGGAAGAAGATTTACAAGATGGGAGAAAATCAAGGAATATCTAAAAATTTGGTTAAAGGAAACCGAAATTATTCTTTCCCAAAAATAAGAAATATTCAATATTTTCACTAAAGAAACGAATATGAATAATTTGCCCAGATTTATGCTTCCTCACAATCAGAATTTTTTGGGCAACAAGTGAGGATGCAAAACTCAACACCATCAGTGTGCGTTGTTGAGAATTATTCTCACCATTATTAGCAGAAACATCATTAGGATGATTTATCAATACAGTGGATTGTGTTTCCTTATGTTCTTCCTCTCTCTTGTAATTGCCAGAGTTTGCAATTAGTTTTTGAAACCCCAAAAACTTACTAGTCTTCCTTATCCCTTTTCGAAGGACTTGGAAGAGTTTTATCTCGCAAAGGATTGTAGCGAGATCATTTTCTACACATGAAGAGATTCTTGTGTCATCAGAAAAACTGGTTTCCGATTCTCTTGGTATGTCACAAATTTTTGGTTCAGATTCTACCATACAGGTTTTATCTGAGATGGACTTCAAAAGGTTTTCAAGATCAAGGCTTAATATTTTATTTTTCTTAATTTCCAACTCAAGTTTTTCTAGGAGTTGATTAGATTCACCGGAATCATCACAGTTAGAGTTGGCAAGAAGGGCATTGCAATTAGATATTTCTTCATTGGATTCTTCCTCTGGAATATCATCAAGAGTGGAGACATATGCCCTGTTGCACTTTATATTTCTTCTGCTGGGACAGTGTTTTGCCATATGTCCGATTTTACGGCACTTGGAGCATTGAACTTCATCATTACCATTTTTATGGCAAACTGATAACGTATCAAGAACACGTTTATCGTCAAATAAAATGTTCTTAATTCGTTGCGCAAGATGCACAGTAGTTGAGTCAAGCTCATTTTCAACATGTACCATAACCTTTTGGCAACGTTTCCCAGTTTCATTCTTCGGCAGAATTTCTTTATCAAAGATCTTTAACTTTCCTACAAGGGAGCTTCGAGAAAGTGTAGAAAGATCATTTCCTTCTATTATGGCATGTTTCTTAGACTCGTATCTGGATGGTAACGATCTGAGAATTTTGCAAACTATTTCCTTTTCAGGTATTGCCTTCCCAAGGAGAAAAGATGCATTAACAATCTCAGAAAGTTTAGAGTTAAACTCCTCAAAAGTGTCGTTTTCATCCATATGGAGATGTTCCCATTCAAATGAAAGGATGAGAAGTCTAGCTTCTTTTTCAGATTCATCTCCTTCGAATACAGTCTCAAGAATATCCTATGCTTCTTTATAAGTTCTGCAAGACAACACATGATGAAGAAGATCATCACTAACTACATGTATAATCGCGTTTAATCCATCAGAATTATGTTTTCCAAGAATCCTTTCTTCAAGAGTATACGACGCTAGTCGTTTGAGATCTGACTTCGAATAATCTATCGGACGTTGGTATCCGTCTTTGATTAATAGCCATGTATTAAAATCTCGGGATTGAAGAAAGGCCTTCATAGACGATTTTCATAATGGATAATTACTTCCATTAAATCTTGGTGGAACGTTACTTGAATCACTTATGAGATTCATTTTTATAGGTTGGATCGCACAAAACACAGAATGTTAGATCTTTCCGTGTTTGCCTGCTCTGATACCAATTGAAAAGGCGAGGGTACTCAAATATACCTCAAGCTAAAACTTTTCTTACCTATAAGTCCTTTCTCCGAAAGTGATTGTCTATGGACTGAGTCAAGACAATGCAACTAATCGGTTCACACTCTGTGTGATTGTTTATGGATACGAGATCGAGACAATACAACAATGAAGTATGTTTACTTGATACAAAGGTTCAGACTTAACCAAACACAATAGGATTGCTTATCAAGTAAATAGGAATTAACGTTTGTGTGATTTACTTTAATTACAATAAAACAATTATAATGCGAAAATAAAAGTAAATGACACAGCAAGATTTTGTTAACGAGGAAACCGCAAATGCAGAAAAACCTCGGGACCTAGTCCAGAATTGAATCCTCTCAGGATTAAGCCGCCTAACTTCGTATAGTTGAGACCAAGTAACTAAACCTATAGTTCACTTAGTTCCGTATGTATTCCCACGCCTCCGACTTGTGAATAAGTCACATACTTGGAACAATTCCTTTGGTTCGTATTCCAAACAGTAAAGGAACAACAAATCTGTCTGGTATTAACTCTATTCAACCAAGTGATATGAGTCAGACAAAGTCTCTTCCGTTTATCTTAACATAAACTCCTTCGTCGGATCCTTAGATCTATCTTATGTTCAATCACCCTAAGGTAATCGTTTAAGATTAAGCGAACAACACCTTTAATCCGAAGAATCGTGTTGATGCCGATCTACTCAATTAATCAATCCAATATACCAAAAGTATAAACCGATTATTAATTGGATCCTCTTTTACCGAAACAAGTATTTTGCACACCAAAGATTATAAAACCCAAGTCAGATCTTCAATATCTTCTTTTTCTTCAAATCTTCTTAAATCTTCAATAAAAACCTGCACACAATCACTTGAATCTCTTGTAATCAATCACGCATAGAACGGAGTCTGTTAACAATGAATTATCACAAGATCGTCTTTCGAACTAACAACAGTCTAAAGATCCCTGTCGAAACTCTGAACTAGTTTGAGTGAATCTTATATCAAAAGAGAAGTTTCTCAAGAATAAACAAACTAGGTGCAATCAGATTTCAAACACCGTTAGTCAATTAAATCAATCGAAAACAAAGATAAACCGCAATTATCTAGTTTCCCACCAACGGGTCGCGCTAGAGCTTCTCAATCCCAAAGAAGACTTTAAACTGAGCGGCAGTAAGAGATTTCACCTAATTATATTACTCTCCTCTCCGATAGGCGGATACACCACTAACAACAACAAAAGAGTAAATCTGTTGTTACAAAGGATTAGTTTGTTAGAAAGGCAAACTTCGTGTATTTATAGACAAGGAAGTTTGGACAGCAAGGAATTTCCAAAACCGAAAATATTCTCAAGATATTCATTAAAGCACAAATTCGGTTTCCATAATTCCTGAGAATGCTCTGTCCAAAAATAACGATCGAAATCTCTCGGAAAATATAATTAGTAAATGCACATTACTAATTCTGTAATTTCCCTACAAAATGAAATTAATAACCTTAATTAAAAGATTCTTAACTTACTTATGTTTCGATCCTGGTATTCTCTTCCCTTAGCCGTTAATCAATATCTTTGAATAATTATAGAAATAAACATTCATAGCACGTGTTCAAAGTTTGTCGACATCTTAACTTTGTAAGTTCTCTTTCACACTTGCAACCTTGAAACCGATTTGTCACACTTCCAAACAAGTTTAGAATCGGTTCATATGACTTTCAAGAACTATGTGATTGATCAAACCAATATTCAATCACAATCATGGGTTTACGGTTCTACCAAAACAAGTTTCGGTTCTACTTTCATGTGAGTACTACGCATAGTCACACTAGCTTCCCAAAAGTTCTGTTGACTAGGTACTAGGATCGGTTCCTCACATATATATGATATCTAACTTATATGTGTTGCACATGTCCATAGGATCGGTTCCCCTTTCTGCTATAAACCTTGTTGCTTCCCATACAAGGATCGGTTCCCCTTTGATGTAATGCACCCCTTACTAGGATCGGCTCCCTTTCCCTTACTAGGATCGGTTCCTTTTTCCTTACAAGGATCGATTCCCTTTCCTTTACAAGGTCAGACATACAAAATCCGATCATACCACAGGTGATTACTTAAGATTGGTTTTACTAATAAAAGTTATACCAATGCATAAGTCAGGCCTTTGTGAACAGTTCTACCAATAAAATAACAAGTTGTGAGCGGTTATACTCTATCACACATATTGGTTTTTCATAAGATATGCAATGAACAACAAAACCAATAACACCTGGCAATTTCCTTTTCGGTCCACAAACAAGTTTATGAAATTACTTCTTTAGAGCACATGTAAACATTGTTCCCTAGGATGAAATCCTCAGCTCATACCCATACATAATCACAATAGCATTCAAATGATTATGGCGATGTCTTATCTACAAAGTTTAATGGTTAAGCAATAAACCTCGTATTGTATTCCTTAATATTATATCTATCTAGAGTTCATATATGCTTCGCAGTTATGTTTTCAATATGCACAACTTGAAAGATACGTTAGGGAATGAAACAGTTCAAGTCAAATATCACTAAACTCAAGTGGAAGGATGATTGTTGTCGTTGTAGCTCCTTGCTTCTTCACATCTTCAAGTATTCACAATACTTTTAATGTCTCTATCCTAATACTTTCAAGCTAACATATACGAAGTTTAACTCTAGTACATAATCAAGCGACTCTTAACATGAGTTTTGATTCACTAAAAATGACAACCAAACTTGACATACTGATAGGTGTAGAATACACCATATTTACTATCTAGAGTTTATGCTTTCTTTGCCATTTTTCTTGTAAATTATGTATTTTACGCATGTTTTGAGTTTTGTAGCTACTTTGGAGTCATGCGGAATAAAAGGAGGAGAACTCACCCAATTTGAGATAAAATAGGCAAACACTATCTGGAGCCCAGTCAATGTTAAAGGGCTCCTCTTTTGGAGGAGTACTATAGACAAGACAACTTACGTTAAGGGGTTGCCAACTTGGATGGACCTTATCTGGGATTAGGGGCTAGTTTAATCCAATTATTACAACCCTAAATCGAGAAATTGCTTCTCAATCATTTCTACGCTAAATTTTGAGAAGAAAAAAATACAGCAGCCGCAACTATATTTCAGAGAGATCGAAAAGGGGATCTGAGGCTAATATTCATATGGGTTTCAGATGATTGAAGATGTGAAGTTGTTGTTGATCTCAGAAATGGAAGTGTTGCTATGAATTAGAACATGAGATTGAGATCGATAAGAACAGATGGGTTGTGGCTGTTTCTCTGAGTTCGAATGAGAAGATTGGGTTTCGAGAAATGGCGATGAAGACATAAACAAATGAGATGATTGAAGAAGAACTGAGACCAGAGGAATTGATGGGTTTGTGATGATTTAGGGTTCAACCCTGTTATAGATCGATGTCGAATGGAAGAAATCAATGGGGTTTCTGGAATTGAATTACTTTGGAGAAGAATGGTGATGGTATGGGGTTTGAACAGTTCGAATTAGTGGTGATTCAGGAGGAGTTACAGCTGTGGGTTGGTGTTTTTTTGAACTGCAAAACAAGAGTTTGTGTCGTGATGCTGTTGAGCTGTGTATATTGTAGTCAGCTAGATAGGGTGGTACAGATGCAGTCGGCTGAGAGAAGATCAAGAAAGCTGTCTGCAGGTGGTGGTATTGGATTCAGGGGAATTAGATCAATGCTAGGTTTCAATTACAGGTGAAATGGGTATTGCAGGTGCATTAGCTGAAGTGATGTTGTGTGTGAACAATTGGGTACTGGTGGAATTGGTAATGGAATTGAATGGTTCTTGAAATGAAGGCTAGGGTGTTAAATGGATGAACTTTGGCGGAGTGGTTGATGGAGCTGGAATGGGTTGAAGCACCAGCTGAGACTGGGACTGTGATGCCATTTGAGATAACTGGTGGTGTTACTGCTGGTTATGGAGGCAGTAAAGAAGCTGAGAAGATGCAAGCAGTGATTGGTAGCTTGGAGAAGAACTGGTAACAGGTCTTGGTGGTGCCATTGTCATGGAATAGAGCTGATGGGTTTGCCAATGAAATGTGAGATTTCAGGAAATGATGATTTGTGCATAAAATGGGTTGTGCTTGGTGTTGGTGGTGTTCTGAACAGGATATGGATATGCAGCTGAGGACGAGAAAATTGGGTTTGGCTTTGAGCCGAGATATTGGAGTAATGTGCAGCTGTAGAGGATGGTTCTGAGATGGATAGGCCTGACTGAGAATGAAGCAGTGGTTGGGTTTGTGCCGGAAATTGCAGATGAGAGAATGAAGGGGATGAACTCGTATTGTTTCATGACTGAGATGGAGTCGCAATTGTATAAGGAGTGCAGCTGCAACTTTTACAGGCGAGGTTGCAATGGGTATAGATGGTGGTGCTGGAAGCTGCAGTAAATGCATGAGACATTAGTTGCTTCTTGTTTATGGGTGAAAATCGTTTCTGCCGATTTTGGTAATTCCGGTAAGTGAGTGAGAAACAGATCTAAACCCTAAACAAATGTACTGCACAGGAGTACTTTAGATTCGAGATATCAATCTATACAACTCCGACCTAAACCAAGAAATGGCCGTTCCGGATTTGCTTCTATCACAAATAGGAGGAGAAGGGATGGTTTAGGGAGGGAAGCGAAGAGAGTGTTGAGACCAGAACAGTTCTGGAAGAGTATTACTTGACTTGTATCAGAAGGTTAAAGATTTTGGGAAAGCTAGCAAAGTTTCCTTACTGAGTAATGTATTTCTCCTGACCAAAAATTTGTTATTTTGGTGGAAATAGTTAAGACCTATTTATACAAGTCTAAGTGAAACGTACTCTGGCCTCGTAAGAAAATGAAACGGGTGAGTTAAATGGGAAGAGGTGGCAACGCCTGGTATTGATGGAATTTGATGGAATTGATGTTCCATAATGAAAGAGCGTTTCACCATTACTTCCTGCATTTACTAACCGTTTTATTCTTAATACACTGTCTTGAAACGGGCATTTGTGTATGACGCACGCTGTAAACCGCAAAACCAAAACCCTAAAGAGCATCCCCCAGTTTGTGACATGTATTGATGTCTCGAGTGTTTTCGTGGAAAACGTGTAGCATGTCGCTGGTGTTTGATAAGTTGAGCTTGAGAGATGTGTCGGCTCAGTGGCGACCTTCGACGGTCGAGATTTTCCATCTTGAGAGGAATCGTGGCCTTTGATGTAGGCGCGGCATGCCAAAGTGCAAGGGTTGCATGGCATGCGCCAATGGCTTGTGTGGAATGCCTTGGTTGTAAGTTGCGCATCGGGTGCAGGTGTCAATGCCAAAATGCAAGTGTTGCATGGTATGTGCCAATGGCGCGCGTAGCGGCTTGGCCCTAGGTTTGCACGGCTTGGCATGCTAGGTCGCAAGCGTCGCTTGGCATGTGCCAATGAGCGTGTGGCGGCTTGGCCCTAGGTTTGCACGGCTTGGTATGCTAGGTCGCAAGCGTCTCTTGGCATGTTCCAATGGCGCGCGTGGAGGCTTGTCCCTAAGTTTGCACGACTTGGCATGCTAGGTCGCAAGCGTCGCTTGGCATGTGCCAATGGCGCGTGTGGCGTCTTGGCCCTAGGTTTTCACGACTTGGTATGCTAGGACGCAAGCGTCGCTTGGCATGTGCCAATGGCGCGTGTGGGGGTTTGGCCATAGGTTTGCACGGCTTGGCATGCTAGGTCGCAAGCGTCGCATGGCATGTGCCAATGATGCGTGTGGCGGATTGGCCCTAGGTTTGCACGGCTTGGTATGCTAGGTCGCAAGCGTCGCTTGGCATGTGCCAATGGCGCGTATGGCGGCTTGGCCCTAGGTTTGCACGGCTTGGCATGCTAGGTCGCAAGCGTCGCTTGGCATGTGCCAACGGCGCGTGTGGCGGCTTGTTCCTAGGTTTGCACGGCTTGGCATGCTAGGTCGCAAGCGTCGCTTGGCATGTGCCAATGGAGCGTGTGGCGGCTTGGCCCTAGGTTTTCACGGCTTGGTATGCTAGGTCGCAAGCGTCGCTTGGCATGTGCCAATGGCGTGTGTGGCGGCTTGGCCCTAGGTTTGCACGACTTGGCATGCTAAGTCGCAAGCATCGTTTGGCATGTGCCAATGGCGCGTGTGGAGGCTTGGCCCTTGGTTTGCACGGTTTGGCATGCTAGGTCTCAAGCGTCGCTTGGCATGTGCCAATGGCGCGTGTGGCGCAATGATTGTGCAGCTCGAATTTGGCACGGTTGCCGTGAAGCGCAATGATTGTGCAGCTCGAATTTGGCATGGTTGTCATGATGCGCAGCGATTGTGCGTCTTGATTTTGGCATGGTTGCCATGATGCGCAGCGATTGTGCGGCTTTGGTTTTGGCATAGTTGCCATGATGCGCAGCGTTTGTGCGGCTTAGTTTTGGCATAGTTGCCATGATGCGCAGTGATTGTGCGGCTTGGTTTTGGCATGGTTGCCATGATGCGCAACGATTGTGCGGGTTTGGTTTTGGCATAGTTGCCATGATGCGCAGTGATTGTGCGGCTTAGTTTTGGCATAATTGCCATGATGCGCAGCGATTGTGCGGCTTTGGTTTTGGCATAGTTGTCATGATGCGCAGTGATTGTGCGGCTTGGTTTTGGCATGGTTTCCATGATGCGCAGCGATTGTGCGGCTTAGGTTTTGGCATAGTTGCCATGATGCCCAGCGATTGTGCGGATTAGGGTTTTGTGTGTCGAAACCCTAGTTTAGCATTTGAAAAAAGATACCGTGGTAATTTTTTACATAAGTGCATTAAATGTTCTAATAAATGTGTTTAGCGTCACCGGTGACGTCATGCTATGCGTAAGGTTTTACGATTTTACCCCTTGTCTAAAAACCACCATCAACATTAAGTCCCCTGCTTAGCTTGGAACAGGGGCCTTGTTGCTAGGTAAGCATAAGATGGTTACAGACGAGGATAGAACTGAGACAGTAAGTCGTGAAAAAGGGCTAAGGAGACTTGTCTGACATTTTTCGAGATGTAAGTAAAATTCGAAATTCTTGCATCTGGTAGCTTTGTATAAATCTCAGTCGTTTATATGTCTTTGTGGTCAGGCTTTGGAGCGCGAGGCGGAGCTTCTAGCATAGACTGGTGTGAAAGAGACTTGTCAGTATTAATGAGCCTGGAATGGACGTAGGCCGTTTGGAAGAGCATGGCGTTGGAAAGCATGGTGTGGCGTTGATTGGCAGTTGGCGCGGATTGGGAAGATGGCGCGGATTGGGAAGATGGCGCGGATTGGCAGCTGGCGCGGATTGGGAAGCTGGCGCGGATTGGCAGCTGGCGCGGATCGGGAAGCTGGCACGGATCAGGAAGCTGGCACGGATTGGGAAGCTAACGCGGATCAAGGAGCTGGCGCGGATTGGGAAGCTGGCGTGGACGGAGTGCTTGGTGGGGCCGGTGTTAGCAAGGAGGGTGCGTGCGTTTTTGGAAGTGACCAAGCTTGCTATTTCGGGCTTGGCTGCCTTTCTCCAAGCACGGCTTTGAAAAGGGAATCCTTTCCCTATTCGAAGCCCCTCAATTATCACGCCTATATATAAGAAGGGTGTTCTCTTTTCATCTTGTACCTTTGTTCTTTCATACCTTCGCGTTAGCGGCGTAGTGACAAAGAGAGTCAACATTCCAGGCATGTCTCCCAATGCTTCTTGTTTAACTCTTTATATATTTTTTGTGTGCTAGCACGAAAACTCTTAGTTGTATATACATTTCGTATGAACCCATAGAAAATATTGTTCTTCCATGTCTTCGTAGAATCGAGTCATAAGTGTGATTCTTATGAACCCATAGACTTTTCGTCATGAATATTGCGGCAGTATGTTTACGAAAACCTAGTTGCTTAGGGTTTTCTTTGGCCATGTGTGGAAGATAATTTCTTCTCGTCTTCCCCTTTTGGTGCAGATATCTTGTTACCAAAGCACCATAAGAAACTTCGATAAGATGTCACCTGAACAAAGTCTTGCTTCACCAAAAGACGTTGGTAACTCCAAACCAAACACGGATGATGACTTCTTCACAAAGCCCCTTGCCGCATCCCGGAGAAATCATCCAAATTTCGTGCCAATTATCTTGACCGGTTTGGAGGATGAAAGGATGACCCGTTCAGTCCGACCAGAGAGCATAATACGGTTTTGTTTTCATAAAGGGGTGTACTATGCTTCCCATATTGATTTTCATAATGTGTCAAAGACCGTTGGGCTCCTTTAATAAATGGATTGAGTTTATGGTGAGCCAGGAACATATAAGTGCTAATTTGACTCGAGCACGGATCATTGACGTTGTTAGGGCTTCCGCAAATCTTCAAATTAGGAAGGAAATCCCTGGTTTAGTTGCTTTTATCTCCAGATGGTGCACGGATACTCATACAGTCGTATGCAGGTGGGGTGAAATGACCTTCTCCCTAGAAAGCGTGGCCCTTCTGTTGAATCTTCATGTAACAGGAAACCTTAATATCCAATTGTCAGAAGATGAAGAAAAGATGCGAGATGATCTTGTTGCGAAGTCGAAAGATTTCGTTCAGAAAGAAAACGAAAAGTGTTTCTACGGCTGATGGGTGTCCCAATGGCTCCCAGATGAGCTGGAACTGAGTCAAAAGAGTAGTACACTTCATGTTGCGGCATTCTTGGCTCTCTGGTTGTCTAGGGACGTTTTCGATGACGGTTTCGACAAGAAAGAGATAAGACAAGAGCTTCTGGCGATTGTCGTAAGGTTAGCGAGAGGTGAAGTTCTTCCCATTGGCAGCCCGTTCCTTGGTTCTCTGTATATGCATTTAGATCACTTGGTTGTGGATATGCGTGTTTCGAATGGTTTTATAAAAGTGGACTCGTATGTCCATGTTGGTTTCCTTCAAGCGTGGTTATGGGAGCATTTCGAGAAGTATGCTCTGATACCGTTACCTTCGATTCCCGCAAGCTGGGGTGGCTCCAGAATACTCCGATGGGTGAACAGGCGCCCAATAGATGGCTTGAACTTGGTTGGGTTCCTTGATAAGTTGCATGAAGTCGGTTTTCGTCCGTGGGCCCGGTGCATGCATCCGTAGTTCAGGTTAACACCTTTGCTTCCGCTCCGAAATATGGCTTTGCTTTCCGAAGATAACCTGAGTGCTGGTGAAGATTTGTTTATGCGGAGTTGCATGCCCAGTTATATGTCGTCTTTCTTTAAGGTATCGTTCCAAGTAGCTTCTTATAATATTGATCGTGCTGCTCGTCACATGGTTTTCGACCAAGGGGCCCCTCTTGCTCGTCAGCCGTCGTTCCCAAGAATTCGTTGCTTGTTGCTCTTAATGCCAGCGTTCTTGAACCGGGTACGCGTCTACCCTTCTTTCCTTCGGAAAGAGTTCCTTCGACGACTTTCAAGTATAGTGAGTTCTGGCAAGATGAGTTCCTTACTATCCGTGGTTTTGTGAACCATATAGTGGCGAATGCCCGTTGTAGACCCATTCCTGAGGTTTTGGCAAAGCATCCAGTGTTGAGAAATCCTCCTGCAACTAAGCAAAAATCGCCTGGTAATGTGGACATTCCCCAAGTAAAGGAACGGAGGACGAAGAACCGCGCTGGTGGATTCCGGTCGGTTTTGACAGACCCGACGACTCCCGTGTCTTTCAACTCCTCCAATATTTAGGTACGTGTTGCCTCTTTGCTGGTTCAACTAAAACGTGTAGATTTTCATTTCGTTTGTGAATATTTGCATCTTGTTTCCACCAGGGTTTCGGTAGTGTTAACGCCTTGACTGCACTTGCTCGTCGTTAGGAGACAACAACTCTTTCAAAAGAGGTCGGCAGTGTTGAACCCTCTCGTGATAGGGAAGAGTCAGAGAAAGAGAACAGTTCAGAAGATGAAGGCAGTTCTTCTGACAGCGGCACTGGATCTTCTACGGGAAGTGGTTTGGTAAGTCTTGCACAAGTTTTCTTCCTTCTCTTCTTCTTTTTCTTTTCGAAGAAAAACTTCTAACTCAAGATTGCAGGAAGGATCTGAGGAAGGGTATGATTCTGGAGACAATTCTGAGATAGAGGTTCGTGAAGATTTGCCTCAATCTGTGACTGCTACTGGCGCCTTGGAGATGGAAGTTGATCAAATAAAGAGCATGGACACGACTCGAACAACGAAGGATGTTCTGATGATCGTTAATGCAAGCGTGGAAGAGAACCCTTCGCCAGTCGTGGGTCTGGTTGCAGTTTCCCCTTTCGATCCCCCGTACTTGGTTCCTTACCCAGGTCATGTGCTGGTCGGTGGCTTCAGTGTGCTAGCTAAGTACGAGGTGTTATATACCAAGATCTGGGAAATACATGGACACGTTGCCATGCCCAGGAAGATCACCAGTCGATTCTCACTGGTCAAGCGTGTGGAAGAAATCATGTCTTCAGTCGAGGACATGTGCGAGGTGACTGGCCATACTATTTCTGAGGACGTCATCACCAATTGGAAGTATCATCATGATATGTGTGTAGAGAACGAGTTCAACGTTCCATGGTTCGTTAAGGGCTTCGCTGAGATCCAGAAATTGAAAACCGCAGTAGTCGAAAGTCTTTCTGCGGATGAAATTGCACAGCAGAAGACAGAAATCGAAGAACTTTCAAAGACGTTGACTCTGAAAAGAGCTGCTCTTGAAGATGCAAGGGTGGCTTTATCCAAGAAGAGAAGACCCCTGTTGGAAAACTTTCCCTGAATGTTTCTCTGTCTTTTTTCAAACTTTAGCTTAGTTTTTTTTTTGAAAGGCACACAGGGTGTCCGGTTTGAAGTTTGAATGATTTTTGATAGACGGTTGGTATTTTTTGAGAATACCGGATTATTTTTGAAATGAATGGTTTTAATAGTATTGTTCTGATTATAACTTGCGGATATTGATTTCGTGAAAGCGTGTGCCGCTAGTTAGCATAAGATGAAATAGGATGATGGTTTTATCGAGAACCTAAAAGAATAAATCGTATATTCCGTCCAGTCTAGACTTACTCAGTTTTCTGGGTCTTCTGATGAAAACAAGATCCTTCCCGTGTAAAACCGGCTTTGTATGTAGTATTGTCTTTACTGGGGAAAGTCCCTAGTCGCTTTGGAGCTTCCTGTGAAGTCCCCAACCATCTCTTTGCGGATCATGGATGGTAACCAGGTTGTCTGGTAATCGAGTTATAGATCCCAGAACAAATCGCTTGTTTTCTCCGTCCTGAGGTCTGGATCGAAGTATGAGATCGAGGATTGGAAACAGGTATTGTAACCGAAAGATCAATGTCCCACCGTGATCGCCAATTGTTTATGGGTGAAAATCATTTCTGCCGATTTTGGTAATTCCGGTAAGTGAGTGAGAAACAGATCTAAACCCTAAACAAATGTACTGCACATGAGTACTTTAGATTCGAGAGATCAATATGTACAACTCCGGCCTAAACCAAGAAATGGCCGTTCCGGATTTGCTTCGGTCACAAAGAGGATGAGAAGGGCTGGTTTAGGGAGAGAAGCGAAGAGAGTGTTGATACCAGAACAGTTCTGGAAGAGTATTACTTGACTTGTATCAGAAGGTGAAATCTTTTGGGAAAGCTAGAAAAGTTTCCTTTCTGAGTATTGCATTTCTCCTAACCAAAAACTTGTTGTTTTGGTGGAAATAGGTAAGACCTATTTATACAAGTCTAAGTGAAACGTACTCAGGCCTCGAAAGAAAAAGAAACTGATGAGTTAAATGGGAAGAGGTGGTAACGCCTGGTATTGATGCAATTTGATGGAATTGATGTTCCATAATGAAAGAGCGTTTCACCATTACTTCCTGCATTTACTAACCGTTTTATTCTTAATACACTGTCGGGCATTTGCGTATGCCACACTATGTAAACGGCCAAACCAAAACCCTAAAGAGCATCCCCAAGTTTGTGACATGTATTGATGTCTCGAGTGTTTTCGTTGAAAACGTGTAGCATGTCGCTGGTGTTTTATAAGTTGAGCTTGGAGATGTGCCGGCACAGTGGCGACCTTCGACGGTCGAGATTTTGCATCTTAAGATGAATCGTGTCCTTTGATGTAGGCGCGGCATGTCAAAGTGCAAGGGTTGCATGGCATGCGCCAATGGCTTGTGTGGAATGCCTTGGTTGTAGGTTGCGCATCGGGTGCAGGTGGCAATGCCAAAATGCAAGTGTTGCATGGTATAGGCCAAATGCGCGCGTAGCGGCTTGGCCCTAGATTTGCATGGATTTGCATGCTAGGTCGCAAGCGTCGCTAGGAATGTGCCAATGGCGCGTGTGGCGGCATGGCCCTAGGTTTGCACGGCATGGTATGCTAGGTCGCAAGCGTCGCTTGGCATGTGCCAATGGCGCGCGTGGCGGCTTGGCCCTAGGTTTGCACGGCTTGGCATGCTAGGTCGCCAGCGTCGCTTGACATGTTCCAATGTCAAATGTGGCGGATTAGCCCTAGGTTTGGACGGATTGGTATGCTAGGTCGCAAGCGACGCTTGGCATGTGCTAATGGCATGTGTGGCGGCTTGGCCCTAGGTTTGCACGGTTTGGCATGCTAGGTCGCAAGCGTCGCTTGGCATGTGCCAATGGCGCGTGTGGTGGCTTGGCCCTAGGTTTGCACAACTTGGCATGATAGGTCGCAAGCGTTGCTTGGCAAGTGCCAATGGCGCGTGTGGCGGCTTGGCCCTAGGTTTGCAGGGTTTGACATGCTAGGTCGCAAGCGTCGCTTGGCATGTGCCAATGGCGCGTGTGGCGCAATGATTGTGCAGCTCGAATTTGGCACGGTTGCCGTGAAGCGCAATGATTGTGCAGCTCGAATTTGACATGGTTGCCATGATGCGCAGCGATTGTGCGGCTTTGGTTTTGGCATGGTTGCCATGATGCGCAACGATTCTGCGGCTTTGGTTTTGGCATAGTTTCCATGATGCGCAGCGATTGTGCGGCTTTGGTTTTGGCATGGTTGTCATGATGCGCAGCGATTGTGCGGCTTGGTTTTGGCATGGTTGTCATGATGCGCAGCGATTGTGCGGCTTAGGTTTTGGCATAGTTGCCATGATACGCAGCGATTGTGCGGCTTAGGGTTTTGTGTGTCGAAACCCTAGTTTAGCATTTGAAAAAAGATACCCTGGTAATTTTTTACATAAGTGCATTAAATGTTCTAATAAATGTGTTTAGCGTCACCGGTGACGTCATGCTATGCGTAAGGTTTTACGATTTTACCCCTTGTCTAAAAACCACCATCAACACTTCTTTAGGTGGTTCTTGAAGCTGCTTAGCGCAAGGAGTTGATGCAGTTGGTTCTGGTCAGATGGGTTGTAACTGATAGTCATGGGTAAACATACAGCTGCAGGGGTTAGTAGTTCCATTTTTCTGGTGCCGCAACAAGTAAGCTGTGGGGATTATCATGGAAGAGCGAGATGGAGCTGGATTGATTTCAATAAGGCTGATAGCTCGGAATTTCTACATGTGATGAATATACATGGAGTGATGCAGTTTGAGATGGCAGTGGTGGCTGTAGTTGCAGGAAATCCTACAATACACCACTCATATGACTTCATTGTTGATCAGTTAATTTTTAGATTTACACTCTTAATTTTATTGATTAATTTCTGAATGTTCTTACAAGGAAAATAAAGAAATCAAGAATGATCTCTACTCTGAACTTTCTCTCTCCTATTTACTTGTTTCTTACTCAAAAAAAATCTCCCTTTCCTTTACAACCCGAACGACTATTTATAAGGAAATACATAGTGGATGACAGCTAATCTGTCCTTTATTTTCGGGTATGGTTTGCGACATTCTCGCAACCTTACAAATGTTAATTTCGCAAGTTCTCTAATTTTCGCAAGACTATCACATCTTTCTCATGATCCTTGCTGACGTCGTTTCTGAAATTGTTCTGCGACGCTTAATGTGCAATATCATTGATGATTTCGCTGAGACATAATTGTTGCGAGATTCTGATCCTACATCTTGCCTCTTATCATATCTTCTCTGCAAAGTAGAGGATGATGTGAGAAATGCCGCAACTGCTTATCTTCTCATATTCTGCATTTATCACACGTATTCTTTCTTCCATTTATTTTTTGACACGTCATTTTTAACCGTTACTTTTTAACCGTTTAAATCTTTCCGTATTAATCGTGTTTATTTTCTCGAGGAAAAATTCCCTCTATATATATATCTTTTCTTTCTCTTCTTATTTCCCTTTATTCTCTCTGCAACTTCATCGTTCTTATGAAAATTCTATTATTGCAACTTTTCTTCTTTCCTCTTCAATATTTTTAGGTTCTTCTTCATCTTCAAACTATATCTTCATAGTTCGTGATCTTCTTCGATACAATCTCCCTGCTATCATTTCTCATGGATTCATCAAGGTTAGTCTTCTCTTTTCTTCCTAATAATCTTTTCTGAAATTGATATACTTGAAATTAATCTTGTTTACTGCCTTATGCGATGTTGTTTATGTGATTCCCATACTCTTGTTATGTCAGCAAAAGCGGCTCCAACACTAAATTTACAGTTCAGAACCCTAACAATCTTAAATCACAGCATAAAGTTGTCGCACATAAAAGAAAGTTTGCGAATGAGAAGGTAGTAAGAAATACTATCTTTTATATTTTTTAATAACAATATTGTTGCCTCTGTTTCTTATCTAGATTGTAATTCGCAGGGTGATAAAGATCTTCATAAACCTCACAAGAAATCTCGCCACCTCAAGACTGTTCCAACTTCTGTTCCCTTCCACGTACTCATTTCTTCCAAATCTCCTGCGACATCTTCGCAAGATAAACCTTTGTCTCCAGTTCGTGAAGATGCTGCCTCTGATTTCATTTCTTCCAAATCTCCTGTGACATCTTCGCAAGATAAACCTTTATCTCCAACTCGCAAAAACGTTGCCTCTGATTTCATTTCTCCAATTGATCTTTCTATGATTGAAATTCCCCTTATGGATCCTTCTGCGAATGAAACCTCTTCTCTTCCCATTGAGAATGTTTCTCAACCTTCTATCTCTACTAGTTCTCTACCCAAGTCTCTTCCTCTGTCGAAAGAAACCGTGGAAGGGATAGATATTGCTTTCAAGGTTTTATCTGAGATTCTGGATGATGGCAAGAAGTCTTCTACTGATCCCATCAAGTCTAATGTTTGCGAAATTCTGAGCAAGCATTTGGGTTCTGACAAGCTGCTTCGCAGACAGCTTTAGAAAAAGAATGTAATGCTCTTCGTCTTGAAAATCAGAAACTTCAGAATGTTTTGCTGGATCGTGACAATCTTCGCAAGAAGAATGATGAATTAAGAGGTATGATTTCCTCATCTATGTCTTTAATTTCCTTTTCGATGGTTTTATCCTTCCCATGTTTAATTATCCTTTAAATCCCTCTTTCGCATGTTAAGCATTAAATCAGAAACGATAATGGAGAGATATCAATTTGAATCTGCTGTTGAAGAAGCCCGTGTTGATAAAGAAGTCTTAATGGATCAATATAACCAATTAGATAACCTCTATTCATATTCTCTTGATCAAATAAATAATCTTACCAATGAAAATACCCAATTAGTTCAAAGACAAGATCTATTAAGTAATGAAGTATCTCGTCTTTCTTATTCTTTAACCAAAGCTAATTTAGGGATGGAAACTTTATCAGATGAGAATAAAACCTTATCTCAAGAGAAGCGAGTTTATTTAAACAAGATGGCGATATCTTCGCAACAACTTAATATTCTCCAAAAAGTATGTGCTGACCAAGAGAAATCTCTTCGCTCTTTAAGAAATGAACTTAAAGAAGTAACAAATCATCTATCGCTGAAAGAGATACACTCATTCAAGGTAGAATAGCTTTAAGTGTGAAGGCAAATCAGCTTAAAGAACAATATTCCAAATTAGAAGAATCTTATTCTTCTCTTGCGAAGAAAAATGCCTTCCTTGTTTCTAAAGAGAAAAATCTTCAGTCTCGACTTAAAGGTTTAGTTGGAGATAAATTTGATGACGCAATGGACCATTGGGAGAATAGTTGTCTATCCTTGATTCAACACCTTATTTCGCAAAAGGAAGGTAGTCATAATAGTTTGACTGCCTTAATTATCTTTTCTTTGTCATATCTCTCTGAATTCCTTATTTAAAAATTTTGTATTCTATTTTTCGCAGAGTCTGAGAAGAATCTTCATTCTCTATTTCTGACTTGGAGGCTAAATATGCTAAAATTCGCAAAGAGAATGCTTGCTCGTCTCTACCCTTACTGGTTCTCGCGATCGAGCAGAAAGAAGACTTGATTATCTTGCTTATTTTAAGATATTCAAGATAGGAATCATCAAAGAGCACTTCTTCGCCAAGTTCATCTCCGGGCTGAAGTCCTTGTAAATGACATCTTACTGTCCAACTCTCTTCCTCCTACATCAATTGATCCTCTAGAAGTAGATGATGATGAAGTTCCTCGTCCTGCTGATAGTGATTATGATTACGAAAGCGGTGCAGAGGATAATTTCCTGGAAGATGAAGAGGTTCCTTCTAAAGAAGTATCTGCTGGTGTTAATCAGAATGAGAAAGAAATTTCTCCTGAAGAAGTAATTGCTGGCGATAATCAAAATGCTAGTCATGGCGAAGATCAAAGCCGAAATGAAGGAGAAGCTTGCGAGAATGTTGGCGAAGAATTTCTGTCATCTCCTGCTACTGATATTGAATTGAGCTTCTTTTCTAGCTTTGTTTTCTTGACTGTCTTATTTTTATCACTTTTGAGAGCTACATTTTTCAATAACTTTGAAGTCAACTTTTCCTTTTAATATTTTGTTGATAAGAAAGATAATGCTTTTGTATATCGATTCCCATACTTGCCTCTCATTATCTTTCTTGCAAAAATAATCTGTTGTGAATGCTTATCATAATTTGTTTTATCATATGGTCTTATTTTGCCTTCCTAATTAAAGGTCTTATTATGCCATCTCTTGTCATTGCGACAAAATCGCAGGACGTCCTTGCTTTCATACAAAAACCCATTGATCTTGTCTTAACTTTTCTTTTGTATTATGGCCTCTTCAGGAATGTTGCGACAATATGACAGGCCTAAATATTCTTGCGAAAATAAAGCCCCATGACATTGCCGTCTTGCGACGAAATCGCAGGACGTCTTCGCACTTTCATGCGAAAACCCATTGATCTCGTCTTATCTTTTCTTTTGTATTATTGCCTCTTCAGGATTGTTGCACAAATATGACAAGCCTTAATATCCTTGCGAATAAAAAGCCTCATGACATTTGCGTCTTAAGACACTTATCAGCTCCCTAATGGAGGGTGCCGCCCTTATCCCCCCTGGTTGCCCCTTCAAGGAGGCGTACTTCTACCATACAAGGTTAGCTCCTCCCATCCAGTCTTAACAACAACCAGTTGTTTTCGCAGCCTCTTATCCCTTTTCCTATAGGGCTTATGGTTACGAGACTGCACCCTAAGTGGGGTTTCTTCAGGCCGAGTGCAGTATAAGCCAAGACTTGTCAAGAATGGCAAGGACGCTTCAAACGCCCCCGCACCTTGACTCAACCGTGTACCTCGGCGCCTTGATCAGATTCTGCACTCCTTGGAGAGTCCTTATTACCTTAGTCCCAACCTAAGTCATATGCTTAAGTTGAGAATCCAAGGTGCCTCTCCCGGATGGGCTTTATTGACCCCAAATCTCCATGACTCAGGTTCCGGTGGCGGTGTAGCCTTTCCCTGAGCCATGTAACAGGTACCCCCTAATATGACGTACTTTAGGTCTTACATTTGCCTCTTGCGAAATTTTATTCGCGAACTAGGGTGTACGCCATAAAGGTTCGCCCCTTTCTTTTATGTCATTGTTCTGTGGTTATCTCTGCGACAATTTCGCACATCATGATCTTCTTTTGATATGAGTAATTCTGCAATTATTTTTCAGAATTCATAACTTCTCAAAGCTTCTTACTGATAATATCTTTTCAAATACAACCTGTTCCATGGTCTGTCTAATCTATGACCAACATCTCTCCCTTCTGGATCCATTAATCTATATGCTCTTGTTCCAACTACCTCCTTAACGATGTAAGGTCCATCCCATTCTTTCGCTAATTTTCCACCATTTTCTCGCTGATATATTGGTGTTTCTCGCAGAACTAAATCTCCTGGTTGAAATTCACGTATTTTGACACGTTTATTATATTATCGAGCTAATCTTCGCTGATAATTCTCCATATGTTGTAAAGCTTTTTCTCTTTTTTCCTCTAATTCATCAAGTTTTTTTAAAATTAAACCCGCACTAAGATTTTTCTCCCAATCTTCTCTTTTTGTTGTCGGAATAACAACTTCTGTTGGTAACACCGCTTCAACTCCGTATGTTAAACAAAAAGGTGACATTCAAGTAGCTTCTCTTCCAGTTGTATTATAAGCCCATACTGCATTATGTACTTGTTCGCACCATGATCTGTGATGTCCTTCCAATTTCTTCTTTAATATATCTGCAATTGTTTTATTTGTTGCTTCTACTTTCCCATTTGCTTGTGGATACAAAGGAGTGGACTTTCCACATTTTATCTTGAATGCATTAAGTAACATTTTTATATTCTGCCCCTCAAACTGTTTCCCATTATCAGATACCAACTGTGCAGGAATTCCAAATCTGCAAATGATATTTTTGAATATGAATGTAAAGATATCTTTGTCGCGAATATGTTGTACTGCCTTCACTTCTGTCCATTTTGTGAAATAATCTGTTGCGACTATTAAGTATCTTCTTTGTCCAGTTCCCGGTAAAAATGGCCCCACAATGTCTAAGCCCCATTTTCCAAAGGGACATACACTGGTTGAAGATGACAATGGTGCTCCTGGTGCATGTATTTTCTTTCCATGTCATTGACAATCTTCGCAGCGTCTTGATATTTGTTTTGCATCTTCATGCATGTATGGCCAATAATAACCTTGCATTTTTGCTCTATGTGCCAAAGATCTTCCTCCACTATGATTGCCAGCATCTCCACTATGTAACATTTTCAGCACCTTTTCTCCTTCCTCTCGTGTCAAACATATGAGTGATGGTCCACTAAAGGATTTTCGATATAGCAACCCATCTCTTAATTCATAATTCGTTGCTCGGCTTTTTAACTTGTGTGTTTCCAATCTATTTCTTGGTGTTTCTCCTTTCGCTAAATATGCGTGAAGTTCCATTCTCCAGTCTGCGACATTGTTCATATGTTCTTCTTTTTCATTATTTATCACCATCACATCCACATCTTCCTCTTCTTTATTTATTGATGGTGACATAAGTGTTTGTATTTTTATGCATCTCGCAGTTGGATATGTCATCATGCTTGAGATGAAAGCAAAAGCGTTTGCGAGTCTATTATCCTTTCTTGAAATGTGCCTCTATTTTATCTTTGGAATTTTCGCTGATAATTCTTCAACCAGCTTCTTGTATTTCTTCAAGGATGGTTCATTTGTAGTATACTCTCCTTTTATTTGGCGAATAACTAGCTGCAAATCACTAGTGATCCTAGCATTTTCTAGTTTCATCTCTATTGTGAATTTTAAAGCATGTATCACAGCTTCATATTCTGTTTCATTATTAGTGGATGCAAATTCTAATCTGAATGAAAAATCCATCTTTATTCCTTCTGGCGAAATTAAAACAATTCCAACTCCATTTCCTGCTCCATTTGATGATCCATCTACCAATATTTCCCATCTATTTGGTTCTGTTAATAAATCTTTTGGATATCTATGTTCTTCTTCTACATCCATCATTTCTTCTACTGCTTCATCTTCTTCTAAAGGAAATTCTGCCAAGAAATCCGCAACAACTTGTGATTTTGGTGAAGACGAAATTTCATATTTAATATCAAAGTGGCCTACTTGTGCATTCCATCTCTCTACCCTTCCTGATCTTTTAGAATTCTTCATTACTGATTCAATTGGTACTTTTGTTAATATCTTTATCTTGTGTGCTTGAAAGTATATACGGATCTTAAATGATGCATAGACCAATGCTAAGATTAATTTTTCAATCTTTGAGTAATTATTCTCAGCAGTATTAAAAGTTTTGCTAATGTAATAAATGGGTTTCTCCACTCCTGCGTCTACTCGCAATAACACAGCACTTAATGCATGCGACGTTGTCGCAAGGTAAATCAATAATTCTTCTCCTGGTTCTGCCTTTTGTAAAATGGTTGTATTCATAAGATGTTCTTTGGTTCCTTGGAAAGCCTTTTCACATTCATCACTCCATTTAAATTTCGCACCCTTCTTGAGTATATCGAAAAAATATTTGCATTTGTATGATGATCGCGAAATGAATCTCCCCAGCGAAGCTAGAAGCCCATTCAATTTCTGTACATCTTTTATTGTTGCTGGTGTTGGCATGTCACGAACTGCTTGCACTTTTTCTGGATCAACCTGTATTCCGTCCTTTGATACAATGTAGCCTAAAAATTTTCCCGATGCAACTCCAATAGTACACTTCTCAGGATTCAATTTAATGTTATACTGCCGCATTTGTTCAAAAATCTCCCTCAAGTCTTGTACATGGTCTTTAGCTTCTTTACTCTTTACTAACATGTCGTCCACATATACTTCTAATGTTTTATGTATCCATTTTGCGAACACCTTCTCTACCATTCTTTGATATGTCTCTCCCGAATTTCGCAAACCAAATGGCATTTTCGTGTAACAATATAAACCTCTAGGGGAAAAGAAAGCAGTATGTTCTTGATCTTCTTCAGCGAGAGGAATTTGGTTATACCCTTTGTACCCATCTAAAGATGATACCCTATCATTTCCCGCTGCAGATTCCACCATTTGAGGAATATTGGGTAACGGAAAACTATCTCTGGGGCAATCTTTGTTCAAATCAGTAAAATCTATGCAAATCCTGATTCCCTTGTTTTTCTTTGGGACAATGACCATATTCGCTATCCATTCTGGGTATTTAGCTTCTCTTATAATTCCTGCCTCAAGCATTTTCTGTAATTCTTCTTCTATTTGGGAATGGTAAGTTGTTGCGATTTTTCTTATTCTCTGTTTAAATGGTCTCACATTTTTGTTAATCTCCAATTTGTGGCAAGCAATTGATGGATCTATTCCTGGTATCTCATCCATGTTTCCTGCAAAAATATCCTTATATTCTCGCAACAAGTTGACAGTTCTTTCTTCTTCTTCTACATCCATTTTGGTTCCAATTCTCAACATTATAAGCTCTTCTACAGTCCCAACATTTATTTCTTTTATTGGTTCTGCGGCAGTGTAACTGGATTTAGGTTCTCCCATTGGTGTTGGTTCTTTTATTGCTTTTATGGGTTCTTCCCCTTCTTCCGAAATTTCGTTTGGTATTCCTTTTCTTTCTTTTGCCCTTATCATATAAACTCTAAATTCTTCTTCCTTCTTTGTTTCCTTTGCCAATTTTCTGCGAAATTGTTTCCTTTTTGCTTGTTCTCCATAATGCTTTACTTCAATTTGATGACATAATTTCGCATTGTCAACATCTCCTCTAATTTCACCTATTCCATTTGGAGTGGGGAATTTAATACATTGATGCAACGTTGATACCACAGCTTTTATCGCATGTATCCATGATCTCCTAATAACATATTATATGGCGATTCCATATCCACCACACACAATGTTACATATGTTTCGATTTTTCCAAGTGGAATTCGCACCACTATTTCTCCTTTAGGTTTTGTTGTGGATTTTCCAAAGCCGTGAACAAAATATGTTGAACTGGACATTTCTTCATCTTTAAATCCCATTCCCCGGAATGCATGATAAAATTTATATATCTCAACTGAACTTCTTGTATTGATTAAAGTTCTGTTCAACATCCATTCTCCTGCGGATTTTATTGATGTATCCTTCTATTTTCGTGTAATAGGCACCGTGATGACCAACGGAGATGTATGGTTTAAATTTTCTTTTGGTATTTCTTCCGCCATGAATGCAATTTTTTGCTTTTCCCACTCTTTCAAGGGTGATATTTTTTCTACTGCTATAATTTTCTTTCCTTCAAAATTTCGTTTATGTATTCTTCCTTTGACGTTTTCATGAAATTCATTGATCAAGCTTTTTGTTATCATATTACACTCCAATCTTTTGACATTTACATTAATTCTGCTCATCTTTCTTTTAACTGATTTACTGATTTACTTAATCACTTTCTTGATTTGAATATTCTCAATCAACAATTTTCAACTTTCGATCTTCAGTCCCTGTTTCTAGCGCCATTATGTAGTTGCAGGAAATCCTACAATACACCACTCATATGATTTCATTGTTGATCAGCTCATTTTTAGATTTACACTCTTAATTTTATTGATTAATTTCTGAATGTTCTTACAAGGAAAATAAAGAAATCAAGAATGATCTCTACTCTGAACTTTCTCTCTCCTATTTACTTGTTTCTTACTCAAAAAAGATCTCCCTTTCCTTTACAACCCGAACGACTATTTATAAGGAAATACATAGTGGATGACAGCTAATCTGTCTTTTATTTTCGGATATGTTTTGCGACATTCTCGCAACCTTACAAATGTTAATTTCGCAAGTTCTCTAATTTTCGCAAGACTATCACATCTTTCTCATGATCCTTGCTGACGTCGTTTCTGAAATTGTTTTGTGACGCTTAATGTGCAATATCATTGATGATTTCGCTGAGACATAATTGTTGCGAGATTCTGATCCTACAGTGGCAGTACAAGTTGTTATGTTATAAATGAAGCATGAATGAATGATATATGTGTGAATGTAAACTATGCAGGGGAGGAGTTATAAAAGGCCTGAATTTAGCCTGGATCAGATAGAAATATAGGAAACTCTGCCGGAATCGGAGTACAGCAAGTTGACTCAGCGATCCAGGTACTTGACTCACTGATCCAGAGATAACGGTGACGTTAACTTGACCGCTAAAGATGACGGAGACCCCGGGAGACCGTTAGCTTGACCCAATTAGCCAGCGGCAGACTTTCGGCAGCCGGTGATGACGTATTCCAGCCGGCGACACCAGTTTTCCGGAGAACCACTTTCCACACAGAATTTTGAGATGGGTATTCACATATGGGATTGGTGGACCACTTGGAGATGGGTTTTGAGAAGACCTAATATTGGAAAGAGTATCCTTTTGGAATGGGAAAAGCATATAAATAAAAAAGTCTTTCTCTAAACCTAGAGATATCTCCATTAGGGAGGCTTCTACTTTTGTTTTAGGGTTTAAAAACAAGAAACCTTTTCTCTTTCTTCTTGTTATGAACTCCTTGATCATAAGTAACTAAGTTTTATTATTGGTTAAAGATGTATGTGGATTTTGCAACCAAGTTATTGATTTTATGAATTAGTTTTCTCTCAATATTATCGTTTGATTTCTACTGCGTATAATAATTGCATGATTGATGTATTGCAATATGATTGAATGTTTTTTTAGTTAAGTCTAGAATTGATTGAACTCACATCCATATCTATAGCTAATTTAGGGTTCATCATCGAGCGATAACCTTGAATATGAGTAGCATGATATGATTACGGTTTGTAGTGATACACTCTTGTAATCATATGTAGAAATTGACCTTTTTCCGAATTGTCATGCGCAATGTATGACAATTGCATTGATTAGCCTATTTCTTAAACTTAATGCTCCTAGGAATTGAACTTAATTAGCGCAAGGCGTTAGGTTATTCTTTAGGTAGAATTCACACTCGCAGCTCTAATGTGTTTGTTGATGAACTTAGGAAATTGACGGAGTATTCTTGCAATGAGGTATTCTAGGGATTTTTATGATAGAAACATTAAATACGATTTCTAATCATACATTAAATACTTGTTTACAATTGAAGATGAAATCTTTACCCAATATTTCACATCCTTGATTTGCGTATTCACTTTTTATTGTTTTGCTTTTATTTGATTTTACTTTAAATAAATCAGAAAATACCCCTTGTTATTATAAGAAACTGAAACAACTTGAAAACCTTGGTCCTCTCTGTGGGAACGATCCTTTCTTTCCCTTGCTATATATTTATATTTTGAGTAGTGAGAAAGTAATTTATTTTTGACACCTTCGACATCGATCACATACCAACGCTTGGTGGGCTCAACCGAGCCATGCTCTAACACTAATACCTCTTAATTACCCTTAATACCATTCTTTAACATAACCTTGTCCTTCTCCATTAATTCCTTCTTTGTCCTCCATTCTCATGGGTATCCCCTAGTTGGACTTGGGCTTAGTCCCCAAGTCCCCATGCTTAACCCTAGGCTCACCTCCATTCTCAGGGGCACCCCCAACTTGTTAAGGGGATATTTTTTTCATGTATCAACATTAGTCCCCTGACCATTGGATCATTTATTAGATGATCCAATAGTCAAAATAATCTCATTTGAGCGCCCTCCCGCTTTCGCGGCCAGTTTCGTCATTTTGTCAATCTGCGATCGTGGGCGACGTTTTGATTTCCCATCGTGCAAAATCGTTCTCCCTTTTCAGAAACTGACGGTTACCACTTCTCATTAATAACTGCCCCATTCGATCCTAAATCCTCCGCCTATATATAGAGCCGTCAGTTCATTTTCCCCTTAATGCTTTTCCTTCTTTCCTTCTCTTGAACACACCCATATACTCGCAATGTCTAGTAGTTCCTCTAGCGGTCCATCATCCGACGAGAGTAATGAATCTGAACAACCTAAAAGCGATGGTTCTAAAGAAACGGAACATCCTGATCAGGAGGAGATCATCTTGCCCGCGCCTGCAGACGGCAGATTATATACAATCGCCGAGTTTACGAGCGGCCCTGGTTTAAAGCGCGCGCTGAGGTTAAGGGAGTTTCGCGGAGGTAAACGCGCCTTTCCTCTAGAAGATATTTTTGTTTCTCATTCTAAACCCTCCTGTGCTTCCTTACCCTGCAGCTCCCGGATGGCTTATGCAACCCGAATCAGAGATCATGGATGGTTTCGCGTTTAAGATTGTCCCCCGGATGGATATTCATCGCGGAGACTACGAACTCCCTCTCCTTGACATTCGGTCCAAGTCGCAAACTCATCCGGTGTGGTTACATTAGGCAGCTCATACACGTTCGAACCCCGACCATGTCGCTGCACTCCAGCAGCCAGCATCGAGAAAGCTATACTTTCATCCCTTAAGAGGGAGGTACACAGGTGCATTCACGATATAACGCGGATCTTCTGTCGCTGGACTCCTCCCGTTCATACTCTTCTCACATCATGGGGATAAGCTACCATCATCTTAGAGGATGTAGTCGCCCTTACAGGTTTGCCGATCTGTTAGAGCATAGCTCGGTCTACCTCGCATGCGTTGCTATCTCAAGCATGTTTATCAATGTTAGTGATCAAAACTATGAGTCTTGATTTTTAGCCTACATAGCTAAGTCTCGGCCTAGGATAGAAAAGTGTAGTTGAGCTCAAGGACTTCATGGCGATTCATCATACAACGACGAAGATCTACTCAAGGAACCGTGGAACTTCATCAATAAAAAGGTATGTGGAGACTTGAACTTATCTATCACTCAAAAGTCTATCTCTTCTATCTCCTACTTCTTAGGAGACAAAAGTCGTATGCTAGACTGGATCATACACATTTGGTATTTCGAGCCGAGTATATCTCGCCTATCTATATCTCGAAATCATGTGTTGGTAAAGCGTTTCGCTTTGATCAAGTTTATCTTTACCTAGTGACGAAAGTCATGAAAAGTTTCAATTACTTTGAGAATTGCTCTGACGTGAAACGGTCTGTGAATAACGGCTATATAACGTCCTCTGAGAATGTCTCGATGATCGGAATGAGAGTTTAGATTACATAACCATGTATTCCTTAATCCGAAGTTTTCGAACTTTGTTGATTGAGAGAAACTGGAGGAATTGGCTTTGCCAAGTCCGCGAACTGACGGAAGTTCTCTTACCGAGAAATTCTGCTGGGATTTTCCAAAAACTCGTTTACGTGTTAGTCCGTGAACCTAGTCCGCAAACTGGCGGAAGTATCTTTGCCGAGATTTTCTGCTGAGTTTGGAAAACTCTGCCGGTTTCCTTAAGTCCGCGAGCTTGTTTGTGAGCTTAAGTGGTTACAATCTAAAGATGTGCTCTGAACATGAAACTTAAATTACTAAGGAATGCTTTATGCAAACCGTGGCTATAAAGTTCATGAGCCGATTCATCGAATCGAATCATCTTTGTTTCAATTGTGTCTTGTGTAGTTACACAAGATCTCATAGCAATTGAACAACTCTCTAACTAGTTCATTTGATTCAATCGAACTAGTTATGGTGAAGAAGAACAAGGTTAATATGAAATGCTCATATGGTTAACCTTTTGGGTTACTATGTTGAACCAACATACACGTACACGCAAACCCAGTAAACGTCTACCCAAGTGTGTGTGACAAGCTAAGTTTTTGATCTAACGGTTGAAAAATATTAGCTTGAATCTAAATCAGGTTTTCATCTAACGGTGAATATTTGATTGCTTTGTAACTAAGGCAAAACCCTGATTTGAAGGCTATATAAAGGAGACATCTAGCATTGTGCAAAACTAATCCCCACACGTCTGTGTGATACTAGTGCGCTCGCTAGAGTCGATTCTCCTTTAACCTTTGGTTTGCTTATCTAAAACCAGGTTAACGACTTAAAGACTTCATTGGGATTGTGAAGCCAGACCGATAATACTTTTATCATAGTTGTGTGATCTGATCTTGAATCTTCTATCATACGAGTACAATCTATTGATTGACTTGAGATCGTGAGAGTTATCCGATAGGCAAGATAAAGAAGTCACAAACATCTTCGTCTCACTGTTTGTGATTTCTCGACAAACCGCTTGTGAAGTCAAGAAGGATTGTTGAGAGGTGATTGATTAATCTAGTCTGTTCTTCGGGAATATAAGACCGGTTTATCAATTGGTTCCTGTTCACCTTGATTTTATATCTTAAGACGGAACAAAACCTAGGGTTTTTCTATGGGAGACAGATTTATCCTTTGATAGACTTTTCTGTGTGAGACAGATTTGTTTATTATCAACTCTGCGATTTTGGGTTGCAACAACTCTTGGTTGTGGGTGAGATCAACTAAGGGAATAAAGTGCGCAGTATCCTGCTAGGATCAGAGGCGTAGGAGTACAACTGTACCTTGGATCGGTGGAAGACTGATTGGGGTTCAACTATAGTCCAGTCCGAAGTTAGCTTGGAGTAGGCTAGTGTCTGTAGAGGCTTAATACAGTGTGTATTCAATCTGGACTAGGTCCCGAGGTTTTTCTGCATTTACGGTTTCCTCTTTAACAAAATCTCTGGTGTTTGTGTTATTTCTTTTCCGCATTATATTTTTTATATAATTGAAATAATACATGGTGTTCGTTCGTGATCATCAATTGGAAATCCGACCTTTGGTTGTTGATTGATATTGATTGATCCTTGGACATTGGTCTTTGGTACCGTCCAAGTTATTCCTTGTATTTGATAAAGACTCGTTATTGTTTTTAGATTGAGTAAAAATCAAATCAAGAGAGAGATATTAACTCCTTGAGATACTTTTATCTAGATTGAGTCTGACTGTCTAGTTGATTCTCTAGCAAAGTATTTCGGAGTTATTCCATACAGATTGCTAAGCGAAATATTGGGTGGTGTTGTTAGACCCCCGCTTTTTCATTTTGGTATCAGAGTAGGCAAACATGTTAAAGACCTTATAAGTCTGTGTTTGTAGCGATCTGACTCTATGGACAGAGGTGCTATCTCTATTAATGTACCACCAGTCTTCGATGACTCCAATTACTTATGGTGGAAAATTTCTATGCGAGCTTTTCTTCAATCGCGTGATTTTCAATCATGGGTATATGTGGTTAATGGCTATGATGCTCCTGTTGTAGAAGTTGGTGATGTAAACGTTCCCAAACCTATTGGTGAATACACCGCTATTGAGATAACTGCTGCAAAGAAAAATTCCGACGGTTTGAATGCTATCATACATGCCATTACCCCAAATCTTCAGCATCATGTGACAAACTGCACTAGATCTAAAGATGTTTGGGATATCTTAGAAACTGTATTTGAAGGAAACTCCATTGAAAAGGATGCTAGGCTTCAAAACCTTAATTCTGATTGGGAGAACCTTCGTATGGCAGATGTAGAAACATTTGATGATTTTAATCACAAAGTGTCTGAAATTGTTAATGAATCTTTTGCATTGGGTAAGACTATTCCTGAAAAGGACATTGTGATGAAAATTATCAGATCGCTGCCATCTAGATACGAGTCTAAGAAGCATGCCATCCTTGAGGGGAATAACCTCTATAATCTTTCCAGAAACACCATGGTTGGAAAGCTTAAGATCTTTGACCATGAGCATACATCCAAAGTCGGTAAAGATGTTGTCTTTAAAGCATAAAAGAACACTAAATTTCTTGTCAAAGGTAAGAGTGTTCATGTCTCTGAGGATGATCAGTCTGAGGATGATTTTTCGGATGAAGATCTTGACAAATCAGTCTCCTTGATCACAAGACAGTTTAGGGATCTTCTGTTGAAGAGAAGTTAACGGTTTTCAAGAGACAAACCTAAGTCATCAGAAAAACCTCACGGTCGCGTACCTCCTAAAAACAGGGATGCTGACGAGGACATGCCTCAGAGCTTTAAGTGTAAGGGTTTTGGCCATTTTTCTAACGAATGCCCAAATCGTGGAAAATACACTGTGAACAAAGGTCTAGCTGTAACACTTGATGAAATGTCTGAAACCTATGATTCCAATGAAGATAGGAAATCAAGTGTAGGGATTCTTTGTGAAAACATCGATTTTGATACTAGTAGGAATACATATATCAACCTCAATGGGTTCGGAGAAGATGGAAACCCAATCAAGATGGAATATTCACTGAATCCGATAACTGGAAACCCTCTCAGTGATGTTTCAGGATCAACTATATGTCTATCCGCTTGCACATCTCAGATGCCTGAATATTATCCAAGATTGATGTGCTCGTTTTGTTCGATGAAGGGACACGAACTATCAAGGTGTTACAAATACAAGCACCCAATAAGGCACGCCAGCAAACTTCAATGAAGAGCAGATCGATTAGCAAGGAAGCTGAAACTTGCTTAGAAGACTGCCGAGGTATGTAGGATCTTATCTTCGTCTAAGAAGTTGGTTTCCAAGGATAGAATAAGACCATTTGAAAATAAAATATGGTCAAATCTTTTTGATAGACAGAGATCAGCGGAGTCCTCTCATGAGGAAAAAGATGGACAAATCTTTGTTCATCGCAACACAACTTGATTGTGTTGTTAGGAAAATCTTGTCTCATGTGCCTGTTCGAAAAGAGACAAGATTGAGTGTTGATCCAGTCTTCAGAAAAGTTTTTCCTTCTTTTCTTAGATTTGTTATTTTTTTGTCTATCAAATAAAATAAAGGGTTATTATCGATAATTCTACTCTTTGTAGGGTTTTAGAGTTGGGCGTATACGAACCTGTCAATAGGTTTCGAACCCTACATTCTTTTTTCCTTTTGACATCCTTTATAAGACTGCTTGTTGAGTTAAGTGATTCAATCATACAAATCCAGTTGTTTATAACTGTTCTCAAAGCACTATGTCGTCAGATGGAAAGGATGCCAACTTGATTGTTGAGTCTTCAATCAAGGAAAAAGAGAAATCTCCTGTTTCTAAGTCCCTGAAAAGAAAAAGAATGAATACAAGAAAACCCAGGGCTGTTCCTTCTATCTCTCAGAAGTTTTCCGGTGTTCTTGATGAGTTAAAGGAAATAAGAAGGGAGATTTATGAAATAAAGACGTTCGTGTCTAAATCTTTGGAAATTCAGAGGACCCTAATTCGACCTCTTCAGCCAAGACAGTTCGTGGGTATTGACACTTATCTCCGTGAACCTTATGTCCTGATGGTTGTCGATAACAAGGAGTTCTGGAATGATAAAGAATTTCTCAAAGGAATTGTTTCCTAGTATGTCTTCTTTTTGGATTAGTTGGAAGAATAACTAGTGCTTTAAATAGCGAAGATTGTGACTACACATATCTATTTTTGTTTTCTTCTTCTTATGTTATTTTTTAGGTTTATTGTTTTAAATTCTAAAAATATTTGGAGTATGATGATATTGCAGTATTAATCTGTTTTGAAGTTGTTGACGGTGGTTTTAGATAAGGGGTAAAATCGTAAAAACTTACGTATAGCATGACGTCATTGGTGACGTTAAACACATTTATTAGAACATTTAATGCACTTATGTAAAAATTACCAGGGTATCCTTTTTCAAATACTAAACTAGGGTTTCGACACACAAAACCCTAAGTCTGCGCATATCGCGCAATCACTGCGCAAGAGCATGGAAAACATGCCAAAATGCACGTACCGTGCAACCACCACGCAATACATAGCAATTGCACGCACCGTGCAATCATTGAGCTTCATTGCAACCATGCCAAAACCAAGCCGCACAATCGTCGCGCATCATGGAAACCATGCCAAAACCAAGCCGCACAATCATTGCGCTTCACGGCAACCGTGCCAAATTCGAGCTGCACAATCATTGCGCCACACGCGCCATTGGAACATGTCAAGCAACGCTTGCAACCTAGCATTCCAAGCCGTGCAAACCTAGGTCCAAGTTGCCACACGCGCCATTGGCACATTCCAAGCAACGCTTGCAACCTAGCACGCCAAGCCGTGCAAACCTAGGGCCAAGTCGCACACGCGCCATTGGAACATTCCAAGAAATGCTTGCAACCTATCACGCCAAGCCGTGCAAACCTAGGGCCAAGCCGCCACACGCGCCATTGGCAGATGCCAAGCGACCCTTGCAACCTAGCACGCCAAGCCGTGCAAACCTAGAGCCAAGCCGCCACACGCGCCATTGGCACATGCCAAGCGACCCTTGCAACCTAGCACGCCAAGCCGTGCAAACCTAGGGCCAAGCCGCCACACGCGCCAATTGCACATGCCAAGCGACCCTTGCAACCTAGCATGCCAAGCCGTGCAAACCTAGGGCCAAATCCGCTACGCGCGCCATTGGCACATGCCATGCAACACTTGCATTTTGGCATTGCCACTTGCACCGATGTGCAACCTACATCCAAGGCATTCCACACAAGCCATTGGCACATGTCGTGATACTCTTGCACTTTGGCATGCCGCGCCTACATCAAAGGCAACGATTCCTCTTAAGATGCAAGATCTCGACCATCGAAGGTCGCCACTGAGACGACACGTCTCTCAAGCTCAACTTATCAAACACCAGCGACATGCTACACGTTTTCGACGAAAACACTCGAGACATCAATATATGTCACAAACTGGGGGATGCTCTTTAGGGTTTTGGTTTGGCGGTTTACAGTGTGCGGCATACACAAATGCCCATTTTAAGAAAGTGTAT
The DNA here is from genome assembly GCF_003573695.1 of Papaver somniferum. Taxonomy (NCBI): domain Eukaryota; kingdom Viridiplantae; phylum Streptophyta; class Magnoliopsida; order Ranunculales; family Papaveraceae; genus Papaver; species Papaver somniferum. The sequence goes on from NC_039358.1 coordinate 70,615,646, forward strand.
TAAGAATAAAACGGTTAGTAAATGCAGGAAGTAATGGTGAAACGCTCTTTCATTATGGAACATCAATTCCATCAAATTCTATCAATACCAGGCGTTACCACCTCTTCCCATTTAACTTATCCGTTTCTTTTTCTTACGAGGCTAGAGTACGTTTCACTTAGACATGTATAAATAGGTCTTACCTATTTGTACCAAAACACAAGTTTTTGGTCAGGGAGAAATACAATACTCAGAAAGGCAACTTTGCTAGCTTTCTAAAAGCTTTCACCTTCTCATACAAGTCAAGTACTACTCTTCCAGAACTGCTCAGGTCTCAACACTATCTTCGCTTCCCTCCCTAAACCAGTCCTTCTCCTCCTCTTTGTGACCGAAGCAAATCCGGAACGGCCATTTCTTGGTTTAGGCCATATTTGTATAGATTGATCTCTCGAATCTATAGTACTCCCGTGCGGTACATTTGCTTAGGGTTTAGATTTGTTTCTCATCCACTCACCAAAATTACTAAAAATCAGCAGAAACGGTTTTTTCCCATAAACAATTGGCGACCACAGTGGGAGATCAATCTCTCAGTTGCAAAGTTAATTTACGGTTCCGATATTGCCTTCCCAGTTCTATTCTTTCAGCATGGTAGAACTAAGGTATGGATCCGCGACAAACTCCGAAAACATCAGTATGGAAATCGCTCCTGGCACTGACGGTTATTCCAACGACACTGCTACATCACCTGCCGACCTTAGCAACACGAAAAGCACCCCTTTCAGCGTTACACTACCCGTTACCAGATCCAGAGCCGCCTCCATTCCGAATGCTCTTGCGCAATCCGCTAACCCGAGTGGTACGGAAGGTACTCCTTCAAGTGTTACACCACCAGTCACCAGAGGTCGAGCCGTCGCTACTACCCCTAACGCTTCAGCAAGCGTGGCACCTCTAACTTCCACCCGAACAACGTCTACTCCGCCACCAGGACGAGAAAACAGGGAGGCAGACCTGACATTACCATCACCGATTTGATGGAGAGACAAGAAGTTCTTTCTAGGGCCCAGACAGACATGGTTTCAACCCAGAAAGAGGTGTTTGTTTTTCTAAAAGCCTTAATGGAACGGCTGCCACAGGAGTTACGTCAACCCGAGTCAAGGACAGACACTCCCAACAACCCTGAGGTCATTACCTCAACCCTGCGGGGACTACACCAACCCGAGTCAAGGACAGATACTCCCAATGACCTTGGAGTCGGCACCTCAGCAGAGGCACTGACACAGGCGAAGAAATTCGTGTTGGAGCCTCAATAGCAAGAAATCATCCGTCCAACTTTGTCACACGAGAAGATTTAGAGCGGCTTCTCCAGAATCGGATAAAAAACGACGAGACGGATACGCATCAACACCAATCTCCTTACCCAATCGAGATCCAGAGAATTCCCCTCCCAAGAGGGTACTCGTCCCCTCAATTCCCTTTATACGATGGAACCGGCAATGCACGAGAACATATCTCACGATTCCTGGAGGCCTTGGGAGAACATGAGTACAACCACGTTCTCCGCCTAAGAGAGTTTTCAAAATCGCTTACCGGAAGAGCATACACGTCGTACAACAGTATCACACCTGGCAGCATCCGCAATTGGGGTGAAATGGTTACGCCATTCTAAAGGAAATATTTCTTCGTGTCTGAACAAGTCATTCTCTCGGATCTAGGGAGGATGTTCCAACAAAATGACGAACATCCAAATGATTTTGTCAAGAGATTCAGGATCCAAGCACTGGACTGCCACGATCCGAATGTGACTGAACAACAACTGGTGAATTCATGCATCAAAGACATGACTCCCATCTATCGCGCCTTACTGGAGAACTTACGATTCCAGACGTTCTCCGAACTCCATGAAGCTGCCAAACGATCAGCCACGACAGCAACGGCTTTATTAGAAATAACCAGACCACTCAGAGGTGAAGATGTGCGTGAAGTTAGGAGAAGTGCGCGCCTCCTCAACAAGCCGTAAAACACCGGCACCTACTCCGTAAGCGTGGTGGACGAAATAGGGAATAGGAAGGCGTCGATGATGGATCAACACCCTAAACGCAGGCCTCGGCACGACGGGTAGCTCCTCCACGGAAATCTACGACTAAGGCTCCCGGGTCCCATCATGAAACAAGAGAGGAAGACCTAGACTTCCTGTTTCCAATCGAGGAAGTAATCGAACTCTTGGAAGAGTGGGTTCAAGATGATGTCATTAGACTGCCACCACTCAGACGTCCACCAACCGAGGCCGAAATGGCAAATCCCAAATACTGCCACTACCATAGATTCGTTAGTCACCCGACCAGCGACTGCAACAAGTTGAAGCACATTTTCAAGGAAAGGGTGGAAGCAGGAGAGCTTCATCTAGGAAACGAAGAAGTACATAGGAACCCGCTCCCCATAAGGAATTGCGGAATTTCTGGGGACTCCGTACATGAAATCGTGCAGTCCATAATGCAGCACGTGTGCGAAATCCTCTATTTCTCCAGGGCACAACGCCAAGACATTTTCGCGGCCCTCAACCACGTAGTATCTGGCAAACGGATTCTTCCCTCTACAGAAGCCGCACCAAAGGCGCAAATCTTCACCAATGATGCTACTGAGAAGCACAACTGGGGACTTCTAACTACAGTCCATTTGAAGAACACCGAGTTCAACAACATACTAATCGACGCAGCCTCAGGATTCAACATTGTTACTTTCAAGATCCTGAAATCAGCAGGAATAACAAATAAAGAGGTTGTCGATTCCCCCATCAGTTATCAAGGATCTTGAGGGAAGAAACATAAACGCACCCGGCTACGTCAATCTCGAAGCCAGCGTGGGAAATACTGCAACACATGGAAGGTTCCACATTGTCAAAGAATTGAGTTACGACATGGTCCTGGGACGCCCGTGGATACTCTACAACAAGACAAAACTAGGGACATCCCCTATGCCTATATCGACGCTCGAAAGAGTATCCAACAAACCGTCCGACTTGTTGCTGTGTCAACAACCTACTGGCGAAACTCAATTGCTTGGAGGAAGCCTGCCGGTGATATCTCACGAACTCCAAACTCAAGTAAGTCTGACTTAACAACCCTCTATACATTCAGTCATTTCTCGTCATAACCCGTCATGGGGACTCGGCACGATTACTGAGCGCGATGCCGTCAAAAGGTGTGAATGGAACGCCGGTCCCTTCAAGCGCTTCGCCAAGGACTTAAAAATTTCCCTCGAAGATGACGAAAACAGGAACCGAGCGATTGCACAACAACCAAACCCGTTCCATATTGGAGATATGGTGGTCAGGGCTTCCTCGTTTCAAGTCGGAAAGATGACAGTGGATATGACAGTTCGAAAGAGCCCTCCTGAAGGAAAGGAGGACGAACCATATCTGGTGGCCGACATCCTTTTAGGTGGTTATTGCAAGCTCATCAACACGGACAAACTGGAAGGTGTGGTGGTCCACTCACGATGGCTCGAACCCTTCAGTACCTGAAATTCCGCACTACCTCACTTTCCGACATCCACTCTTTGATATTTCCTTCAGCAATTTCCCTTTTCACCATTACAATTGTATTCCCCCGAGATAAATGCACCACTTGCATTTATCCAGCAGGTTTTCAGTTTTCTTTTACTAAGCAATCTTATCTTTCCCCTCCAGTAAAATCTCCGAATCAAAAAAAAAAAATTTTACCCATCCAAACTAATCCGAAATCGGAACCATGCCAAGAAGACCACTTTCAGTCAACTGGATACTCAAATAAAGACAACACGGAAGTCAAGACAATCCTTTCCGATAGAAGTCTCGGGTTTATAAGTTTTATTCAGTATGAAGCCACAAGAAGTTCAGCATGAATACAAAAAGGGGATTGCAAAACGTCAAAACAACTAAGCGACAAGAAAGGCAGCAAAAGAGGAAAATTATTCGCCGGCAAAGGCTCGAATCCCTGGCGCCCCTATTAAAGCTTCTTCAGAAACTTTCCCCAGCAATCCTTCGGGCAACAAAGATTCCACAAGAAAGGCGTGTCGACAACAACAGCCTCCATGTCCCACCTGGACACCGTCTCAGCAGCAGCGATGTCCAATCCCTTCCTGGCTTCCACTCCAGCAATTGATCTGATATGCGCCACCATGATTCCCCCAGCATCACCATCAAAGTTTTCGCCGTACGTCCCAGAAACTTTCTCAGCAGCCTTTTGAGGAAGATCCCTTGACTCACCCATGTCAGAATCCATAGAAGTCTGGGCTTTCGCCTGTATCTCGCATGGGTAGACAGAAGGAATATCCTGGATGATTGCTTTGATTTCGCAAAACAGTGACCCGATCCTGTCCAACGACTCCTCATGATAGGAGGACCAGCCTCCATCAACCCCACGACATCTCTCCAAAGACCTGGAGGTGCCATCATTACTAGGAGACGCCATCACGGTATCAAGAGAAGAACAGGGTTTACCCTACCTACAATTAACTGGAAAGAGGAAGACGACGCAATTTCACCAGCAATATATATATATTATACAAACCCTAAAAAAGAAGAAAGGAAAGAAGAAATGATGGGTGTAACGCTTCCGTATTTTGAATAATGAAAGAATGCCTTGATTAAAGCCGTGCGTGAAGGAAGGAAATCGGGCCCACAAGGAAAAATATCGCCACTCCCAAAGCATACGCACCTCCCTTGCTAGCACCGTCCCTACCAAGCGCCTACTTTCCAACACCAGCCATGCTCTCCTTTCCAGCGCCAAACCGCGCTAGCCAAGCGCCTCCTTTCCAACGCCATGCTCTGCCAGACGGCCCGTACCCATCCCGAGCTCATTGATGCTGACAAGTCCCTTTCACACCAAGTCTACACTAGCAGCTCCGCCTCGCGTTCCAAAGCCTTCCCCCAAAGACATATAAACGACTGGGATTTGTACAAAGCTACCAAACGCAAGGATTGTGAATTCTACTTACATCTCGAAAAAGGTCAGATAAGTCTCCTTAGCCCTCTTTCACGACTTACTGTCTCAATTTTATCCTCGTCTGTAACCATTTTATGCTTAACTTGCAACAAGGCGCATGTTCCAAGCTAAGCATGGGAGTTAATGTTGATGGTGGTTTTACACAATGGGTAAAATCATAAAACCTTACGTATAGCATGATGTCACCAGTGACGCTAAAGACATTTATTAGAACATTTAATGCAGTTATGTAAAAATTACTAGGGTATCCTTTTTCAAATACTAAACTAGGGTTTCGACACACAAAACCCTAAGTCTGCGCATATCGCGCAATCACTGCGCAAGAGCATGGAAAACATGCCAGAATGCGCGTACCGTGCAACCACCACGCAATACATAGAAATTGGACGCACCGTACAATCATTGCGCTTCATGGAAACCATGCCAAAACCAAGCCGCACAATCGTTGCGCATCATGGAAACCATGCCAAAACCAAGCCGCACAATCATTGTGCATCATGGCAACTATGCAAAACCAAGCCGCACAATCATTGCGCTTCACGGCAACTGTGCCAAATTCGAGCTGCACAATCATTGCGCCACACGCGCCATTGGCACATGCCAAGCAACGCTTTCAACCTAGCATGCCAAGCCGTGCAAACCTAGGGCCAAGCCGCCACACGCGTCATTGGCACATGCCAAGCAACGCTTGCAACTGTCATACACCCAGTTGTTCTGTAGGGTGTATTTAGCATATGTAACCATGGGGTGGCCCTTATCTGTGTGGTGTGTTTAGTTATCTGTGTTAACCCATGAGAGTACTTATGTAGACGATCAAGCATTGGTTGAGGGCAGATTATTATGAACCAATTACTTTTCTAAAATGTCTTCTTATCCATTCTCTTTCCTGTTCTTCCTTCTCATCTGATTCTTACCCTAATTCTTCTCTTAATTCTTCTTAATTCAGTCCCTTTTGTAGTAGGTTACTACAAATTGGTATCAGGGGCATCTCGTTCTTGGACCTTCTATGGCAAACAAAGCTGTTGTTGAAGAACTCACAAGGAAGATTGACGAGCTTCATAAGTCTCAATCTGATTCAAATTAGAAGATAGATGAGCTTACTAAATTCCAGAGCGATTCTACAGTAAAATATGATATAGTGTTGAAATCAGTTGCAGAAATTAAAGAAGCTCAAGTTAAGTCAATGACGGAGTTAGCTACTCTAATTAATACCGCTTTTGAATCTCAGATGAACCGTTACATTGCGGCTTCAATTGGGAGGAACGTAAATCAAGACAATCAAATGGGTAATGACAACGGAATTTTGGGTCCTCCACCAAACGGTAATCCATTTATATCAGGTGAAAACATTGTTCGACCTCATAATTATGTTATTCAGCATGAGCAAAATCAGTTTCAACAACCCAGGCCTAAGGTAGATTTTCCTAGATTTGATGGTACTAACCCCAGATCTTGGACACGCAAGTGTAGAAAATTTTTTCTTCTACATAATTTGTCTGATCCACATATGGTAAATCTGGCTTCCATGTACTTAGAAGGGAAGGCTGATATTTGTTTTTAGGACTACCAAATTGGTAAGCAGGAAATCACTTGGGAAAATTTCATTAGAGAAATTTGTTTACGCTTTCAAGAGTTAGGACATGATGATGTTGTAGGGGAATTTAACAAGCTCTGCCAAATTGGCTCTGTACTTGATTACCAAGAGATCTTTGAGGAGTTGAAGGCTTTAATTTCTAGCAAAAGATCCTCACCTCACTGAGGAATACTTCACTTCCAGTTTTATTAGTGGTCTTAAAGAGGAACTGAGATTACATGTCCAAATGTTTGCACCTAAAACACTTACTAATGCTGTCTATTTAGCTAGAATGCAAGAGGCACTCGTAGAAAATGCAGCTAAAAAAGCTAGAGCCCAATACAGACCCTCACCACTCTATGTCCCCAACAACTATTCTCCAAGAAATTCATCTTCTCCAGTTACTAGTCCAAAAACTTTCACAAAACCACCTTCACCTACTCCTGTCATTTCACCACCACCAATTAAGAAGTTATCATATGCTTAAATGAGGAAGCGCAGGGAAAAAGGACTCTGTTATAACTGTGATGAAGTGTTTCAAGCAGGGCACAAGTGTATTAAACAACAGATCTATATGCTGGCCGCTGAAGATGATGAATGCACACAATCTGAAGAAGACTCTCCTCTAGATACACCCTTATCTCCAACAACAGAAGAGGAAGTCGAGATTTCAGTTCATGCTTTAGCTGGGAATGTATCTCATAACACGTTTCGCATAGAAGGAGCAGCTAAGAAACAATCATTGACTATTTTGATTGACAGTGGGAGTACACATAGTTTTCTAGACCCAGCTGCGGCATCACGATGTGCTGGATTGATGGTTCCCACAGATTCATTGCAGGTTGTTGTAGCTAATGGCAGTAAGATGGTGAGTGATGCTAAATGTCCTTCTTTCAGTTGGCAGATGCAGGGGCACCACTTTCAGTTTGATATGCGGCTGTTAAATTTAGGCGGTTGTGACATGGTTCTTGGAGTGGACTGGATGCACGGAATGAGCCCAATGGTCTTTGACTTCAACAAACTTACTGTTGAGTTCGACAAGGATGGACGACATATCAAACTCCAAGGTAACTCACCTATAGCACAACTCTCTATGATGACTGGTAAGGCTCTTCATAAGTGGCTCAAACAAAACAGAGGTAGTATGGCTGGAAGACTTTTTGTTGTTACTGCTTGTGAAGACCAAACAATTACCCCATCACCCATTTGACCCTTACTTCAAAAATATGATTCTGTGTTTCAAACTCCACACACACTACCACCTTCTAGAACACATGATCACCATATTACATTAAAACCCCTCACCACCCCCCACCCCCACCCCCCACCCCACCCCTCCACCCCCAAATCAAAGACCTTATCGCATTCCTTATATTCAGAAGGAAGTGGTAGAGCAGTTGGTGCAATAAATGCTTAAAACTGGAGTGATTCAACCTAGTCGAAGCCCTTTATCTTCTCCAATTTTACTTGTTAAGAAGAAGGATGGTAGTTGGCGGTTTTGTGTCGATTACAGGAAGTTGAATGAATCCACCATTAAAGATAAATACCCTATTTTTATCATAGAAGAACTCTTAGATGAATTGTTTGGTTCTAAGGTGTTCTCCAAAATATATTTACGAGCTGGGTATCATCAGATTCGGGTTTTTCCACCAGACATCCACAAAACTGCATTTAAAAGACATCAAGGGCATTATGAGTTCTTGGTTATGCCATTCGGCTTGACAAATGCGCCTGCTTCCTTTCAAGCTTTGATGAATGATGTCTTTCAGCCACACTTGAGGAAATTCATTTTAGTCTTCTTCGACGATATTTTGGTGTATAGTACTGACATGTTAACACACTTAAAGCATCTCGAAATCACTCTCCAGACTCTCCAACAACACCAACTGTTTGCCAAGCTCAGTAAGTGCACCTTTGGACAAACTCAAGTGGAATACCTTGGACACATTAGTACTGGTAATGGAGTCACAGCTAATCCAGCAAAAATTGCTTGTATGATCAACTGGCCAAGACCAACAACTTTAAAAGAACTTAGAGGCTTTCTGGGTATCACTGGTTATTATAGAAAGTTTGTCAAAGGGTATGGAATTCTCAGTAAACCTCTGACAGAGTTATTGAAGAAGGATAACATACAGTAGACTGATACAGCTCAATCTGCATTTGAGACTCTAAAGAACGTTGTCACCAGCACACCAGTCCTTGTACTCCCTGATTTCAGCTTGCCATTTGAGTTAGAAACTGATGCATGTGACACAGGTGTAGGAGTTGTCTTAATGCAAAATAGAAGACCTATTGCTTATTTCAGCAAAGCAATGGGCACAAGGTTTCTCTCTATGTCCACTTATGAAAAATAGTTACTGGCCATAGTAATGGTTGTCTCAAAATGGAGAGCTTATTTATTGGATAATCACTTCACTATTTACACAGACCACCAAAGCTTGAAGTACTTCATGGAGCAGAGACTTCATACTATGGTGCAACAAAAATGGCTCTCTAAGCTGCTTGCTATAATTACACAGTTATTTACAAGAGAGGAGTGGAGAATAAAGTGGCTGATGCCTTATCAAGAGTCCTAATTCATCTGCACCTGCCTGCCATCTCATCTTCCAACTTCAACCTACTTGGTTTAGTGAAGTACAAGCCAGTTATACAGCAGACTCCATAGCATCTGAACTCATTCAACAACTTACCATTGCTCTTGCAAGCATAAGTCCTTATACTCTTCTACAAGGAATTCTTAGATATCAGCATAGAGTTTATATTGGCTCCACTGGTACAATGAGACAGCAAGTCATGGCTGCAGTCCATTCTTCTTCTGTGGGAGGGCATTCTGGTACTCAGGCTAGTTATCAAAGAGCTAAGACTTATTTCCATTGGATTGGTATGAAAAGAGACTTATTCAAGTATATCCAAGAATGTGACATTTTTCAGCAGCACAAACATTCTAATTCTTCACCTGGTGGCTTATTACAACCACTTCTAGTGCCAGACCAGGCTTGGAAACATATCTCAATGGACTTCATTACTGGTTTACCAAAATCAGAAGGCAGAGAAGTCATCCTGGTAGTGGTGGACAGATTCACTAAGTATAGCCATTTCCTTCCACTGAGTCATCCCTTCACAACTGCTTCAGTGGCAAAGGTATTCCTTGATAATATTTACAAATTGCATGGTTTACCAGCTATCATTGTGTCTGATAGAGACAACATTTTTCTCAGCCATTTTTGGTAAGAATTATTTACTAAATTGGGCACAGCATTGCACATGAGTTCAGCTTACCATCCTCAAACGGATGGGCAAACTGAAAGAGTTAATGCCTGTCTGGAGTCATATTTGAGATGCATGACTAGTTACAGACCTACTAAATGGGTGCAGTGGTTATCTTTGGCTGAGTGGTGGTTCAATTCCACTTATCATACTAGTCTTAAAACCACTCCATTCCAAGCTCTCTATGGGTACATTCCCCAACAATTTGGCATTTTTTCTCATCAAGTGAGCTCCAATACATCTGTAGAAGATTACTTGCAATGCAGACGAGCAATGGGTGTTCTACTGAAGTATACTCTTGAAGATGCTCAACATAGAATCAAACAGCAAGCTGATAAGAAGAGGATTTAGAGAGAATTCCATGTTGGAGACTGGGTTTACTTAAGACTTCAGCCTTACAGACAGACTTATATTCAGCTCAGGAGGAATTTGAAGCTCTCTACAATATTTTTTGGTCCATATCAAGTCACAGCAAGAATTGGTAAGGTGGCTTATCAATTAGCACTTCCTGCTACTTCTAAGATGCATCCTGTATTCCATGTGTCACAGTTGAAACCTAAGATGGGAGCAGGGTTACTTCTTCAAACCACATTGTCAACACTTGATTCTAAAGGTTGTATAAAGGTCACTCCTTTACAGGTTCTGTCTGCTAGAACTGTCATGAAGAATCAACAGCAGGTGGAACAAGTCTTAGTGCACTGGATGCACTCTACAACTGCTGAAGCTACTTGGGAGGACAGAGCTCTCATCAAGGGTCAGTTTCCAAAGTTGATTCTTGAGGACAAGAATCATTTTGGGTAAGGGGTATTTTTCATACACCCAGTTGTTCTGTAGGGTGTATTTAGCATATGTAACCATGGGGTGGCCCTTATCTGTGTGGTGTGTTTAGTTGGCTGTGTTAACCAATGAGAGTACTTATGTAGCCGATCAGGCATTGGTTGAGGGCAGATTATTATGAACCAATTACTTTTCTAAAATGTCTTCTTATCCATTGTCTTTCATGTTCTTCCTTCCCATCTGATTCTTACCATAATTCTTCTCTTAATTCAGTCCCCTTTGTAGTAGGTTACTACAGCAACCTAGCACGCCAAGCCGTGCAAACCTAGGGCCAAGCCTCAACACGCGCCATTGGCACATGCCAAGCGACCCTTGCAACCTAGCACGCCAAGCCGTGCAAACCTAGGGCCAAGCCGCCACACGCGCCATTGGCACATGCCAAGCAACCCTTGCAACCTAGCATGCCAAGCCGTGCAAACCTAGATCCAAAGCCTCTATGTGCGCCATTGGCACATGCCATGTAACAGTTGCATTTTGGCATTGCCACTTGCACCCGATGTGCAACCTACAGCCAAGGCATTCCACACAAGCCATTGCCACATGCCGTGCAACCTTTGCACTTTGGCATGCCGCGCCTACATCAAAGGCCACGATTCCTCTTAAGATGCAAGATCTCGACCGTCAAAGGTCGCCACTGAGCCGACACGTCTCTCAAACTCAACTTATCAAACACCAGCGACATGCTACACATTTTCCACAAAAACACTCGAGACATCAATACATGTCACAAACTGGGGGATGCTCTTTAGGGTTTTGGTCTGGAGGTTTACAGCGTGCGGCATACACAAATGCCCGTTTCAAGACAGTGTATTAAGAATAAAACGGTTAGTAAATGCAGGAAATAATGGTGAAACGCTCTTTCATATGGAACATCAATTCCATCAATACCAGGCGTTACCACCTCTTCCCATTTAACTCATCCATTTCTTTTTCTTACGAGGCCAGAGTACGTTTCACTTAGACTTGTATAAATAGGTCTTGCCTATTTCCACAAAAACACAAGTTTTTGGTCAGGGAGAAATACAATATTCAGAAAGGAAACTTTGCTAGCTTTATAAAATCTTTCACCTTCTGATACAAGTCAAGTACTACTCTTCCAGAACTGCTCTGGTCTCAACACTCTCTTCGCTTCCCTCCCTAAACCAGTCCTTCTCCTCCTCTTTGTGACCGAAGCAAATACTGAACGGCCATTTCTTGGTTTAGGCCAAATTTGTATAGATTGATCTCTCGAATCAAAAGTACTCCCGTGCAGTACATTTGTTTAAGGTTTAGATTTGTTTCTCATCCACTCACCGAAATTACCAAAAATCAGAAGAAATGGTTTTTTCCCATAAACAGATGTATTGCAATATTTTTATGGGATATATATTGTTTGCATCCGTGAACTTGAAGGTCCCATATTGTGTCAAAAGTAAAGTTGTTCATAAATTGATATTCGTATTGATGAAAGGACGAATGGACTTTTGACAATTACAAAAGTATGCCTATGCAGTCATTTATTTGATGGAAAATAGGATGAAATATTTTGTTTGACAAGGATAAAGTCTATTATGTCGTTATGATGGAAAATAGAATAGATCCTGGTATGTTATCCACGGTATTGATCTTCATTGATCCATTTTGTTATGTTTTACCGTGAAGGCTCCATTGTGTGTCTTATGTTGAGCACGATACGACTAAGTCGATTATTCTTATTGGCTTTGTTGGTTATTCCATAAGATGATGTATGTTGAGCATTATGAACTAAATTAATCATCTTGGTTGGTTATTTAGTTATTTCCTCCGAAAGTCTTCTTTTGTCGAGAAAAACTTTTGACAATTAAATTGATTACTTTTGTGATTAGTTTGTTTGTTTGTATTCCAATTAGATTAATTAGGGGTTCTCTTGTAATTAGTCTAGTTGAGTTTTCATATATTCCACAAATTCTTGTGTTGAGTATATGAACGGTTATACAAATCATGTTCTATTGGTTAATGTAGACGTATATTCCGTAAAGTTTTTTCCTTATGTTGAGTATGTGAACGATTAAGTTGGTCATCTCCGTATGATTACCTTAGTTGTAGCTCCGTAAGCTTACTTATGTTGAGCACTTTCAATTAAATTGATCACTTTTTTGGTTTGATTTAGTTGCATATTCCAAGTAAATTAATCACGGGTTTACTTATGATTAATTTGGTTGAGTTTTTGATATAGAAAATCATTTCTATGGTTTTTGGTGTCCAATTAAAAAATCCTTATTTTCTTTCGAAATTAATGTCGCTCTTGTTGTTCTTTCAGGAATGACATCAAATGGGGGAGAGTTCTTTTGAACTTGTGCTTAATGGTAATATCTTGCGGGGTGTGCGGCTGTGGAATTTTATAGGGGCTATGTTGTATCTTATAACTCCTTGATAAATGCATTTAGCTTCGGCTTTATGATTGCATCTAAATTAAGTTGGTATGTATTTTTTCTTTTAGTCTATGAAACGTCTCTTCTCGAAAATTTCATTACGATCCTGTTCTTGTACCTTTGCCAATTTTATTGACAAAAAGGGGGAGAATTAATGTGTAGTTATACTACATATACATAAGGTTTTCGGATCATTGTGTAAGGGGGAGTGGTTTCCATGTGAGATGGAGTATTGACTAAGGGGGAGTGATACATATCACCGTAGTATTATTGTTAAAGTCGTGATGCAATTGGACTTCGATGTTACATAATAGTATTATGTCACTGTATAATGATGATCGAGAATCTCGATTTCTCTCATTGTTATAGCTACGGATCTTCAATAACGGTGATGCTAAACTTACAACCTTTGGGATCATTGGAGTACTTGGAAGGACGAAGATTTCAAGGAACGTTGAAGATTAGACTATGGAATAGGATCCACTAAAGTTTATCTTTTTTGTATTCCATATGTATTAATAGTTTTGTCACTAAAATTGACAAAGGGGGAGATTGTTAGAGCATAGCTCGGTCGACCTCGCATGCATTGCTATCTCAAGCATGTTTGTCAATGTTAGTGATCAAAACTATGAGTCTTGATTTCTATCCTACATAGCTAAGTCTCGTACTAGGATAGAAAAGTGTAGTTGAGCTTAAGGAATTCATTGAGATTCATCATACAACGACGAAGATCTACTCAAGGAACCGTGGAACTTCATCAACAAAAAGGTATGTGGAGACTTGAACTTATCTATCACTCAAAAGTCTATCTCTTCTATCTCCTACTTCTTATGAGATAAAAGTCGTATGCTATATAGACTGGATCATACACATTCGGTATTTCGAGCCGAGTATATCTCGCCTATCTATATCTCGAAATCATGTGTTGGTAAAGCGTTTCTCATGGATCAAGTTTATATTCACCTAGTGACGAAAGTCATGAAAAGTTTCAATTACTTTGAGAATTGCTCTGACGTGAAACAGTCTGTGAATAACGGTTATATAACGTCCTCTGAGAATTTCTCGATGATTGGAATGAGAGTTTAGATTACATAACCATGTATTCCTTAATCCGAAGTTTTCGAACTTTGTTGATTGAGAGAAACTGGAGGAATTGGCTTTTCCAAGTCCGCGAACCCAGTCCGCGAACTCTGTCCGCGAATTGACGGAAGTTCTCTTACCGAGAATTTCTGCTGGGATTTTCCAAAAACTCGTTTGCGTGTTAGTCCGCGAACTGGCGGAAGTCTCTTTGCCGAGATTTTCTGCTGAGTTTGGAAAACTCTGACGGTTACCTTAAGTCTGCGAAGTTGTTTGTAAGCTTAAGTGGTTATGATCTAAAGATGTGCTCTGAATATGAAACTTAAATTACTAAGGAATGTTTTATGCAAACCGTGGCTATAAAGTTCATGAGCCGATTCATCGAATCGAATCATCTTTGTTTCAATTGTGTCTCGTGTAGTTACATAAGATCTCATAGCAATTGAACAACTCTCTAACTAGTTCATTTGAGTCAATTGAACTAGTTAGGGTGAAGAAGAACAAGGTTAATATGAAATTCTCATATGGTTAACCTTTCGGGTTACTATGTTGAACCAACATACACGTACACGTTTGGGCATGGTTTTCGCAAACCCAGTAAACGTCTACCCAAGTGTGTGTGTGACAAGCTAAGTTTTCGATCTAAGGGTTGAGAAATATTATCTTGAATCTAAATCAGGTTTTCATCTAACGGTGAATATTGATTGCTTTGTAACTAAGGCAAAACCCTGATTTGAAGGTTATATAAAGGAGACATCTAGCATTGTGCAAAACTAATCCCCACACGTCTGTGTGATACTAGTGCACTCGTTAGAGTCGATTCTCCTTTAACCTTTGGTTTTCTTCTCTAAAACCAGGTGAACGACTTAAAGACTTCATTGGGATTGTGAAGCCAGAAAAATACTACTTTTATCGTAGTTGTGTGATCTGATCTTGCATCTTCTATCGTACGAGTACAATCTATTGATTGGCTTGAGATCGTGAGAGTTCTCCGATAGGAAAGATAAGTAAGTCACAAACATCTTCGTCTCACTGTTTGTGGTTCCTCGACAAACCGCTTGTGTAGACTAGAAGGATTGTTGATAGGTGATTGATTAATCTAGGTTGTTCTTCGGGAATATAAGACCGGATTATCAATTGGTTCCTATTCACCTTGATTTTATATCTTACGACGGAACAAAACCTAAGGTTTTTCTGTGGGAGACAGACTTATCCTTTGATAGACTTTTCTGTGTGAGACAGATTTGTTTATTCTCAAGTCTGCTATTTTGGGTTGCAGCAACTCTTGGTTGTGGGTGAGATCAGTTAAGGGAATCAAGTGCGCAGTATCCTCCTAGGATCAGAGGCGTACGAGTACAACTGTACCTTGGATTGGTGGGAGACTGATTGGGGTTCAACTATAGTCCAGTCTGAAGTTAGCTTGGAGTAGGCTAGTGTCTGTAGCGGCTTAATACAGTGTGTATTCAATCTGGATTAGGTCCCGGGATTTTTCTGCATTTGCGGTTTCCTCGTT
Organism: Papaver somniferum; assembly: GCF_003573695.1. Classification (NCBI taxonomy): domain Eukaryota; kingdom Viridiplantae; phylum Streptophyta; class Magnoliopsida; order Ranunculales; family Papaveraceae; genus Papaver; species Papaver somniferum. The sequence goes on from NC_039358.1 coordinate 70,631,264, forward strand.
AACAAAATCTCTGGCGTCTGTGTAATTTCTTTTCCGCATTATATTTGGTACTCCCTCCGTCCTAAATTATTAGTCCGCTTTGACTAAGTCAAGATAATAAGGAGACCGATGGAGTTTACAAACTAACCCCTATTAAATGATATATTATTACTAAAATTAAGGAGTATATGGAATATGTAAGAAAATACATTGGTAATTATAGTATTTATATAAATATTTAAATAGAAGATAAAAATAAAAATCTTTATGGATTGATTTAGTAGATTTGTATCCTATTGAGGAAGATATCATTTAATATTTATATTAGTGATATTTAAAATATTTTTATAATTATAAAAGTTTGAAGGATATATTTGAGAGTTTGACTAAAAAATATGACTATAAATAGAAACTGGACAGTATTTTAGGACAGACGAAAATAGAATAGAGGACAGAAATTTTAGGACAGAAGGAGTATATAATTGAAATAATACAGGTTGTGCATTCTTGATCATCAATTGGAAATCCGAACTTTGGTTGTTGATTGATATTGATTGATCCTTGGACATTGGTCTTGGTACCGTCCAAATTATTCCTTGTATTTGATAAAGACTCGCTATTGTTTTTAGATTGATTAAAAATCAAATCAAGAGAGAGATATCAACTCCTTGAGATACTTTTATCTAGATTGAGTCTGACTGTCTAGTTGATTCTCTAGCAAAGTATTTTGGAGTTAGTCCATACAGATTGCTAAGTGAAATATTGAGTGGTGTTGTTAGACCCCCGCTTTTTCACGATACATGATAGTCATTTGTATGAGGAGGTGGTTGTTTTCGGAGCGCTAAATGATGAAGACAAGAAATTGTGTACTTATCTGCTGAAATGTAAAGATGATTCTCGTCGGGAATTGGTTCGGAGAACCCAAGCGCCTCCGGAGCAGGCTAAAGGTGAAAAGGCCGCCCCCGAAAAGGAGACACCCTCGTCAGCCAGGAAAGGGAAATCCAAGTGGATAGAAGAGAAGAAGGCGCCCCCTAAACGTTCATCTGGCGATCAACTGTTATCCAGCTCTTTTCGCGCCTATGAGGCGGTCCATGGCTCATCCGATCCACCAGAAGATGATCCCGAGTGGGTTGTTAAGGTTAACCGTCGTGCCTCTTTTCCCCTCTGGTTGAAGTATTGGGCTCCTCAGATAATTGATAAGAAAGTGTTCCCCTGCAAGCGTGGGGAGGAGAATTCCCGCGCGGAGTTAGCTGCTTTTATCCTTTTTTGGCTTTGTCATGATGTGTTTGAGTACAGTACAAGATATCATTAAAGGTGAGCTCGTGCCGATGGCGGTGTTGTTATTCCGCGGTGTTTCTTTTCCACTTGCGCCGATGTTCTTAGGTGGCTTGTACCGTCATATTGATTTGTTCTTTAGGGATCTCCAGACGGTAGGTTCATCCCACAAGATCGATACCTACATCCCAGCTTCCTTTATGCAGGCCTGGTACTGGGAGCACGTCACCCCATGTGCGCCAGAGCCAAATGACCTCGCCATCCATCGTGAAGAAGATGTTAAACAGGATGATGGTTCAGTGAAGAAGCTTCCCGTTGTTTATGGTTATCCGCGGATGGATTTGTGGAACATGAAGGGGAAAATATCGAAGAATGATTTAGGCAAGCATCTGGATATAGCTAAGGATTTCGAAACATTCCCTTACCAAGACGGTCGTTCAGGTCCGGCGCATTATGAATTTCTCGCTCCTTTCGATGTTGAGTTGGATTCTTCAAAGACTTTATCGGAAGCGGACTTTGATTCGGCAATGGCTGTGTTACCTGGTTATCTCCCTGGTATTTATACCGGCAAATTCATTGTTATGTCGTATAATCCTGATCGCGCGGCCTGACAAGTTGAGTTTGATCAGGGGGTTCCTCCTAGGTTTCCTCCTCCAGATAGTTCTAGTGCCGAAGACATTGTCGCCAGCTTCAATCACTACGTCTTCAAAGGGGCGACTTGTTTGTCTGATCGTGGGATCAATTTTTCGTTCAAGCAACCCATCTCAGCACGGCCTCTGGAAGTTACCGAGAGGGCCCACGAATATCATGATTTTTTAAGGCATCGGGCGTTGAACTTTCGTTTCCCCCCCCCCCCCCCCCCCCCCCCCCCCCCCCCCGTGATCTGACTATCCAAGATCTTCGAGAGCTTCATGCGTCTGGTCGGATCAAGCTTGATGATGTCGTGGTTTCTCAGCATCGTCTCGTTCCATCCAACAGAGGTCGCTCAGATCCTGTGGTGACCTCTTGGACCCCGCCCGATGGTCATGAGCCCGTGAAGCCCAAGAAAGGGGTGTTTTCCGACCGAAAACCCCCGCGCTTGAATGTGAAGACGTCTACTAGTCCTTCGGCGCCCCAGGTATTTGCTATACATATATATTTTTGAAATTTTGTTATGTCATTATGTTCCTCCGCTTTATATTGATTGAGATGGATGGCGGAAATTATTTCCCCAGGGAGCCCCTCCTTCCAATCGCTTAGGGTGGAAAGCCCCTTCTTACGTGATGGAGGAATATTTAAACATGCCCGAGTGTGATTGTACTAAGAGTAGTTTAAGGAAGAAAGCCATGCGGGAGGCGAATCAATCTTCTGCCCCGCTCCATTGTTCCTATGCTAATACTGCGCCTTTTCAGTCACGTCAAAGTCATAGAATGAGCGCATCACAACCCACAAGGGAGGCGGGCGGCAGCCCAACTCCCTCGTTTGTGGACCAGTTGAGAGATCTGGGGGTTCCCCTTCCCTCGGGGGATGGATGGGTATCGCCGCGCCTTCACGTGTCATCAATTCACCCTCTTAGGGCTGAAACACTTCGTGGCAGGGGTGAACTTTCGGTGTCTCCCAGTGCCGTTTCGCAATCAATGAGCCCTTCTGGGTCTAGTCCGTCAGTTTTTGGTGGGTCCTCGTCCCACGTGGCTTTAGACGTCAACGATCCTGCAGGTAACTTCTTATTTAATACATGTCTTTGTTTTTGTCATTCCTCTTTCTTTATCTTCCCCTTTTCATCTCTCTCTTTCTCTTTTATTTTTATATATAAATCTAAGTTGGTTTCGTGGTGGTGCTTATTTGTCATTTTTTAGGTTCCACTAGTGACTCTGAATCTTCCTCTAGTTCCTCCGCGTCTCGTCCTAAAGTTGTTGATACTCCGCTAGGCCCGTCGATTCCCGAGGTTGGTTTTCCTCCTCTCTCCTTGTATATTATTATTTTTGTTGTTCGTTTTCCCTTCCTTTCATTGACATGTTATTCGTGTTAGGACATGAGTAAGAAGAAAAAGGAGGTCGCGAAACCCGACATGGACATCGCCAGGCGCGTGGTTCCTAGTGGCGATGGATCTTTTAAGAGCACTAAAGTGGATGATGGCAGTTTGTCTGTTCTTACAGATAAGCCGGCTAACATTCCTCCTACTGATGCTCCGAGAGGCCCTGTTGTAACGGCAGACCCAGAGGACGCGCAGTTTCGTTTCCCTTTGGTAGTAAGTGCCGCCGAAGCTAGGGTGGATCCTTCTACCCATACCCTTGTTCACGGCTCCTGGGTTCCAGCTACTCTTGCTGCTAATACCTCTTGATTACCCTTAATGCCATTCTTTAACATAACCTTGTCATTCTCCATTAATTCCTTCTTTGTCCTCCATTCTCATGGGTATCTCCTAGTTGGACTTGGGCTTAGTCCCCATGCTTAAGCCCAGGCTCACCTCCATTCTCAGGGGCACCCCCAACTTGTTAAGGGGATATTTTTTTCATGTATCAACACCCATCAAAAACAATAACAAGAGAAAAGAAAGATTAAACCGTGGCCTTCTCTTGTTTTCGATTCCAAATGATTTCCACGGTCAACACAGCTTCCTCGCCCCTTTTTCTTCTCACAGTTCGTCACCAGCGGCGCAAAGAAACTCCAAGCCGACCACACTTTCGTGTGAATGTCTCTTCAAGTATTTGTACAGCTGCGGATAAGTCACATTAAGACCTAGCGATCTCTTCCAAGGCCCGGTCCAACAACCCAAATGCAATCAGTCTACTCCTTCCAAAATCCGAACCACGGCCCTAGTTTGTGTCCGTCTGTTGCCCTTCAAATCTCGGACAAAACAACCGAATCATCAGTCACCATTACCGATTCGCTGGCCATCAAACTTCTCGTCGACCACAGCTAACACATCACCCGTGCAATCTTCATCCAGAACTGACAACTTCACTTTGTTATTCAGACCCCATCAAGAATTCGTCTTCATTCCCATCTCCACTGCTCGAACACTTCAGCTAGGCACAACACCAAATCAACACTTTCTTTCTACCAGCAACCATGCATTCATTTTCAGCTTTCTATACAACTATCATTTTTCTCTCGGCACAAGACCACCATCAATCACTGCCTTCCTTCGTAAATAGCTGCTGCATGTAACGGACCTGCTTAACTTGATCGTTCATCCCCTGATTGGACTAAATAGCAATCGATTACATAGCAGTTTACAAAAACCAGCTCAAAACCCATACGAAAACCTCCAACGCCATTTTTGTTGTTGCTGTTGACGTGCCAATAACTGCTTCTTTCAATTACGAAACGCGCCTGTAGTAGATGGGTTTGTTGTTCTTCTCTTCAACGACGCCACAATAAGCTGTTGTCGTTTGATCAAGACCAATCTGTAAGAACTGACTTTGCCAGTGATGCCATCTGAGCTTCTCATATTCGTATTCTCCTGTGCATCTCAGATTCCAGCCATGCAACATCCATGAAGCAAAGCCAACAACACTAGTTCCATCTGACTCGAACATCATCCTCATCGAGAACCAACATCACTTTCTCCCTGTTTCGCTACCGCAATATGAGCAACTCCATTATCACAGCTCCACCAACAAACCATCTCTACCATACAGCCACCAGAACCATTGTTGTTGCCGTGCAAACAAAACTTGGCTTAACAAAGAAAAACTATTCTTCGGTTCACCATATGGTCATCTGGTCTTGACTCGAGAGTGCCTTTAGTGGTGCTAGCAACATGACAAAATTAATAGGCATCCCAGTTTAAGCTCCAGACTCCCTTGGTGCGAATGCAGCACTGATGCTTTTAGTCGTAAACTTCATTCTAGCTTGTGATTAGTTTTGTTTTTCTCCAGAAGATCAATTTCGCATGTGCTTTCTACAAAAGCACTAAAATAGTGTCATTACCCAAAATATTGAGTCCTAGCTAATATAAATATGGGTATGAAATGTAGCACATACGTGCTTATCAACACCTCCACACTTTTATTTTGCTAGTCCTCGAGCAAAACAAAGAGTTGACCTGCTACACAGCTGGTCATATCATAAGAGAAACTTAGACCCGCTACACAGCTGGTCATACAAAATATCCTACAAAAGACCCGCTACACAGCTGGTCATGACAAATACGATACACAAAACCCGCTACACAGCTGGTCATAACCCCAAAAATCATAATGATAATAAAAAAAATTTCTTTTTTTCTTTTTGAGACCCGTTACATAACTGATCTTCTTTTTTAAAAAAGAAAAAAAAAAAGACCCGCTCCGCAGCTGGTCATAAGAACATGATAAGAAAACAAAATAATAGACCCGCTCAACAGCTGATCATAAGTACCCTACAATAGACCCGCTCAACAGCTGGTCATAATTTGCAAGAAAATTCCTGAAAAAGAAAATCGAAAAGTTAACCACTCAACCACACTTAAATATTACATTGTCCTCAATGTAACTGAATCATCCAACGTAAAAATTAAGATGGGAAATTCATAATATGCGAAAAGAAACAAATAAAAATAAAACAAAAACAAAGATATACCTACTGGAATATACAAACAAGACTCTCCATAAATCAACAACCTAAATATCTGGGGATCAACCCATAGCACAATATGTACGATCAATGACAACCTCGCACTCTCGTTGTAGCAATGTGAAGTGATGTACTTTTTTATGTTGTAGAAAAGTGGTAAGAAAAGTATCGTTCACTCGGACTTGTAAAGGTTTGATTTAAGAAAACACTATGGCCAATAAAGATAATATATACAACAGTTTGTCGCAATATCGAGAGATTACTGGGACTCAGGATTCCACCAATTCTTACATTCATTTGGTTCAACTAATAATTCTAGACATTTATAGCTCAAATTTATTGACTCTAATTCATTGCTGAAAGTAGATTTTGAAAGTAATGACTGTATATCTAAAGCATGAGACATCAAAACACTTAAGAAAGCATAACCCATCAATTGAAATCACAATCATTCAATAAAAATCATAAATACGATTAAAAATCAACGCAATAAGTCATAAAAGAATTAATAGAATTATCAAATGCGTGAAAAATGGCTTCCTCCGTTCTCCCAGTGTTGGGGTTTAGCTCCTCATATTATTCACGTGCTCAAAATAGTTGTTCATAGCTCAAATAAGAGAACAACAAGAGAAAACTAATAACTCAGGCAGTTTGCAACGCTATATAGGCGTTACAAACCAGCTGTTACAATGAGTGTTGAACTGTTACAGAAAAACTATACTTATGAAGTACTGCAGAAGAACGGTCTTATATGATGAACAGTTTACGACACACAGAAAGTGTCGCCTGTGTCTTCTTCTTCTTCCTTCTATGCTGCTGATGCTCACGTCTCTGCAAGCTTTGTTTCTTCTCTGCAACTACCCAGAAATATCCCCCAAGGTCTCGACTCTCCCCCAAAGTCTCCTAACACCTCTTATATAGACCACAACTCCTTAAATCCCGAGAACAACCCCTGTTTTCTTCTCCACCAAAAGTTACGGACCTTCCATTTTTATTTCTCCCTTTTTCTTCTGATACGTCTTCCCTGAATTAATCCACCTCCAAAGATGGAATCGAATCCAAGTATCCAACAGAGAATATATTATCTCCTATTCCTCACGTAACTTCCCATGGTAACCACAAAATCAACCCGAGAATAACACTTCTTTCCTGTTTTGTCGAGACTGCCTGCAAATCTTCTCACGCGGTATCTTGGTCAAGTCCAATCTTTCTTAATCGATAACAAAAGTCCCGTATAGACTTAAACTATCCAAACTCACCTTATACTCCCGAATATAGACCATAGAAAATCCGAGAATATCTTGGTCTCTGTTTTGTGCAAACTCGGTGGTTCACTCCTATTTTTACGAATCTGGGAAGCGTACAATCCCTGTTTCATCAAGACAGGCCAAATCCAATCCATTTCCTCCCATAAATCCAAGAACAATACGCTGGTATCAAGTTTGCGAAGTTCGCTGTTATACATTTTCAAACACAGCATTTCCCGCCAATTCCCTATGTTTAACCGTGAAGATGGAATGCCCCCTATCGTCTGATGGGGTGCGAATAGCACTTTTGGTGCAAATAACGTTGGGTCACCCCTTATCAACTCTGTGCCCCTTATCCATTTGAGGAGTAACTTCAGTAATTTTATCCGGAGAGTCCAAATACCCCTTTTCGAGTCAATTTCTCCGCGCATGTTTATTTCTCCAAAAATACCTTCAAAGACATAAAATACCGAAATAAGTAAAAAAAATGGGTACTAACAATATAGAAAATCGACATCAAAATAGACACATGAATGCGTCTGTCAAATACCCCCAAACTTATTATTTGCTAGTCCCGAGAAAATCTAAAATAAAATTCTAACTCATTGTCGCAGGCATTGTCGGTTGCATTTAGCTTATGCAACAAGCCTTTAAACCCCTAGGTGGCCCTAGTGGCCGAGTTATAGTCTCGGGAGGGCTTACAAGAGATATACCCACAAAACCTTTACACTCCATACCCTAGCTATCTACGCAGAACCTTGGAAGGCACTAAAGAATCTCCTTGGTTGGCATACTTATTGTCTACAGGAGGAAGTATCCTGATGCGAAATTCCAATTATTGTACACGAGCTTGCACTCAAGCGTACTAAAATTCATATATATATATATATAAGTGACAGAGCTCTACTCAGATAGTCGCACTATGGACATCAATATCCGGAGTCAACAAATCACATGGATAGATTAAGAGATGGATATAGAGAAAAACATAGATGGTTTTGATGTTGACTAGGTGAACGGTGTTTCTCATATCTGTCTGAAGGCCACTGCCAAAATGAACCTATCATAATGGACTGAGATACCGGTCTGACTAATATCAAAACAACTGGCATATACAAGGGAACCAGTGGTCGATAATCCTAACTCTAGGTCAACACAACTGGCATATACAAGGGTACTAGTGGTCGACTTTATTGAATTTATTCCGGTTGGTTTGATGGTCTGGTCTCAATTTCTTTTTTTTTTCTTTTTTTTTTTTTTTGGCATCTCAATCACTCTATTTCACTCTAGCAGTGGTAACAACTTGAATCATGAGCTACACCTAATCACTTAGAGAAACATATTTTAAAGAAAACAAAATAAAAAACAGAAGTGAAAAGGACTCAACGAGATATGGAGAAACTACCATGTTATTTCTAACACCTGAGCTCTGTGCTTTTATGAATAGACTCTTTAGATGTTTCCATCTAATCAGATCGGTTCCTCAACTCCTACAACCAAGATGCTTCCATCCACTTAGATTGGTTAGTGTCATCCTTAATAAGCATAAATTTCTAGGCTCTGGAGTTTAACAATGCAACTAAAAAATTTCTCCCACACCCCCAAACTTAAATCTAACATTGTCTTCAATGTTCTAAAGATGAAATTAAAAGCATGAACAAGGAGAAATTGTTACCATTTGAAGCAAAAGAGTTAATGAAAGATATTACCGTGTTTCATGAGATTGGGTTACCTCCCAAGAAGTGTTAAGTTTAACGTCTTCAGCCAGACTAAGAAAGGATTAGTCACCTTATAAAATCATAAAGTAATAGCCGAAATATTTGTGGGTCATCAAAACCAAAGAGCGCTATCACAGGTAAAAGGAATCTGCAACATGCCAAGAAAATTAACAAATAAAGCACACCCTTGTCTAGTTTTATGTTTAAGACAACTACATCTAGCTGTGATTCAAGTTCAGGCTCTATGAAAGGGTCCAAATAAAATATTTTCATGGGTTGCATTTCCTCGTAGCTAAGATCCGATTCAGGTATTAGAGTCTAGAAATACTCAAGTAAAAACTTAGAAGCACATAATAATAACCTAAATAATTGTGGATCCTTAAAGTCAATCAGGTTTGACTCACACAATTAACCACGATGAAAGTGGTGGTCAATTTTAGGCAATTGTGTCGATTCTAATAATTGACACATTTGAAACTTATACGTTCCCACAATTGGTTGAAAAATATTTGGTGGGAAAACAAAATCAATCTTGGTATCATAGCCTGGGTAAACCACATCAACCAGAGGATGAGTTTCTAACAACTGAACTTCTTCCTTGACATTATTAGGTTCTGGAGAACTAGTATGAAGGCAATCTGGCACAATGGTTGAGGCACATATATCAAGTCCCAAGTCAAGGATCTCTACAAGAGATAAAGGTAAAGCACAGGGAGAATGATAATCACCCGTAAACTTAGAGTTTTGGGTGTCTCTAGATAGACTATCTACAATTTCCCTAATTTCTAGATCATCGGAATCCTGAAAATGATCAGTTGCTTCTTCTAAGTTATGATCGGAAGGTGCATCCTCACTCATCATATATGAAAGCTCTACGAGTTCATCTTCTTTGTCTAAGACTAATGTTTTTAAATCGTTAGACTCAAAAATAATGTTCTCAGAATAAACTCGTTCCTCAAAACTATCATCGGCTTCGTAAAAGGAAGTACTACATCGTCTAAAACGTGGGTATCTCTAGTCAAATCCTCGTCCTTTTGAATAGGTGAATAATTATTAAAATTATTTGGATTCGAACTAGAAATAACATTATCATTATAAAGCTCAGTTGGAGTAACAAATTCCTGATCACTATGCCTAAATATTTCAGATTCTTCATCAACACTATCCTCATCATAATCATCATGATAATAACATGAAAATTGTCGAACCTCATCTAAAAAATTATTGTTACCAATTCTAGCCTCGTCATCTTGATTATGTGAATAAAAACTATCCTTATTTTCTGGGGTAGTATTGGAAACATTGTATTGGAATTTAAGACTATCTTGAGCCAGTTTTTCGATAATCCTATTGTATTTTCGGTAAATTGCTTGAGAGACTCTTCTAAAGAATCTTAGTTGACTGCTCTAGGGACTCATCCGGAATATTAAAGGTTTCCTTCATAAATAAGGAATGATTCTTGAAAGCTCTTCTAGAGAAATAGACGAATTTTTTTGCTCATATGATTGATGTGTGTGCGAATAGTAATTGGGCGCACCATGGTATGAACCATAACCTTGAAAATGGGGATGCTTCCAGCCACTATTCACACTATGGTAATGTTCATTTTGAAAATCAGTCGGATATTCGTTATATTGGCTATTGTAATACCAGATCGACATTCTCAACACAAAATAAACCCACTGACAGGGGATTCGTGGGTGGAAAGAATTTTACCTCCCGTACCAGAAGGGCGATGAACCTTTGAAGTCGCCTCAGGCCACCGACTCCGATGTCAGTGTACGAACCCGAGGGGCCGAGGCAGTAACGTAACTGTCGTCCTTCCCTGCAAACAGTTGATATTTAATTTTGACCCTCCCTTAGGGTTTACAAATAATGTCCAAGAATGTCCAAAGTGTCCAAAAAGACCAAAAATAAAAATGTCCAAAAAGGAAAAGAAGAATTATAAAAATAAAACCCTATTTACAGTTTCTAAAAATAAAACAAAATAACTATATACAAAATCTTCTTCTTCACTCCTTTCGGATTCCTGTTTTCTTTCCTTCTATGGCGATGCTTTCCTTTTATAACACTTTTTCGTTCCTTGTAGCTTCGCTCTAAATCTGAAAAGAATCGAAAAATACCAAAACACGTAACAAAGAACAAAAAATAATAAAAAGAAAAAGAAACCTAAAACAAATCTAAATACAAGTTCGTGTCGGCGGCGCCAAACTGCACTTGTAAAACATGGAACCCACAGCTGCTGCTGCAATATGCTTGGTACTTGGACACTCAAATCATGAGGCATGACCTACTCGCCTACTCGGGAATATTTCAAGCTTTTCCAGATATAATTGGCACATCTTTATCCTGGCTAAATTGGGGCCTATGCCACTTAATTGGGGCCTATAGATTACTTCATCTACCCAATTCACAATGATAAGGGGTGTCTAATATTTATATAAACTACTAAAATTATCCTCAAAAAAAGTTAATATTACAAAATTATCCCCATCAATCCTTAATAAACCTAACTAACAAAAATCAGTTTTATTTCTAACATAAAAACCGATTCATCTCCTCCTCCACTCTCTCTTTTTTCATTTTTTTCAAATCAAAAATCGTCGATGATCGACGATTCAAAAACGATTAATCGTTTATTTCTTCTATAAAATGACGAATCTAAGAATTAAACATGCTACTAACAGGAATCATTCTAGTGATGACGATCCCGGGCTTGTTGAAGCGATTCGAAATAGAACGAGGGAAGTGCAAGAACAATCTGAAGCCCCTCGTATCGCCTCGTATCGCACAGGAGGAAGAAATGTGTCGAACCAGGTACTTTTCTATCAACCCAATCCTCTAAACTAGGTTTTAGTAACATGCTTTAGGTTAGAAATCGAGAATTTTGAAATCAAGAAATTTTAGTGTATACAGAATCGGATTACGTTAGTAAGGAAGTAAACCGATTCTTATTAGAAACGGATAATGTTCATAAACTTATAGTCTGATTGTTCTGTATGTAGAAAGGAATCGGGGAACGTTAGTGTATAAATAGCCCGATTATTGTAGCCAATCTTTCTGGATCTTATTTTGTTGGAATCGGATTACATATGTCTTAACAAAAAACGATTGTTTAGTTCAGAAACGGACTTTATTTGTATATCGAGTAAACCGATTTCAGGAATCGGTTTACATTAGCACTTGCAGAAACCCGATTGTTAATTTATATGTTTAGAATTGGGTTTCATATATATATCGAGTAAACCGATTATATACACTGACTTCAAAAATGCAATCTATTCAATTGTTTTTTGTTGCTTAAATCCGTATTCTACAGGCAAAAAAATCAAGCCGAAAAGAAATATAAGAAGAGAAATGACCATGCTACTTCTAAGCCTTTGGAACCTCGTCGAAGATGCTGTCAAAATTTAAATGCTTCCCACCGAAGTAAAGCCAAAGGGATCAGCATCAACGACCCACCACCGGCAGCGGAGCAACCAACCCATGAAGAATTTAATCCCAAAACACCAACCAACCAACCAACACAAGAAGGTGATGAAGAACAGAGAGTGATAGTGATAAGGAAGGTGGTGGTATGGAAGGTGATGAAGAAGAAAGTGATGAGAGTGAAAGTGATGAAGAAGGTGGTGGCAAGGAAGGTGATGAAGAAGAAAGTGAGGAGAGTGAAAGTGATGAAGAAGAAGGTTAGAAGGAAGTTGATGAACAAGAAGTCGTTCACGAACAAGAAGTTCAACAACAAGACCAATGAGGAGACGCTCAAGTAAAAGGTAAGAATAAAGAAGGTCCAAAGAAGAAGAAAGGTGACCACATGCCCGACGAGCTGAAGATGTTAGTTCGCGGCCCTGATGATCCACCTTTAGGGATACCAGGTGATGGAGGAAATGTGTTATGGGGTTACAAAGGAAGTTGGGTCGGCGTCGTCTACAATACCATAGTAAGTACCTAAACCTTGTGTCATGTAATGTAAACATTATTATTCGTGTAGTGTTTTGATTGTTGTCCATCGTGGTTGTTTGGTTTATAGGATCACAAGCATGTCGTTCGTCTTGTGAAACCTGGAACGTCAGTGAATATGATGACGATATGGCTACTTATAGATGATGAATTAAGCAAGGGAGAAGTTCCGGAAGTGGTCGATCTAGTCAATTCTACGGGGTTTCTTTCTGTGGTCAACAATTTGGGCCACCTTGGTTACGGCAGACCTCTTTGTTCCACCTTCGCCGAGAGATACTATGGGGAAACGGATACTTTACATCTTCCGTTTGGAGAAATGACGATAACTCCAAATGATGCGAAGTTCATTACCGGGCTAAGCATAGAAGGTAAATCCGTGAAGCACAAAGAGTACGTACAAGAGATTGATTGGGACAAGATTTACAAGTGGACCAAGGAAGTGTTCCAATGGGATGAGGAGAAGACCAAGCAGGAGATGCTATTAGGCAAGGAAAAGCAGAGGATATTCCATCTCTCGAGGCTGAGGAGCAATTTTATGGGAACAAAGAAGCTTCGTCATGAGGGAAAAGAGGTGACGCGAGAACGTATCATCGCTACGGCCAATGTGTATGTCCTCTATATCCTTGGAGTTGTTATCTTCCACGACGTTTCCGGTGCCCGTGTTAACGCCAACTTTATCCAGCTATTGAAACATTTAACAAGATACAGGACTACTCTTGGGGCACTGTCATCCTTGCACACTCTTTGACGCAGTTGAGAAAGGCTTCTAGGGCTCAAAGGAACCAACTCGGAGGGAATATGGATTTTCTGCAGGCGTGGATATATTTGCACTTCCCAATATTTTCTAAAAGGAATTTTGAGAACAAGGATGGGGACGGACAGAAGTATGGAACCAAGTACACCTACAAAAGTGAGCCGAAGAAACAAAGAACGGATTATTTGAATTTGAGACGCCAGTTAGACAAATTGACGACGAAGGACGTTGTCTTTGATCCTTACAAGGAGGCTTAGGCTAAAGGAAAAGGAAAGATGGTTGGGTTCTCAGACCAAAGTGAATATCATGGCCTTTGTTTCAGCCAAAAGGATATGTAATGTACAACCCGTCGAGAGTTGCAAGACAATGCGGTTACATAAAAAAAATCCCAAAGGCGCACAAGGATTTCAAATTCAATGACACAAAAACGAAAGCACATGACAGTGATATTGTCATTGTTCTCAAGCCTTTGCCATCATGTGAGTATTGGGATAACAGAGCGTTTCACAAATATCCTTTGGTTGGTCCATCTCGAACAGATGACGATGCAAGTTCGGGTTACATACCATGGTACCTTAATGTTTCGCATACTCGAGTGATACGAGTAGATGAGGGTCCCATGATAGAGGAGAAAGATACGGCTCTCGAATACTTGGTGTGTATTGTTACTCAATTACGATTTAGTTAATGGTTTTAACATTATATATTGAATGTTTGTTATTTGAAATTGAAACAGAGAAGACGAGTCGAATACATGATAACCCGGGCAAAAATGGAAATCGGGGAAGGGAAAAATGTGAAGGCCAATGAAAAGATAATTGATGAATTGAACAGTCTCGAATATGTGAAAGCTGGTGCAAAGTTTGGGGAGCATGATGAGGATGATTCTGAGGAGGAGGAGGATGAGCCAAAGAAGAAGAGAAAGATAGCCCCTACCAAAAACATGTCTGAATGTGTATCGAGCAGCGCCCAATCTAGTAAACGAGGACGCGGTGGACGTGGTGAGGATGTTCATGAATCAATGGTTGTATTCATGTTTATGTATTTAAGTATGGATAATTATGGAGTCAAAACTTATGTCTTGTTTTAAACTTATCGTCGGATTATGTTTGGTTACACTCGTAGTCTATGAATGACTTAATCTGGTTTCTAGTTTATGAATGACTTAATTTGTTTGAAAGAAATTGAGGACTCTAGCATTTTTCTTTCAGAATCGGTTTACATATAACTATATGTAACCCGATTCTGACAATTTCCCAGAGGTTCAGTTTCAGAATCGGATTATATTTGTCTTTATAAAACCCGATTGTTATGAAGAATACTTCTGTAGATTTTGAAGCCAAGAATCGATTTTTATGTGCACAAATGTAATCTGATTACTAAGAAGGAAAATTCTGTAACTTTTAGAATCGTTTTACATGTATAAATATGTAATCTGATTTTTATGAAGAAAAAAGTTCTATAACTTTGTCAATCGGTTTACATGATTTGATATGTAATCCGATTATCATGAAGAAAAGTTCTGTAACTTTGGAAATCGGGTTACAAATGCACTAACATAGACCGATTGTTGAGAGGCACAATTTATATTATTTTGTAAGAACACAATCGGTTTATGTGGACATACCTAAAATCCGATTGTTCGATTTGAATTTGAAAAAAAATAGCCGTTGAGTCCTTATCTATATAAGGACAACCTCTTTCAGCCACTCTCATATCACACACTTATCCTAGAAAATGGAATGGGAACCTCATGAAGATTTTTGTCTCATTAAATCGTTTGCTAATACGTTTCGTGAACGTCCGAATGAAATCTATTAAATGTTTTGGAAGAGAGTTAAAGACTTCTTTTATGGGCGTACCGGGAATCCCAACAACCGAAAATGGAGAGACTTTGCATTTCGATTCCAATACATTAAAGGGGCAATGCGAGAGTACGTAATAGTCAGAAATATGGTGTACCACTATCATCCAAGAGCTCCTCTTAGGGAAAAAAGTGAGTAATGCTATCATTTTTATACCCATGTCAACTACACTAATTTCACATACTAACATATAAGAAATCATTAAATTTCAGCTGGAACGTTTCAACGGGCTATGGAGAATTCGTAATGGGGAAAGAAAGTCCACTCACCACAAAGAATATACGACGTTGTACCGACGTGCTCGGAGGTTCATTGATGAGCATTTGATGTGTCAAATTTTATAATTCCCATACTGAGTCCTATATATATGTAGTGGGCAAATTTCCTAAACTATGTAATGAATATTTTGTTTCTGAAAGTAAGGCATAATCGGTTTACATGTGCATCACAAAAGCCCGATTTTAGGAATCGGTTTGTGGTTATTGATTAAAATCCGATTCTGGGTTTACATCTTCCTAAGCGTAAAACTCAACTCATAATCGGTTTACAAATTCACTAACATAAATCGATTCTGGATCGAGTAAAAATTAATTTTTTTTTACAAGTTTTGATTCTCGATTAATGAAAGTTAATTTCAGGATTAACTTGATTAAACATTATTTAATAATCCAAATTAACATTAATTTAATAAGGGTATATTGGGCATTAATATAAATATTGGATAAGAGGTTTTTATTTATTTTCTCTTAATGATCCTATTTTATCCTGTAATTATATGCCCCAATTAAATGGTATAGGCCTCAATTTAGCCATGATCTTTATTAGGTGTGCAAGCTTTTCTTTTTCATTCTTTGAGGAACTTTCATTATTATTCTTCAGGAAGAAAACAAATACAACTAGCTTTTTTGAAGGCCCCCCTTTAGAATTTTGTAATGTACTTGAGAGGACTACTTCATTTTTGATCGTCTTTGCCTTTTCCCTGCTTCTTTGGTTGTTTTCATTTTTTTTGAAAAAGGCAACATAATATTCCAAAGAGGCACATACTTTAATTTAATTCTAATTAGAATTTATTTACTTTTTTTTGTGGAATATATAACTAATTAATTTTGTGGAATATATAAGAGCTAGCACTATAGTGGAGGGCATCCCTTCCCTATCCCTCAAATTGAGGAAAGGGATGTATAGGGATAGGAAGTTCTATTATGGTTCCCGCTCATCCCTTCCCTACATGAGACGCGTACTGAGTACGCGTAGGAATAGTGACATACACGTACTCAGTACTCGTACAAGTCAACCAGTTGACTTGACCAAGAAACGGGTACTCAATACACGTTTCATAGGTTTAAGTCGACAGAAGCGAGGTTCAGTCGACCATTCTTCTTCTTTTTTTCTTTCTTCTCTATTACTCTCCTCCTCAACACTTTCATTTGAAGACCTTGTTGTGCGATTTTGGAGCTCAAATTGAATGGGTTTGTTCATTACCATCCGTTGAATCATTTGCCTTCTTTAATTTCGTGGTTCATCATCAAAACAAACAAAGGTGAGTGATTAAAAATTTAGGCTTTAAATTTGATTTGAGTTTGATTATGATTAAATTCGTGATGTTGGGTCGATTATAAAGTAGTAACATACTGAGTAATCATATGATGATCTTCCAAAGTAGTAAATCTAATTCTGTGTTTCCTTTTTGCCCTTTGAGGCACCGACATTGATGAGCAAAACAAAAATTAAAACTATTACTTAAACAAAAATTAAATTGGAAAGATTTAAAAGAAGAAATCAATTGATGTAGGAAGAAGAAATTGATTTGGTGTGGTTTGAGTGGAGAATTAGAGTGGTATTTTATAGAGGATTTTGAAAAAATGGCCGTCGGAATCCGACGGGATAGAAAATAGAGCCGTTATTTACGATGGATGGTTAGGATCGGGTGTGAGAGAGGTGTCAACGAGAAAAGGTCAAACAAATATATTTAACCAAACCCGTACTCAGTAACCGTGCGAAAAGCTAGCATACTGAGTACTCGTATCAACGGTTTTACGCGTACTCAGTACACTTAAAGCGTAAAATAATACGCGTACTGAATACGCGTGAGATTTCACTTCCCTACAAGGCTGATCAGAGGAGATCCCTCCATATTCCTTCCCTTAAATCAAAATGGGAGACCATTTTGAGGATAGGGAGGGGATGAACCCCTCCATAGTGCTAGCTCTAACTAATTAAATTCAGTCAGTGAGATTTGGATATTCTGTGTTTTCAGAATTTGAATTAATTAATTGTTTGACAGTATGTTAAATCGGTGTAGTTGGTTAATTTGGGGCATTGGTTGATGAATAGCAGTCGTCAAGTTCCATTTTTAGTGCCAGACAGTGCTTAGCTAGGATTGACATCGATATTAAAAAGCTTCTTGGAACAAGTAATTTACTGAACCCGTGAAGTTCAAAGCATTGGTGATGGTCCAAAATGCCGATAAAGATCATGCATGGTTGTATGCATCTATCGAAAGTCTAATCAAAGATCATGAACCTATCCATATTTATCATCAAAGACCAATCAAATGAATTTCGTCCCATGCATATCCTGAAAATTAATTCTTCCGTGTTTTAACCGGTGATCTTCATGTCACTGCAAACAAAAAAAATACTTGGATAAACGTTCGAGTTTGTAAGAACAGGTTTGGCAGCATATTGAAACCACGAGTTCAACCAGGCTTAGCAGGCTAACATCAATATTCAATACCTCGTCACTGGAACTATAAAAAAATGTAAATGGCAAAACAACCTTAAATAATGGATTCAAGTTGACAAAGTTAACCAAATGAAAGAAGATAAAGATATCAAACACAATAACGGCGAAGTTTCATATTCATAGACGTAAACATAAACAGGATTGTACAGACCATGTTCTTTCCGTACCCTAAAATATCGAAAACAATTTACATAATTACACGTGATGATACTGTTCACACGGTGATCATATTCTTCGTTTACTCATATAACACAAATAAAAAAACTATTTATACAGATATAGTAATATGATCAAAATGTATTGATCAAATACTACTCTGTATTTTATTCTCTGTTTACAGATATAAAACACACAAAACGTTTAATTCATTATAATACTCGTCATCGTCTATGGAGAAGCCTGGCTGATCACTAGACAAAAGAGACGTCACGGTTGGTCTATAGCCTGTCCGGGTTGTTCCGTTTAAGGACACTTCTTTCTACCACCGTGGGTAGTCTGAGCAGCATAACATGCACATTCATCATGGTTACCGGAAGTACCAGATGGAACACAGCTGCACCTTGCACAACAGGTTCCACAAGCCCTCTTACAGAGATTTGGCCTTGATGATAGCGAGCACCTCACTTTACATGCTGCTCCACAGTCTATAAGAAGAATTGAACAAAAAAAAACTTAGCTTATATAGAGAACAAAACTGTGATCATCATAATCAGTACCAAGCAAATAATATCTCTCTCTACAAGACTACAACTGTTTGATTGAATATTTATGTAATAACATACCGATCCCTTTGAGTGACCTTCCAGTTGCCTGCAGCACCAATACATACACACAAACATAATTAGAATTGTAATCTAATTTTAAGATCAAAAATAAAAGAAAGTACAACAAAAATTGAAAAGCTAAGAGAAACTAGCTGGTTAGTGATCATAGGAGTACCATCTGATCGGCGGCAAACACCTCGACAAGATTGAGGAGGACGAGAGATAGAACAAGTGAAGCAAGAAGAGCTTTAGACATTGCCATGGTAGTTAGCTGATGAAAGAAAGGAGATAGAAAAGCTGGGGTTTGTTTTGGTTTTGATGATAAACTCTAAAGTTGATGTTTTTCTTTGTTGTAAGCTTGCTGCAGTGGTGAGGAAAATGAAAAAGATAGAGGTCTTATTTATAGAGGGTTTTGAGTAGTGTACTTAGTTTATGTCCGTGTTATTGATAAGGGACTTTAATTACGAGCAGGTTAATTATGAGGAGTGGCAGAGGGCATAATCCGAGGTGGGTATGATTCAAGAGTATACGCGTTTGGTGGTTGTAATGCCAGCAATCAATCAAGAGCATAAAAAAACAAACAATGCGCAGAGCAGTAAGTAATCCTTTACTAGTAATACACAAAACTACAAGCTAGCTAATTAATGAGTTCCTAAGTTTGGATACTAAGAGCTTTATGTAAAAAAAAAAGATGCATGTATATCTTTCTATGAAACGGCTCAAGCTTAGCCATTTGCAAAACGACGTTGACCCTTTGGTAGCTTGCTTTCTGTCCACTGTCAGGATTATGAGAGTGTTACACGGACACATTTTTGCTCCATGTGGATGTCGATAAGGTAGACAGTGGTTGCAATAGAAAGAAGAAAAAAATCTCTTATTAGCAATTAAGAAAATAGTCTGACATTATTGATCGTTTGGAGAGCTTTTGTTAATCTTATCCCAAATATAACACGAGAACTTGCTCGGTAAGAGCATCCCAATGCAGAATTTGCGGTAAGTGAATTCAGTTTATAATTTAAAGACCCAATTTTTATAAGACAGAGTGAATATAAGCAACTAGCATTTCAAAATGCGTGTGCATGTATTTTTTTGCATCCAAACCAACATGTATGGCAACCACAAAAGATGAAAAAGATCCGAGTTGTAGAAACAAAAATGTGGATGTTCAGGTCGTATAAATTGCCATCTAGACAGCCATATATGGGGCGGCCGGCTTTGGTCAAAGTGCAATGGACCCACAGTTTATTTGTACTTAAGTTGTTACCAAACCCATGAAGCACACTTTAATTTAGAGACCATGATGATGATGATTACGATGATGATATGGCAGCTTAAAAGGAGATGCTTCCAAATCCTAATAAGAAAACCAAAATACAGCTGTGATTCACAGGGATTAGTTCTCAAACTTGCCATTAACAGCTGTCTAAGATACTGTTGTGACCACTTTTAACCTTCTTCTTCCGATGTCCAAACAAAACCTTCACTCTCTAATCTAATCTTCTCTCTTCATTAAACTCAGTGCAGCCGTATAGGGTTCATTCATTTCACGCTTGTCCATAATAAAAAGCATTCTCCATTTCTTGAATAGTTCAAAATAATAAAACGTCAAAGTCCTCAGTTTTGGTTTGTTCATGTGTAACCATCGGCTTCACTGCTCGGCTAGCTAGCTCACCGAGATACTTTTCTTTTCCTTTTGGATTCATACAGGTGGCATGTGATGAGGATGAAGTTGATTTCTTAGAGCCAGAAAAATAGTTTTGGGTTTCGAATGAGGGCAGATTGTATCACTCCCAAGCTCGACTAATAGCATCTCCAATGGAATATGGATATGTATTCTATGTGGACACCTAAAAAAGAATTTAATAGCATAAAATACAAATACAAATTTTATTGATAACCATCTTCGGTAGTAATTGTTTCCATATTTATTTTGATACACTTATCAATTATTTGTTGAACAACAAAATCTAAAAAATAACTAAAATTAAAATAAATTGATGATGTGGATATGAATGAGAGTTTCGAAAAATCCTTGGTCTCCTTCAAACTCAAACATCCATATCATATTAAATTTTAATTATCCAACCACCACTGGAGAAGTTTTTTTTGATAAAAGTTTCTAAAATCTTAAGCGGCATCAATATTTTTAGCGACTCATACTCCATTGGAGATGCTCTAAGTTTTCGTACAAGAAAAAGAAAATGAAGGCAGTCGCCCGAATTTTCCTTCTTTTTATTATTAGGTTTACTGGTGAGTAGTAATCAAATTGTTTAGAATACAAAAGCTAAAATTATTGAAATGCAATCATTATCCATTTGATTTTGAAATATTTTATGAGATGGGATTACTTTCGGGCAGCAGCAGTATTTGTTGGGAAAGTGCATTGTTTTGGTTTGATTATGAGAAAAAGAAAGAAGTATAATTATATCCTACTAGTAGTATATCATTAAACATAAAGTGTACTGTGTTTATTTGGTTTTTCTATTTATCTTTAAGTCATTTTGCCGTAATGAACTTGGAAAATATAGGTCAGAGTGATAAAGACACAAAAAAATTAGTCAAATATATCATTTACTTTAAACTTTATTTTTTATTATATCATTTTTTTCTCTCTTATTTACTTTTTTTTCCAATTTAAAATTAATCGTGAGAAAGGTCTTAACTTCCGAAATATAAGTTGGATTTTAATAAAATTTATATTTTTGGAAAGGGGTCGAAAATCTCTACTACAAGATCAATTGTTGATATGAAATTCAAAAATAAATAAATATTTTAACCAGGTCGAGGATACATTATGCACCTAGATGCAGCCTGGAAAAATTGAAATATCTCTTATACGGCCAATACACAGTTCAGTTGACCGAGATAAATTCTAATTGTTTTGTTCTGAAGCAAAGATTTTCACGGGCCCGCTTCGTTCTATTCAGATATTCACACGACCAAGATGTACTGGATTTTCTTGCCCTGAAGGAGAAGGAGGGATGTAATGCCAACAAACGTATATTATCGAGTTCATCCTACCTAATAGTACCCATTTTGGGAACGTCCAGTGTCAAAATAACTAAATGGGTAAGGCGTCAATCCCTAAAATGGACTATGTAATGTACTTTATCTGCTGGGTTACGGGTGGGAATTTTATTGGAGGTTTCTATTGTATAAATTTACCCATGTGTGATTCCTTTTGAAGCATATACTCGGGGGGTGATGCAGGGTAGACGGTTTCAAAGTGGACTCCCCGTTCATTGGATAGAGAAGATCTTCAAATCCAAGGGTTAATCAACCAAAAAAATGTATTAAATACACTGTCATGTCCCTGTTATGGGCTAGCCATTATTGGAGGGGTGCTTTGAATAAAATTGAGTTACCATTAGTTTAGTTGTTAGCTACGTACTTTTCATTATGTTAGTTATTTTGGGATGTGTGCTCATGTGAATCACATAGTTAGTCAGGTGAATGTTGTCTTTCTATTCACCTTGTGGTTGTTAGAACAAATAATCGAATATTAACAATAAAATTTCCCTTTCTCTTTCAATTTATGTTCTTCCCAATCCAATCTCTACCCTTAAAGATTTTGAGTTGTTTTTGTGCTAATTTGTAATGTAGATTGTTATATATACGTATTCGTTTTCAAATCCAGCAAGGGACTAGTTGAAGGAGCAGTTTTTGGACCGTGAGATAGGAAATAAAAAACATTAAGAGGATGAGTTTAGATCTTGAAATGAACTTCTTGCTTTGATTGGATGATTAGTATATTTGTTTTGTTTAATAAATTATTTTAAACAGTGGGACTCATGTTAAAATGGTGAAAAATTAAAAGAAACGGAAGAATGTCTGGAAGGATGATCATTTGTCGCTAAAGGGGAAAAAATTCCAACGGCTGATCTTCAGCATCTTAATCTCCGCTTTGAAACACTCCTTAACATGAAGGAGTGTATGAATGGTAAAAATGGACTGCCACAGTCCACTACATATAATAGCACCTAATTTGTATGACCATTGAGGAACTTCTTTACGTACTTCTTTTATTCCAATGAATTCCTTTATAATTCTTTGATCATGTCTACCGGGTGTAACCAAATCAAATAAATATTTCGTTTTATTTTTTGAATTAAGTTTTCCTTCTTCTGGAAGGAAGCATTTTTCCTTTTTTTCTTCAAATTCTTGATAGTTTGTGGGAAGTATTGTTATCGCATTGCTCGGTCGAACTCGCATGCGTTGCTATCTCAAGCATGTTTGTCAAGTTTAGTTGTCAAAACTATATGTCTTGATTTATAAACTACTTATAGCTAAGTCTCGGTTTATGACAGTTTAGTGTAGTTGAGCTCCAGACTCCATGGTGATCATCTTACGAAGACGAAGAACTACTCAAGGAACCAGTGAAACTTCATCCGACTAAAAGGTATGTGGAGACTTGAACTTATCTATCACTCAAAAGTCTATATAGTCTATCTCCTACTCTTGAGACAAAGTCGTATAAGTATGATAGTTTTCATACATACACATTTGTTATTTCGAGCCGAGTTTACTCGCCTATCTTTTTCTCGAAATATGTGTTGGTAAGCTTTCGCTTTAACCACTTTTCATCATAACCCGTGACGAAAGTCATGCCGACGTTTCAATCTTGAAAATAGCTTTGATGACGATAGTTATGAATAACGACTGTTATAACATTATAGAAGAATGTTTCAATGATTGAAATGTAGAGTTGAGATTACGTAACCAACTATGGATATAAGCATATATAGTGTGCTCGCACATTAGTGTATAAATCCATGTGCCGGAAACCAAGTGTGTGCATATGTATGCATACGGTATTGGTGAAGGAGACAGGTTGGGTACGCGTACCAGCGGAAGTTTTCGAACCGAAAATTTCTGCTGAGTTTGTAAGTTTGCAAATTGTTAAACCAGTCACCTTAGGTACGCGTACCCACGGAAGTTTTCGACCGTAAATTTCTGCTGAGTTTGTAAACTCAAATTCGGTAGCTATGGTACACGTACCCGTACGCATACCCAAGCTGGTTATATTTCTCAAATCGGAAGATGATAAACTTAAAAAAAAAATCAATAAGGAATGTAATCTTTGCAAACCGTGGCTATATTTTTCATGAATTGATTCAAGTGAATCAAACCGATTTTGTTTCAATTGTGTCTATTCATAAAGACCTAAGCAATTGAAAAACTCTTCAACTAGTTCTTATGAGTCATTTGAACTAGTTATGTGAAGAAGATGAATACGGTTAATATGGAAGTGGTCATATGGCTAACCATTGGTTAACTATTTGTGAACCAACTAAGTGTACACGTTTAGGTACGGTTACTCAAACCTAAATGAAATATATTTCATTTGTGTGTGACAAGCTAAGTTTCGATCTAACGGTTGAAAGATATTAGCTTGGTTAAATCAGGTTTTTCATCTAACGGTGAATATTGAATGCTTTGTTACCAAGGTAACTTGGATTACAAACCCTGATTTGAAAACTATATAAAGGAGACATCTAGCAACTGGAAAAACTAATCCCCACACCTCCTGTGTGATACTAGTTGGTTTTTCTAGAGTCAATTCTCCTTTAACCTTAGGTTTCTTCTCGAGACTCTGTAAGTTAACGACTGAAAGACTTCATTGGGATTGTGAAGCCAGGCGAAACTACTTCTCTTATAGTTGAGCGTTCTGATCTTGCCATTTTATATCGTACGAGTTCAATTGAACAATTGACTTGAGATTATATCTCCGATAGGGCAAGATAAAAAGAAATCACAAACATCTTCGTCTCATCATTTGTGATTCCGCAATATCTTGTTTCGCCACCATACGATTTAGATTATTGTGAGGTGATTGATAATTCTAGGTTGTTCTTCGGGAATATAAGTCCGGGTTATCAATTGGTGTCTGTTCACCTTGATTTTATCAAAAGACGGAACAAAACTCTTAGGTTTATCTGCGGAAGACAGATTCATCTATCATCGTAGACTTTTCGGTGTGATACAGATTTGTTTATTAAAGTCTTCGACTTTGGGTCGTAGCAACTCTTGGTTGTGGGTCAGATCAGCTAAGGGAATCAAGTGTGTAGTATCCTGCTGGGATCAGAGATGTAAGGAGCGCAACTGTACCTTGAATCAATGTGATATTTATTAGGGTTCAACTACAGTCTAGACCGAAGTTAGTTTGTAGTAGGTTAGTGTCTATAGAGGCTTAATACAGTGTGATGTTCAATATGAACTAGGTCCCGCGGTTTTTCTGCATTTGCGGTTTCCTCGTTAACAAAATTTATGGTGTCTGTGTTATTTCTATTCTGCATTATATTTTGTTATAATTGAAATATCACAGATTTTGCGTTAAGATCAATCAATTAGAATATCCAACCTTTGGTTGTTGATTTAAATTGATTGACACTTAGATATTGGTCTTTGTTACCATCGAAGTTTATCTCTCTAGTATTTGATAAAGACTCGCAGATTTCCTTGTGCTTGAGTATAGATCAAATAGAGAGATTGAGATATTAACTCTTTGATATACTTTTATCTAGATTGAGTCTGACTGTCTAGTTGATTCTCTAGAAAGTATATTGGAGTTAGTCCATACAGATTGCTAATCGAAATATGGGTGAGGTTGTTAGACCCCCGCTTTTTCAATTAGTATCAGAGCAGGCAAACACGTTCAATACCTCAAAAGTCTGTGTTTGTAGCGATCTGACTCTTTGGACAGAGGTACTATCTATGATAAACGCGTCACCAGAAAAAGACTATGTTTCTAAAAGATCTATCAAAGAGAAGATCTGTCAGTCTCGGTTATAGACGAACCTAGTGTTCAAATGAAACGGACCAGTACTGACATGTGTTATCCTGATGAATCTGACTCTGTTGCTCAAGAGGAAACAGCTAGAGAGAGTAAATTAATTCTAAATCTTGTTAGAATTCAAGCTGTTAAATTCGAACAGTTAAAAACACATGTCAATGTCCTTCTTGGTGTAGTAACAGACTGTGGCTCCCGTGAAAAGTCTTCTTATAAGGAAAAACCTGAAGTTCGATCAACTCGTATCTTACTTGAGGCAAAACTTAAAAAGGATGCTTTATAAATTGAACATATCTTGAGTAAACTCTCCATTCAAGAATGTTCAAAAAGGTCCTCTATACCATCTACTTCTACACAAACTGAAAAAGCTCCAGTTTTATAAGTAACTTCAGATTCTCTATCCACTCAAATTGATGCACAAGGGATTCACACATCAATTGGAAGAGAGAAATCTCCAAACGATAATGTTAGGTCTGCAATCTCTAATCACTTCTGTGATCAGAAAGTGTGTCTATTTTGTGAATCAAAAGGGTATAGAGTGTAAACGAGGAAACCCAAGTTGAAAAAACAAATTGTTAATTCAACTTCAACACACCTTACATTTGATTCTTAAAGGTGTAACTAACATTCGAATATTTATACCAATTGGTTTTTGTACACTTCATGTGTTTCCTACCAGGAAAGTCAGTTCAATGAGTTCCTCAAATGCACAAAAACAGAATAGACCTGTTGACAAATATCGTCCAAGAAGAACTCATGTTCTCTCTCCTGTCAGAAATGGAGATAATGATAACCCTGATGTGAAACTTGCATCAAGTGAAGAATGCAGATATGAGAAGATGGATGACAACCTTAAATTGATTATTGAAGGATATAAAGAAATCATCAACGGGCTAACTGCTCCATCTAGACAACACTCATCATGTAAGAATCCTCATTATGTGTCGTATTATGATGATAGTACGTTTTATGATAATTTTTCACATCATGACAGCCTTCCTCCAAAACACATAAGGAAGAGATTTAACCAAAAACAATATTCATTTGATGAGCTAAAAGCTCATACTTGTTCCACTCAATCACAAGGTTGAAATCTCTCACACAATAAAATCCTGGTTGAGAGATATTCTCAGGTATACTTGTCGGCAATGGTATTTTCGGTTTCTCAAGCTATTTTCTTATCGTATTTAGCATGAGTATCTTTGCGAAAATTCTTGTGCAAGTATTTGTTTTTATTGTGATCAGTTTTGTTTTTTGTTTTTTGTTTTGGTTAAACTTGGTGTCACTCTTGTACTCTAAAATTGCTTCTCTTATGAGACATTTCTTTTGGAGTCTTTTTTATTCCCTCATGTGCAAAGAGTTTTCTGAAGTCGTGTGCAAACGACTCTTGTCCTTCGTTTGGGTTAAGATTGATCTCGTACGGGCTACCCATGTGTCTGGCACGAATCAATTAAGGAAACCCTAAAAAAATTCTTCCCTAAGAAACCTTTAAGTACTCGACCTATTGAGTTATGTAAGTCACGTACGCATAATCTAGGTTTTGGGTTGTCAAGAATGTCTTCTTCTTCATCTCACTATGGTGATTTTGCAAAGGGATTTCTTAAGAAAGGTTTCGGTTTCGAATCAAAAGGGAGGAAGAAAAGAACTCTGGCAGAAGATGGTGCACCCAATGCCTCATGCTAATATGCATACTCACATCAAAATGTTGAGACTAATGATATGGTTTCTGCTGAAGTGGTTCATGATTTTCTTAAATATTTTGAGAAAGCAAAGCTGCAACTTTTTGATACTATGAAGGATCTTGATGTGATTAGAACTGAGTTGAAAAAGGTTACTACTGACCTTGGTCTCATAAAGTCACATGTTAAAGGACTTCTCAATGAGGATATCTTCTCTGAAGATGCAGTTGATGATATGAATCGCAAGCTCAAAGGTCTCGAAACCCGTGAAGCTGTCGAACGTGAACTTTGATGCAACTTATGATCAGTTTTCTGGAAGACATTTTTTTTGTTTTATTTTTCTAGGAAACTTCTTAAGAGAATCTTTATTCTTGTTTTTGTTTAAGAAGGATAACTAGGGTTTGGAATATCCATTATTGTGAGTACACATAGCTATGTCCAACGTTTTAATTTTGCAATGTTTTTAGATTTATTTATTTAAATTCTAAAATGATTTGGAAGATGATGTTTGCAGTATTAATCTTTATGGTTTTATATATTGCAATATGTTATGGGATATGTATGTTTGCGTCCGTGAACTATTATTGTCCCATATGATGTCAGAAGTTATCTCTTTCATATGTCGATATGCATGTATTGATACAAGATCGATGAACTTTTGACAAACAAAAGTTAAGCCTATTATGTCAATACTTTGATGGAAGATAGGTTAAAATCTTTTGTTTATAAAGATTATGTCTATTGTATGTCATTGTGCAAATAGTAATGAAGATAGAATGAATCTTTGTATATTCCGCAATATTGATCTTCCCTGATCCATATTTTATGTATATATTGTGCGGCTCCATAAGTTTTCTTATGTGAGCATTTCCAACTAAACAAATCATAGATTCGTTTGTGATTAATTTGGTTGTGTATCCGATTAAATTAATCATGGGTTCTCTTGTGATTAGTTTGATTGAGAATTTTTGGATACAAAATCATTTCCTTATGGTTTCTGGTGTCCAAAGAAATCCTTCTTTTCTTGTAAAAGTAAGGTCGCTCTTGTTGTTCTTTCGGGAATGACATCAAATGGGGGAGAGTTCTTTTGAACTTGCGCTTAATTTCCATATCTTTGTGGGGAGTGCGGCTGTGAATATTTTAGGGGTTATCTTGTATCTTTATAAACTCCTTGATGAATGTATTTAGCTTCGGCTTTATGATTGCATCTAAACAAGTTGATATGTACTTTTGTTTGGTCTTGAAGCATCTCCGTGGAAATTTCATTAGGATCCCGTTTTCGTACCTTTGCCAATTTTATTAACAAAAAGGGGGAGAATTAATATGTAGTTAACAGTACAAATACTTATGGTTTACGTGTTTTACGGATCATTATGTAAGGGGGAGTGGTTTTCATGTTGAGATGAAAGTATTGAATAAGGGGGAGTGATACATATCACCATAGTATTGTTGTCGAAGTTGTGATATAAGAACTTTGATATTGTGTAATAATACTATGATACTGTATAACAATGATCGAGAGCTTTTGTTTTTTCATTGTTATGGCTACGGATCTTCAACAACTATGATGCTGAATTGAACATCTATATGGGAGTACTTGGAAAAGAAGAAGTTTTCGAGTAATATTGAAACACCAAGGAGATCAAGCATGTGGACGAGAAGCTACAAAGTTTTATTTATTTTGTAATCCATATGTATTGATAGTTTTGCCACTAAAATTGACAAGGGGGAGATTGTTAGAGCATTGCTCGGTCGAACTCACATGCGTTGCTATCTCAAGCATGTTTGTCAAGTTTAGTTATCAAAACTATATGTCTTGATTTCTAGACTACTTATAGCTAAGTCTCGGTTTAGGACAGTTTAGTTTACTTGAGCTCCAGACTCCATGACGATCATCTTACGAAGACGAAGAACTACTCAAGGAACCAGTGAAACTTCATCCGACTAAAAGGTATGTGGAGACTTGAACTTATCTATCACTCAAAAGTATATATACTCTATCTCCTACTATTGAAACAAAGTCGTATACGTATGATAGTTTTCATACATACACATTTGTTATTTCGAGCCGAGTTTACTCGCCTATCTTCTCGAAATATGTGTTGGTAAGCTTTCGCTTTAACCACTTTTCATCTTAATCCTTGACGAAAGTCATGATGACATTTCAATCTTGAAAATAGCTTTGATGACGATAGTTGTGAATAACGACTGTTATAACATTATAGAAGAATGTTCCAATGATTGAAATGTAGAGTTGAGATTACGTAACCAACTAAGGATATAAGCATATATAGTGTGTTCGCACATTAGTGTATAAATCCATGTGTCGGAAACCAAGTGTGTGCATATGTGTGCATACGGTATTGTTGAAGGAGACAGGTTGGGTACGCGTACCCGTACGCTTACCAGCGGAAGTTTTCGAACCGAAAATTTCTGCTGAGTTTGTAAGTATGCAAACTGTTAAACCAGTCACCTTAGGTACGCATACCCGTACGCGTACCCACGGAAGTTTTTGACCGAAAATTTCTGCTGAGTTTGTAAACTCAAATTCGGTAGCTATGGTACACGTACCCGTACGCGTACCCAAGCTGGTTATATTTCTCAAATCGGAAGATGATAAACTTAAAAAAAATCAATAAGGAATGCAATCTTTGCAAGCCGTCGCTATATTGTTCATGAATTGATTCAAGTGAATCAAACCGATTTTTTTTCAATTGTGTCTATTCATAAAGACCTAAGCAATTGAACAACTCTTCAACTAGTTCTTATGAGTCATTTGAACTAGTTATGTGAAGAAGATGAATACAGTTAATATGGAAATGGTCATATGGCTAACCATTGGTTAACTATTTGTGAACCAACTAAGTGTACAAGTTTAGGTACGGTTACTCAAACCTAAATGAAATACATTTCATTTGTGTGTGACAAGCTAAGTTTCGAACTAACGGTTGAAAGATATTAGCTTGGTTAAATCAGGTTTTTCATCTAACGGTGAATATTGAATGCTTTGTTACCAAGGTAACTTGGATTGCAAACCCTGATTTGAAAACTATATAAAGGAGACATCTAGCAACTGGAAAAACTAATCCCCACACCTCCTGTGTGATACTAGTTGGTTTTGCTAGAGTCGATTCTCCTTTAACCTTAGGTTTCTTCTCGAGACCCTGTAGGTTAACGACTGAAAGACTTCATTGGGATTGTGAAGCCAGACGAAACTACTTCTCTTGTAGTTGAGTGATCTGATCTTGCGATTTTCTATCATACGAGTTCAATTGAATGATTTACTTGAGATTATATCTCCGATAGGGAAAGATAAAAAGAAACATCTTCGTCTCATCGTTTGTGATTCTGCAATATCTAGTTTCGCTACCATACGATTTAGATTACTGTGAGGTGATTGATAATTCTAGGTTGTTCTTCGGGAATATAAGTCTGGGTTATCAATTGGTTTCTGTTCACCTTGGTTATATCAAAAGACGGAACAAAACTCTTAGGTTTATCTGTGGGAGACAGGTTTATCTATCATCGTAGACTTTTCTGTGTGATACAGATTTTTTTATTAAAGTCTTTGACTTTGGGTTGTAGCAACTCTTGGTTGTGGGTGAGATCAGCTAAGGGAATCAAGTGCGTAGTATCCTGCTGGGATCAAAGACGTAAGGAGCGCAATTGTACCTTGAATCAGTGTGATATTGATTAGGGTTCAACTACAGTCCAGACGAAGTTAGTTTGTAGTAGGCTAGTGTCTGTAGCGGCTTAATATAGTGTGGTGTTCAATCTGGACTAGGTCCCGGGGTTTTTCTGCATTTGCAGTTTCCTCGTTAACAAAATTTCTGGTGTCTGTGTTATTTCTATTCCGCATTATATTTTGTTATATAACTGAAATATCATAGGTTGTGCGTTAAGATCAATCAATTAGAATATCCAACCTTTGATTGTTGAGTTACATTGATTGACACTTGGATATTGGTCTTTGGTACCATCCAAGTTTATCTCTCTAGTATTTGATAAAGACTCGCAGATTTACTTTTGCTTGAGTATAGATGAAATCGAGAGATTGAGATATTAACTCTTTGATATACTTTTATCTAGATTGAGTCTGGCTGTCTAGTTGATTCTCTAGAAAGTATATTGGATTTAGTCCATACAGATTGGTAATCGAAGTATTGGGTGAAGTTGTTAGACCCCTGCTTTTTCAAGTATGTTATCAAATTATTTATCCAAATCCAACCTTCTTCTGAGAAAGCAATATAGATTGATCCGAAATCTGATTAAAATCTAATATAGCACCTACGGGTACATATGAAATGTATCAAATCGATTCTTCTATGGAATTCAAGGGGATCAAATAGGAAATGATACGCTGAATCATAGAACTATAATGAAATATACGATCAACCAATATTTATCGAAATTGAAAAAGAGTCAGAAGAAATGGTTCGGTCCTCTTATTTCTCGAACCGAGAGATCCATGAATCGGGATCCTAATGCTATTTATTTCACTTTAAGTCCATGAATCGGGATCCTAATGCGTATCTGTAATACCCCAAGTTCCGGACAGGGTCAAACCCATATGAAGATCCGAACTCGAAGCGTTATGGGTCGGAAAGAGACTTAAAAACAATTCATTTTTTTTATTTTTATTTAAATCAAATTAACATATCAAAATTAATCAAAAGGAAAAATATCATTTCTTAGGTTTAAATTTATACTTCACAATATTATACATGAAACATTTGATATCAATTTACATTTCAAACAAATACAAGTAAACAATTCAATCACTAAGCTACTCATTCCTAGCTTCCGCTGCGCAACTCTAATAAATCTGCAAGGAATGTCAATTGGGGTGAGATGACAGCTCAATTGAATGCACCCCCATTCTATAAAGATGTGAAAACAAATATCAACCAATCAAAGAGAACATACAACAAAAGACTTTGCACAACTTTAAGGATTCAATTATATGTTCGATTAACAAGCTCGCAACATCAATAATATTTCAAACAAATAATCCAATTTACGATTTAATACATCATTGGTAACAACACAATTCATCCATTTGAATTTTACACATCAGTTCACAATTCATCCATTTAAGTTTCAACGCATGAGTTCATAACATCAATTATGTTTCCAACAATTCATTTAATCTAGATTTCAATACATGATTCACAAATTAATATTGTCACAACAAGCCATGAGTTTACAATACCAAAATAATTATCAACAAGTCATTCATCGATGATTCAACACATATATTCACGTATTAATATAGTCACAGAGAAACCATGAGTTCACGGTACGAAAACCTTGGTTCATACACCTACCTATATTTTATCGGCACGGACAGCCTCCATCGATGGTCAGGAACAAAAGTTCCTATGGGGATCATACCCATATGCTCTCGGACCCGTTTTATTCACGGTACGAAAACGTTGGTTCGTGCATCCACCTATCGTTTACCGGCACAGACAGCTGCCATCGATGGTCGGGAAACACAAGTTCCCATGGGGATCATTACCCATTTAAATCTCGGGGATCATTACCCGCCGTTAGCATGAAACGAAGTTACATCTAACGGAAAAACATGAACTCTTTCTTATTTAAATTATTTTTTTATAATTAACTTAAATAATCTTTGCATTCCAGTTTCAGGATCATTCATATTATCCAAACAACAATTATACATAATTACTCAACTTGATTCAAAATAGAACGGAAGAAGAAGTCATTAGTTTTAATCAAAGAAATCACAAAATAGAATAAAATAAGAAGACACCATTTCCAATCAAATAAATCACAAATAAATATTTAAAGAAGATGGGTTAGTAAACCTACCTTGATTATAATTTACATCTCAATATTTATACTTTAATGAAATCAATAAACTAATCCATAGAAAAATATGTTTCTTCCATTCCATAAAGCACTCCAAATATTGTTCTCCAAACTATTCACATATAAGAAAAGGTAATATAAACAATATATGAGGAAGTTTATTGCTCTAAGGTTAATAGGGAAACCAAGAAAAGAAGGAGAGAAAACAAGATGAGAGAAAGTTGGCCCTTTACTTATTCTCTCTGGCCAAGCATATATATACACACAATATTTAGTGCATAATTTCATATCATAAAAAATAAAAAAATGAATTGTTTTTAAGTCTCTTTCCGACCCGTAACGCTTCGAGTTCGGATCTTCATATGGGTTTGACTCTGGTCCGGAACTCGGGATGTTACAGTATCTATTTCACTTTAAGTGAGAGTTTACATTATATATCCCTTGCTATTATTGGTCAAGAAAGAAAGTGTGCTTAGAATATATCAAAAATATCTTCAAATTTGTTCTCATTTAAACCGATGAAATCGACATTACCAAATATTGTAAATCAAATTCAATACATATCACCTATTCATATATAAAGAGCCAAGATATTAACTATGAGATAAGATCCACGCACAATCTCAATCACACCTTATTTGACAAGATTTGTGCCAATTTTTCTTTAAAGCTCAAACAACAGCGTATTTTAAGCTAATATTTTTACTTTCCTCTTGTAAAACTCTACATTTCTACGAAACATGAGACGCTCCTTTATACCAAACCTCATCATCTACCAGTCTTAATATTGACGGTCGACTTCCAAAGTGGTAAATGATGTTATACATCTCGCGTTGTGCTTATTCTTTGTAGGAATACTAGAAATAACATGTGCCATAACGGCACTTCCTTGATTTGATATGTGATTCATGTATAATGTTTGGTAGATGATCTAAGTCTTCTAAATTATCGATGGTGAACTTACAGAACAAAAAAGAAACAAATACCATGTGTCCTCTTCCTTTGAAAACCCTATTTTTCGTTTTGATAATAGTAGAATTTGAGGTTTCATTACATACACAAAATTTTATAAAATTCTTACTCTTATAGGTTGTGGTTTATAAAATAGGTAAAAATTCTGAACTTGGTAAGGTTTACAATTTGAGTGCTAACAAAGCCTTTTGGGTTTTAATATGAATTCATCGGCTTTAGGATGCAAGCACGGTAGTTATGACACTCAAATATTTCCACTAAGTATTGAACACATAATGTTTATCAAACGAAATCTGAATGAAAAATGTATTCAACCGTAATTTTTTTTGCATTTTTATTTCAAAGTTACGTTTAGTTTACACCAGTGTTTAACATTAGATTCTGTTTGCATTAACATGCATGCACTTAATTCTATTTAGGATGGTTGGATGTAATGTTTGTCTCTAAATATGTTATCCATCCATCCAAAACTCAGAAGCCCATGTTGTTTTGTATCATAGATGTATTTTTTTTAAGAAGTATATGTCACCAAAATATTAGCTCCAAACTCCTTTTCATTTGACCTTCGTAGAAACATTGGCTCATATCTTGTCAAATAATGTGTGAAAACATTTTTTTCTTCTATTTTAGGTTGGTATAAAGGGAGGTACCTACAAACTATTTAGTACTCCCACTAGGAGACAATTGCAAGGGTGTTGATTAATGAGATACAATTATTAATAAGTTCAACAAAAAATTAGTAGGTTGGAAGATGTTTTTCATTTCCAGAGCAGGCAAAATAACTTTCATGAACAGTATATTATCAAGCTTTCCTGTCTTTATATGTCCTTGTTTGATATTCATGTTTCAGTTGTTACTAAGATTGAAAAAACTTATGCTGACGTTCTCAATAAGAAACAAAAGAAAAACACTTAGTGAAATGGTCAACTATTAATTTGTAAGCACAAGAAGAATGAAAGTTTAGGTGTGGAAATTTGAAGCTTATGAATAAATATCTTATTTCTAAATGGCCTTGGAGATTTGTATTTGAAGGTGATGCTATGTGGAAAAACATTATTCTTGAAAACTATGGTTCTTCTATCCATAATTGGTAAACTAAAGTTCTTAAAAAGTGCTTGCGCAAAGATATATGAAAAGGAATTATGCAATTTCAAGGGTTAATGGATATTTCTTTCAAGGTTAATGCAGGGACAAGATAGATTTTGGGTGAAATATTGGCTTCAGGATGGTAATTGAACGTCTAATTTTCCTACTTTTTATAATGTGTCTAGAAGTAAAATTTGCATTGTTGTTGAGGTTGTTTCTATAACAGATGATACTTTGCATTGAAATTTAATTGTTCTTAGAAGAATAAATTTACGGGAAGCTAATCTTCTGCAAGACACTAATGGGGCATCCCTTTAACTAGCTAGACTTATTACGTGTACGAAGATGTTTAGACTAGTGAAGAATCAGGAAAGGCAGGGGTCCTGCTTGTATCCAAAAATATGAATACTCTCAAAAAGAACTTGTTATCCTTATGAATAAACTGGGTTAGTTCAACATTGAAAATTTATAAGGAGAAATTACGCTATAAAATCAAGTTATAATCTTCAATCTTAGTCCAATGATGATGCAGTCAATGAAAATTTTAAATTCATCGAGGAACAAATAAGAATTGGTTTCCTTCTTTAGGTTCTAGTTCAAAACAAGATTCTGACAAGAAATAATTTATTGAGACTAGATATCACCACTTTTCCAAGTTGTATTTTGTCTTATGATGATGAATCTGCTGACCACATCTTTAATACCTGCGGGAAATATCTTTTTGGATACTTTGAGTTGCATTTTTGTTTTTCCTTAATACATTGCACCTATACTTCTTTCTTGGAACTCTATAAATGTTGTCTTCTATATCCATATTTGGAGTATGGTTCATGCTGCCATCTTCTAGACCATATGGATTGAAAGAAATACACAAGTGTGTGCAGGAAAAAATAAAAGCAAGACTTAGATGTTAAAGGTGATCCAGTATCATATCTACTCTCAAGTATTAGCTATCCAGGAATTTTGAAGACATTTTTTACAATTAAATGATCTTGCATCGGAAAGAGTTGTACTTCAAGCCACCTTAGTAGTTTTTATTTTGCTTCTCCACCGATCTCTTGATCGGGTTTTCTTTTGTACATTCCATCTTTTTGGGTTCCCTTTTTTTCTATCACTAGTTCTCCTTGTCGTTCAAAAAAAAAAAATGTGAGCACAAATTCTCCTTCTTAATTCATCTAGATTTATTCTTTAAGAGAAGCAAAAATTATACCTCAATATAACATGTTGTCTCACGATCCAAATTTTACATTTCAATCCGAAAATTGTCTTATGACCCCAAATCTTTTATGTGATGTGGAATCCGTCGTTTTTATCCAAGAAATTTTTCCTTGACCATAGTGTCTCAAATTCCACAACTATTACCAATTTAAGTCAACTCATATATCGTGAACTAATTTGCTTAATGATTCAAAGCATACACTTGTGTTATCAATTTTATTTTAAAAAATTTATAACTTTTAACATGAAAAATAGTAAATCGAATTTATTAAATTAGACAATAAAGTGAGTAATTACAGCATAGAAAATCATAAAATTCGTTGTCTGATATTTATAATTTTTAACACCTAAGATAGTAAACTGAGTTTATCATATTAGACAATAAAATGAGTAACCATAGCACGGAAAAATCATAAGTTCGTTGGATATTGATATTTGCCGAATCGAATTTGCAATTTGTCTAAACCAATTATTCTTGAACTAGCCAAGTGGAACTGTTGTACGGATCCGAGCAATACCGTCCTCTAATGTTATTAGGTCCGATCACTATTAAGCTTTTCATTTTTCAACTATTGAGTTGTTGATGTTGAGCCATTAATACCATGTCTTTTAAGTTTTATCGGGTTCGAAGACTGTTCTACATTTTCTCAATGATATTATTGGGTGTCCCCGAAGGGACATTATTTTCCAATAATTCACATCTCTGATGGTGAACAGAGAACACTTAAGGCACTTTATTACTACTTTTATCATGTAGATATATTTGGAAATATTAATAATTCTCAATGACGGTACAGTTCATTCAAAAATAGAAAAAATCTCAGTGACAGTAACCAGTGAAAGTGCAGAGGTCGGCCAAAAATGTTATCTAAGCATACTGTTTTGAATCATTGCAGTACATTTTTGTGTACATGATTTTACTATCTATCCTGACTCTATGGGAATATCTCCACCAAAAAACATGTTAGTGCTAATGTTAACTCATGGAGCAACCATTCAAAAATGTACCACGGCAAATGAGAATAGTGATACATAATATTTCGGGTATAAATGGAGTAATTCAGATCTGTTACTTAAAACTGTTCTTGGAAACGTTTTTGTATCTTTGAGCATTATGAATTTTGTTATTGGGAAGGATTTGTCGACATAATTTTTCTAATACTGTTACAATTTAACATCAATAAATAATTAGGTACATCCAACCCATCACAAATGGTCGCGTGGCCTAATGGATAAGGCGCTCGCCTCCGGAGCGGGAGATTGCGGGTTCGAGTCCCGCCGTGATCGTTATTTTTTTTCTCAATTTTAATTTGCTCTAGGTCTTTTTTTGTTGGGTTCGACTCCTGATATCCTTCACTAATCACTACCATCTTCGCTATTCACTTCTCTATACGCTCACTCACTGATTTAAACGGGTTTACATCGACAGAGAATCACATAGACCAGCAAATCAACCCCAGAACAGATATGGCATTAATATTGGAGATGCTTACACTGTTATAATATAGTCTAGCCATGGAACAATCATGATTTCCTTGAAATAAATTTTAACACCAAGAGAACGCTTGCATTTCTATCTTTACAGTTACCCCGGGCTACAACAATTTAGAGTCATCATTGACTACTACAGAAAGGAGAGAGAACGACGAACTAACAAAAATGACCAAAAACACATTCTCTAAGCTTAAGTTATTGATGTGAACAGTTAGCGCCACACCGTGTAAGAGAAGAGCTCGCTTAAGACTCTCATACTACTCCGGAGGGGAGACGTAGAACAAGTTGTCCGCCAAAAATGCTGTAAAGAACGTGAGACACGAATAAATGTTACCGACCACATGGTGCGTGCATCAAGGGAGGAAACAATATGAATCTAAAATCAAGAAACACCAGTGTTGCACAAAGTCCTAAACGAACCTCTTCACATAATAATAACAGAAGTCTGCCAGGATGAAGGTTTGGACTATCTCTGACAAAAGAACCATAGAAGGCCACAGCCCATAACCCAAAGCTGTTAGTAAGCGTCCACGAGTATCTAGGACCTGTGAAAATGAGAGAGAGAGAGAGAGAGAGAAAAAATTTAGTGCTGGACCCTTAGGATATAAATTGAGAAATCAGCATGGAGAAACAGTATCCTATAGTTAATTATGTCAATTGTGGCTGCATTGGTGGATTACAGGGTATTTATCAAAGAAATGAAAATGGGGTGCCACCCTCGAAGGAATCATGGTTAGGTATCTGTTTAACTCTAATTTGGCAAGATCGTCTTCTTTAGGTGTAACAGTAACGTAGCTGCATCAGCGAACTACAGGGTATTTAGAGAAAATAAAATTAGCCCACAAGGTGGAGCAAGAGCCACCACAGAAAAGGAATCATGTTTGTGTATCCTAATTGACTGGATTGTTATAATAGAGCTACGAATTAGCATGATTTGGTACATAATATTTAATCTTAGTTGATCATTTTCAGATCAACCAGAGTCAAAGTAGATTATAATGAATCAGTTTTTGGAATGTACTAGGCGAAATCCATGTTACTGAGCAAGAATAATATAAAGATGTTTGATGAGTCATTTGATTCAAACCTGGAGGACCCAATGGGCACAGCTCAAGAACCTTGCAACGCCCAAGGCAAATACGTAATGAGCTGTAAATGGTTCAACAATCTGAAATTATTGGCAAACATGCATTAAGAAGAGTTTCACAAACCGATACATGCATATAAACAAGTTTCTAACCCTATGTTCTGTACTCTGTACCTTTGTGTTCTGCATCACCCTTAACTGGGGAAGCACTGAAACTGCTTCTAGGTATACACATAGAGCCCAGAAGATCCTGTTCAAAATATTATGTGACGTTGATGGGTGAATGGCTAGAGCTAATACGGCACATGGCACCAACTACATCAAGTTTTGAAATAATCAGTGAAACATTACAAAGAAATATAACCCAGTGTTATAAGAGAAATAATCGATCTGCACACTAGTAGTGTCAATTGCTTCATAACAATACCCATCTAGTTATCCACCTGTCGATCCTAAAAGTGAAGTTATAGTTACACTAAAAATTTCATTAAGAGACTTTTTCACTGTACATTATCAAGGTAGCAACAATGCCTCATTTTGAGCACTCGCTTCAAAGTTCAAATACCAGCTTGATACGAAAGAGGCATAAGAGAGATGAGGTAGGGAGGAGGGATGGATCATAAAAACTTACCACATAATAGATCGCAAAGTTGTCTTTATCCTCCATATAACTAGATCTTAGTTTAAATCGGATCATATAAATAACCCACAGGGTTGTCCCCAATGTGGCTGTATCTAGAAGCGTGTGTATATCGTACTCCATAACAAAACTGCAATATAGTCTAACAGCTAGAAATATTGCTGTGAGTTCCTGAGATTTGAGTGAAAGTCCTACATAACAAGTTCAAACAACAGATGAACAAATGGTACTAAAATGAAAAGAAGGAAACAGCAGATAATCCAGGATATACAACAGACAGACATCAAACAAAAAATGCACAAGAAAGATAAAACTTTTGCACATCGAAGAGGTAAAGGTAATTGGACTTTATATACTTGCAGTATTATGTTGTTATTAGCAGCTAGAAGTAAATCAAAGAATTTGAAAAACTGATGTTCACCATGAGCAAAGAAAAGAGGGTACCGATTAAATACCCCTTGGTTAGGCACCTAAAACCATCTGAGTCACGTTTAATCTTTACGTATAATCACACACCTGTACATGCTACATGGCAATTCCAGAATATATATGGTCATTTTTTGAATGCACAATGCACCATGTCACCACTCATATACGCTTTCACGCACTATTTCAGACATCATCTTCTTTTGGACCCTTGGCTACATCGAAGTAGTACAAATCCAATATATTTCTATTTGTAACATTTTGATACGAAGTTATGAACCATCACTTACCATTAACAAAATTTGTCATGGTAAGTATTTCATATTTGACATGTCCTATTCAATGATTTCTCAATGAAAAGTACTTTCACCCCTTGTAAACCACAACCCTTTAGTATCTCCACGGACTATCTTTTGAATCATATCTTACATTTACGCCTCTCTGCATTAACTCCTAAAACTTATGGAAACCAGCATCTGAAGTTTGTTTCTACCCAACTAATTAAAAGAGGTAAAGTCGTCAATAAGAATTAATAAAACAACACAAGGATGGAATCTACTTAACAATCTATACAATATCAATTCATTGGATAAGTTTTGGCAAATATCACCCTATTAAAAGGCAACCAAGCCCACAAAGAGGTAACATTAGTCCAAACTTTCTACTACGCATCCATATAAAGATTGAGGTGCTTGTTCTGTATATTGGTTTCTTTGTAAAGGGTAAGAGGTTCTACATATACTCCCTAAAACTCAATAGTTCTCATGTTCGTATAAAGTGATGCACTCTTATATTCAACAGTTCTCCTGTTAAGTTTGTGGGAAATGAGTGAAGTGGACTAACATCCTATATTCAAGGTTCAATATGTGTATGTCGAACATCCTATGATCATAGAGGCTTCGCAATAAGAAGCACGAGATCACAAGCACTTCAACTAAGAAACTACAGCATTCACAACATACACATAATGAAAATAAGTTGTTGATCATATGCAATTTCACTTATCCGGTTACCGAGTTTCAATAACACTGATATAATTTCACAACTAGCATATAATACAACAGAAAAAGTTCACATGTAATGTAACAAGGAGAATTCGCTCAATCCCTAAACCAACCTACAAATTTTGGATTTCATTCTTTAAGCTACACCCAACAAATCTAATAGCCCATCCAGTAAAACATCACAAAAAATGATAGAAATTCCATTTCTTCAAAGGATATAAAAGTCATATTTTTCATAGATCATAAATTGAATCAACAAGATCAAAAAGGGGAAATTCATTTTCATTTAAATTAAAAGATTCCACAAAATGCCAAAATATCATTTTCATTAATTCATTAAAAGATTCCAAAATTCAATAAGAAATTGATATTTAAGACCATAATAAAACCAAAATCTAAGAAGCAATTAAGAAAATTCATACCAGCACATGTTTTCTCCTTCATGAGTTTATAAATAAGAACCGAGACACCAATAGCATGAACAGCCTCAGCTGCAACAAAGAGATTATCGTGATCGTTTACGATAAATCTCAAGAAAACAAGAGCAGTCATTCCTGATACCACGGCTAAAAACGCCTTCACCTTTGGTGGTTGTCTCCTTACCCACGTTGCTACAGCTTGGATTGGCTTCTTCTGAGCCCTCATCACTGCTCTCCTTATATATGGAAATGAAGATGATGAGTGTTGCAAATTATGCGCTTAGAGCTGAGGGTTTGAACCAGATAGCTTTGAGAAGAGGAATTTGCAGGATTGGATTTATTAATGGAGGACAGATTTAGAAGTGGTTGATGCAATAGACAGAGGTTCACTTTCTTTTCATCAGTTTTTTTGGGGGTTTATATTTCAGCCCAGTATTTTGATACAGATCAAGCAAAAAGTTTATTGAACTTGTTGGGGTATGATTGGGGCGGATATAAACACAAGGTTTGGTTGAGGATAAGCTTTTAAGTTTTTAACATCGACTTTGTATTCATGCGGGTTAAAGTTGTTTTCATACGAGAAGATGGTCCATCTCTAATATTGATCTTTTTTCTTTTTTCTTTGTTCTTTGTTCTTTTTTTTTTTTTGATACCATTAAACCTGCAATGTTGCGAAAACGAAAATGTTTGTACTTCCGTTGTGACTTTGTCATTATATCAGAATCATTGTCATTTGTATGGATCTTCTCGATTTGTACGACTTTCTCATTGAGAACTTCTTGTATCCACTGGCATTTAATTTTGCTATGCTTCAACCTCGAGTAAAAATTCGGATTCTTGCTAAGATGGATGGCACTCTGGCGGTCACAAAAAATGAATTTTTGTGGTTTTACACTGAGTTCTCTAATAAAGCTATTTATTCATGTCATCTCTTTGCAACTCTATATAGATGTTATGTACTCTTTTATGTGGTACACAATGTCATATATCTTAGTAATTTGAATTTTTAAGACACAACTCCCCCTGCATATGTTAATAATTAACACAATATCGATTCAAGTTGTCTTGAACACGTAACAAGTCTGAACACGTGTAACCATTAATTGTAGATTGTCAGTGTAACCATTAATTGTAGTCTGAACACGTAACAAGTCTGAACACGTGTAACCATTATATCACAAACACATAATAGAAGTATACTTTAGAAACTGTAGTATCCATTTCACTACTTCCCAATGCTTCATGTGGGGGTTGGACAGAAGTTTGCTTACTACTCCAAATGTATAAGCTACATCCGTCTTTATACACGCCATGACATATATCAACTACCAATTGCGGATACATAGGGAATTTCTTTCATCTTCATTTTCTCAACATCTTTCAGATGAGATTGATCACCAGTAAACTTAAAATGGTTTTCAAGTAGAAAACTTACCGGATCAGCCTTGCTCATGTTAAACCTTTGCAACACCTTTCAATATAGCTTTCTTGTGATAGCCACGGCTTCCTTGCCTTCCTATCGCGAGAGATTTTTATGCCAAGAATACCCCTTGCTCGACCCAAGTTTTTCATAACAAAAGATTTTCTCAGGTCTGGGCTCAACCTCAATTTTTTTCTTATCTTTTCCAACAATCAACATATCATCAACATATAGAAAAATAATAAGAAAATTGTCATCCACAAATAAACACAAAATGGTCTGAAATTATTATCTTGTACTTTTATCAACAACTCAAACTTCTTGTACCATCTTTTAGGATGAGCTTTCTTCAAACTATATAAATTTTTCTTAAGCTTGCGACCATGTTTTTTTTTCTTTTGACTTCAAAAATTTCGGCTTGTGCCATGTATACACATTTTATTGAAATTCACCATGAAGAAATATTGTCTTGACATCTAATTGTTCAACTCAAATTCCATACTAGATGTTAATGCCAAGACCACCCGAATATAAGGAAATCTCACTAATGGTGAGAAAATATCGTCAAAGTCAACACCCTTTCATTGCTCAAAATCCTTCACAACTAAGTGAACTTCGTACCTTGTTTTTGGGTTGTCATATTCAGTCTTAATTCTATACACCCGCTTTTTCTTCGGAATGTATGGTTCCCATGCCTTTTCAACTAACTCATAAATGTCATTCTCATCAGAAAAAAAGCCTCTGATTTCATGGATTTCAAACACTTTCCACTCTCGGGAACATGAAGAGCATTTTCATAGCCTGCCTCTATGAGCATCACATGTTCATGTGGTTTATACTTCGTTGTAGGTATCTTGAGCCTGTTAGATCTTTGTAACTCAGCTTATGAAATTACGAGGGTACCCAAATACACCATGTTTTTTGTTTCAACATATAAGTCTGATACCAAGTGTGATCATCTATGGATAAAGTCGAGACAATACAACAACTAGGTATTCACTTGAAAATAGTTATGGTACAAGACCGATTGACTATATGATCAATGCCAAGTGATTAGGATTTAACGTACAAGTGTTATTTACTTTATTATAATGAAATGATTATAATGCAGAAGTAAAGTAAATGACACAACAAGATTTTGTTAACGAGGAAACCGCAAATGCAGAAAAACCCCAAGACCTAGTCCAGTTTGAATACTCTCAGAATTAAGCCGATATACAAAGAACAAAGACAACTTTGGATAGTTAAGACCAAGTAATCTACCCCTACTTACTTAGTTCCCTCAGTATCCCAGCGTCTACGACC
This sequence comes from Papaver somniferum, assembly GCF_003573695.1. Lineage (NCBI taxonomy): Eukaryota > Viridiplantae > Streptophyta > Magnoliopsida > Ranunculales > Papaveraceae > Papaver > Papaver somniferum. The sequence goes on from NC_039358.1 coordinate 70,675,485, forward strand.
ATCTGGTCATGCACGTGAATCCCAAGACAAAAATCACTATTTTGAGTTGCTTTATCGATGTAAAGTCTTAAGCGTTCAACTCCTTTGATCATTTTCCAAACAATAAAGGAAGAAAGATGTTTGGTAACTACTCCAATAATCTTTTAGAAAAAGATTTGTTTAGATTTGAAAAAGGCTCTTCCGTATAAACTAGTAAATTCCTTTGTCTGGTTAGATATATCCAAATCGGTAACTTAGATTCGGATTCACAACTATCAAATTCGGATATTGAAGAATATCACCAAATGATAGTTGCCGATCAAAGTGATTATATGATCAATTCTATCAAAGATAAACTGGATCTAAGTCGGATCCTTGCCGATCAAGATGTGTGCACAAATCACGAGATACGAAAACCAATAAGAAAAAATCTTATTGTCTTCAAATCTTCAATTGCCTTCTTTTGTATCTATATAAAAAAAACTTGAATCCACTTATGATAGATCATGCACATAACTGAGTCTATTAACAATGGTTGATTACAAGTTGTCTTTAGATCTAATAATAATTCTAAAGATCCTTCCAATACTTTGATCTAGCTTGAGTGACCCTTATATCAAAAGAAAAGGCTCTCAAGAATAATCAAACTAGGTGCAATCAAAGTTTCAACAACTGTTAGTAAATCAAATTAATAATCGAAAACTAAAATAACAATGCAATTATCTAGTTTCCCACCAACGGTACTCGTAGAGCTTCTTGATCCGACAAAAGTTTTTAAACGAGCGATCGTAAGAGATTTCGCCTAATTAGGATACTTTCCTCTCCGGATAGACGACTCCAGCAGAAACAACACGAATGAAGTTTTCCTGGCTCACAGGATAGTTTGAAAGAAATGCAAACTTAACTATTTATAGACCAAGGTTGTTTGGGCAACAAGGAAATTCCAAAACCGAAAGATTCTCAAGATATGCAATAAAATACCTAATTTCGATTTCCATATTTTTAACTCTATATCCAATCTGTAATTCTGAAATCTCTCATTAGAAAATATATAGTATTAGTTTAGCACGTAACTAATATAACCTTCCAAGAGATATGTTTTGATTGCTGGAAAATCAAAAACATATAATCGAAAATCTTAATTAAAAGATTCTCAATATTTCGAATTGGGACCACCTTGAGTATCAAGGAATATCTTTAAACATAAAATATAAGAATTATATTCATGTCAAAATTATGTCGACATCTGGAACTTTCCTATTTGGCAAACCCTAATTCCAAACTCACACAAAGCCGTAAAGTAATATGTGAGTGTAGAGGATCGGTTCCTCCATTGGGAACGGTTTCTACCATGACTCCTAACATGGGTTAAGATTGGTTCTACCAAGTCTCCAAATATTGGTAGGGATCGGTTCTACAAAGACTCCTAACAATAGCTAGGATCGGCTCTACCATGATTCCCAAAATAGATAAGGATCTGCCAAGACTCTCAACATAGTTAAGATCGGTTTTACGGCATATCCCAAACGACGTAAAGATCGGTTCTACTATAACTCTTAACATAACTCAAGATCGGTTCTACCAAAGTTCTTACCCCAAGTTCGAATTGGTCATCCAATAGATCTTCAATGAAAACCGGACCAAAACGCCTATTGATTTCCTTGAAACATATTAAAATATAAATATTTGGTCTTAATTGCATATGAACAAACCTTCCTTGAAACGTCGGCACCACCAAGTGTTTTGACCCTTAAAGGTCCACAAACTTTGGAATAAACAAGATCCAAGATGTTATAATTATGCTTAGGTAAAGTCTTATGGTAGGAAACTCTAGTTTGTTTAGTAACTAAGCAATAAGTGCATTTACTCAACTATATACCTTTCACATTTTGCAAGACTTATCTTTTGGTGAGGATTTGAAAACCACAATAGATTCCATGCTTTCGAATAAGACGATAAGGTTGCCACTTCTCAATTAGGTTTGGAATATACATAAATAAGCTTATCAAAGCCATCTTCGTCCGAGCCAATTCTAGTAAAAAGCAAGAAAATTGAGTCAAAAACAAAAGTGACATGTATGTTCATGTCTGGTACTTTAAGTACAAAAAAGAAAACTTCCCCAAAACCTAAAGATCTTAATAAGATATCAACAACTAAACTTATGGAATTTGGTTGTCAATGGGGTTTAGACTTTCCCCATGTGGAGGTACATCGTCAAGACATGCTTAACAATCTTGTAAAAAATCACGATGATTTAACCATAGGGGAGGTTGACGAGTCTTCTACCTGATAATAGGTGATGTTTTATTTTTTGTTTGCAAGTTACTTTTTGAAATTCATGTACATTGAGATGTGTTTTCATCGGCTAATATTCCTTGTGTATTTAGAATTCGTCTATCTTTAGTTCTAGTTTTGTATTATTTGTTTTCCTTTGGGGTTTGTACCCATATTTAATCGTATCCTCCTGCACACGGTTTGTGAGTCCTTTAATCTATTCTATTTGATCGATCAAAAAAATGAATAATCGGGTACCCAACGGGTATTACCCGTTTAGATTCGGGTTCAGCCGGGTAATTACTCGCCAGGTCCCAAGTTGTTGATGGGTCCAACTTTAGGATCCAGAACCGGATCCAAATTTACCGAGTCCAAAAATCTTCTGGTATCCAAATTTTCATGATTTATTTTTTCTTGTGAAAAATCTTCTGGTATCCAAAAACATCGTAAATTGATTCTGAAAGTTCTTTTAGCTTTGTAGGAATTACCAGTAGGTATTATTATCGTGGTCTTAATTAATGGCAGGTCCACCCATTAAGAGTCCAATAATCAGAGGTCCATAACAAAAAGAAAAAAAAAAGTTGGACCCAAAATTCTATTTGATGGTCCTGTACACATGCGGGATGTCAAAATCCACTTTTTAAATACCCAAACTACCCATTCCCTGATAATACGTATATATTTCTTCAAAAAAAATCACCATTTTTTTACAGATCTGATTTTTGCTCTCATGCTCTTTTCCTTCTTCTGCTTAAATTTTGCTGCTGCTCTTGGATTACGAGCTTGAGTTTTCTTGAATATTTCTTTGAAGATTTACAGGTATATTCTGCAATATCTCTTTCTGCTGCTGTTGTTTGTTTTTTTTTCAACTGAATCTGTGAAGATCAGAACGTTTTGATTATGGTTTCACTTTCTTGTTTTGTTTTTTGTTTGTTTTTTGCGTGTATTTTTGTTTTGGTTTGTTTTTTTATGGATCTTGATCATAATTATTCAATTTTTGGTTAGATTATGATGTTTTTAACATATTCGAACTTTCGATTTGATTATCTTGTTGTTTTCGCTTCTTTATTTTATCAAAATTGTGCTTGTATGTTGTTTCAAGGGTATTATCCAGCAGTATATATGTTGCATACTGATACAAATTGCTTTTGATTCTATTTTATTCTTAGTTTCATCACTTGTTGTTGTTTGATCCATAAGTACATATCTTCGATACTGAAATAAGACTCTCTCGATTCTGTTTTTTTGATAGTTTCATTACATACGGTTGTTTTTTAGTTCATGAATCAGCAGTACATATGTGGCGTACTGATACAAACTACTTTTGATTTTGTTTTATTTCATAGTTTTACCACTTGTTGTTTGATCCATAAGTACATATATGCGATACTGAAATAATACTCTCTCGATTCTATTTTTTTTTTACAAATTCATTCCATGCAGTTGTTTTAGTTCATGACTCAGCAATACATATGTGGCATACTGATGCGAACTGTTTTGGATTCTATTTTATTCTTAGTTTTTTCATTTGTTGTTGTTTCAACCATAAGTACACATATGGATTATGATAGATTCATAAATATATAAGTTATTTTTGACATGCGGTTGATTTTTAGTTTACGAATTAGAAGTACATATATGGAATACTGAAAATAATTGCTTTTAATTCTGTTGTGTTCATAGTTTTACTCAGTTAATTCATATGATCTAGTGGTACATATATGAAATACTGAATTAAAAACTGTTTCGGTTCTGATATAGTCATAGTTGTGTAACATCCATGTTTCTTTTGTTGTATATGTTTGTGCTTTTGGCTCATAAATTGTTGTTAATTTTTGATTGAGTATAGTAGTACCCATCATGCAATTTAATTTTTGATGCGAGTATATTGGGTATATGATGTATTTTCAAAAGTTGTTGTAGATTGTGGTAAAAGGGGTTCTTTTCGAACATGTGAAGGGAATAATTTTTTTTTTAGATTTAAATAATTTAGAAATGTAGAAAATTCAATTAACAAGTGATATAAATTTTATGGAGAATTTAGGGGTGATGATTCCACCATTCAACAATATTTATGTAGTTTTATTTATTTTTTATTATGCAAATTTAATAATTGTTTTGATTCTAACTATTGCCAAAAGCAGATTCTCAAAATTCAAAGATTAATCGCAAGCATAATACATCAAGAGTATAAAACTAAGCATGTATTATCAAGAGAAAATATATTTGATTAATAAAAATCATTTAAATCATTTATTTTCAATGCAATTAATCATATATAAATATTGCAAAAATTAATCAAATAATTACCACATAAATATTGCGAGAAAGGATTCCTCCGTCACCCCTGGGATTGGGTTAAGCTACTCATGATGAAAAACCTCTCAAAATATTTCATTGATGCTCAAAAGTTGATTACAATGAAGAGAAATGTCAAAAAAATCAATATTCGACCGTACTTTGCGACACACGGGAAGCGTCAGGGAAGAACGATACAAATGAAGTGCTGTAAGCACTGTTTCTAAGTCGCGGGAAGGAATTGGAAATTGTCGCAGTTAAGCGACACCTTTCAACGACTTTCCTGGAGCGTATTTTGTTCTTCGTCTTCAACTACACCAGCAGAACTCTTCTCGTTTCTGCGTGATTTTCTTTTGATTCTATCGACTCCTAAACTTTCCCCAAAGACTCTCCCCACTTGCTAAACTCTTTAGCCTTGTATTTATAGTGTTTTAGAACAAAAATATCCGACCATAACACCGTATAATCTCCCATTAATCCCGTCATTGCTCGCTGCCCATATTTAACAATAATTTCCATTTTTGGCTTCTACACACGTTAGATTTGATCCTGCACGCTCTAGTTAGCCTTCTACACGTCTCAGCACTCTTTCAACGCTAGTAGAACTCCTCCATGCACACAAGAACTTCAATTTTGCTCGTGTGTACAATACACGTGCTCTGTTTTGGGTGTGTGAATCATCATGCGTTTTCCAGCCAATTCCGATCGAACCCACTGCCCAAAATGTGTTCCTTAACCTATATCACATCTCTCTATCAAATTTCAGCCATTGAATCGACCCGTAACCCCTTCATTTTTGTGATCAAACTTCTGCCAGTTGAGAATTTCATTTCCCGCCAAAAAACGAATTTGAATGTTGAAGATGATATGCCTCCTATCCTGAACTGGGGTGCGAATAGCAGATGCCTTGGGGGTGACCTGGGGGTGCCCCTTAGTAATTAGGTTACCCCTTATCCAAAAGCGAGAGTCCGAATAACACTTGTCCTCCGGGTGCCAAAATCAACTTTTCGAGCCGAATTTTCCAAAAATGTTTATATCCTAAAAATACATAAAAACACAATATTAGTACAAAAATAGAGTTCCAACAATACGGACATTGAGGACAAATTAGACACAAAAATGCATCTATCAGTATACTGAAAAATCAGAGGCTAGTAATCTCCACACTATTACCCAATGCAGTATGTTCGAAACTAGAATAAAACATATACGGTACATAACAAATGTACTGGATTTTTGAGCGGTGCATAACAACTATATTGGATTTTGTATTGAAGTAATTTTTCTTCTTACTGCATACCCGTCTTCACACTACTACCCTACGCAGTAAAGCATACACTACATAACATTTGTACTTGATTTTTTTAACAATGCATATAACAACTGTACTGGATTTTTTAGGTTGAAGATGTTTCTGATGTTGCATTTTTTTTCTTTCTTTACATGCATGGAGATATAGTTCTTGTAGATCCTGCGTAAATGCCTTCTACATGGATATGAAAGTACAACAGCAACAACTCAATGTGTACTAAACTTGTATTGGACAAGATTTCATACACAGGTTCGCCCAGAATTACAATATTTAGAAATGGTAATCATTTCATGAAAGAGTAATGTTAGAGCATAGCTCGGTCAACCTCGCATGCGTTGTTATCTCAAGCATGTTTGTCAATGTTAGTGATCAAAACTATGATTCTTGGTTTCTAGCCTACATAGCTAAGTCTCGGACTAGGATATAAAAGTGTAGTTTAGCTCAAGGACTTCATGGCGATTCAACGGCAACGACGAATATCCACACAAGGAACCGTGGAACTTCATCAACAAAAAGGTATGTGGAGACTTGAACTTATCTATCACTCAAAAGTCTATCTATTCTATCTCCTACTTCTTATGAGCCAAAAGTTGTATGCTATATAGATTAGATCATACACATTTGATATTTCGAGCTAAGCATTCATTGCTTATCTGTTATCTCGAAATCGTGTGTTGTTAAAGCATTTCGGTTTGATCAAGTTTATCTTCACCTAGTGACGAAAGTCATGAAAAGTTTCAATCACTTTGAGAATTGCTCTGACGTGAATCGGTCTGTGAATAACGGCTACATAGCGTCCTCTGAGAATGTCTCAATGATTTAAATGAGAGTTTAGATTACATAACCATGTATTCCTTGAACCGAAGTTTTCGAACTTTGTTGATCAAGAGAAAATCGGGAGGATTGTGGAATTGGCTTGCCAAGTCCGCGAACCCAGTTCGCAGACTCAGTCCGCGAACTGTCGGAAGTTCTCGACCGAGAATTTCTTCTTGATTTTCCAAAACTCGTTTATGTGCTCAGTCCGCGAACTGGCGGAAGTTCTCTTTCCAAGAATTTCTGCTGAGTTTGGAAAACTTAACCGATTAACTTAAGTCCGCGAACTTGTTTGTGAACTTAAGAGGTTATGATCTAATATGTTCTTTGAACATGAAACATTAAATTACTAAGGAATGCTTTATGCAAACCGTGGGTATAAAGTTCATGAGACGATTCAATCGAATCAAATCATCTTTATTTCAATTGTGTCTTGTGTAGTTACATAAGATCTCATAGCAATTGAAAAACTCTTTCACTAGTTCATTTGAGTCAATTGAACTAGTTATGGTGAAGAAGAACAAGGTTGATATGAAATGCTCATATGGTTAACCTTTTGGGTTACTATGTTGAACCAACATACACGTACACGTTTGGGCACGGTTTTCACAAACACAGTAAACGTATATCTCAAGTGTGTGTAACAAGCTAAGTTTTCGATCTAACGGTTGAGAAATATTAGCTTGAATCTAAATCATGTTTTCATCTAATGGTGAATAAGGATTGTTTTGTAACTAAGGCAAAACCCTGATTTGAAGGCTATATAAAGGAGACATCTAGCTATGAGCAAAACTAATCCCCACACGTCTGCGTGATACTAGTGCGCTTGCTAGAGTCGATTCTCCTTTAACCTTTGGTTTTCTTCTCTAAAACCAGGTTAACGACTTAAAGACTTCATTGGGATTGTGAAGCTATACCGATACTACTTTCATCGTAGGTGTGTGATCTAATCTTGCATCTTCTATCATACGAGTACAATCGATTGATTGGCTTGAAATCGTGAGAGTTCTCCGATAGGCAAGATAAAGAAGTCACAAACATCTTCGTCTCACTGATTGTGATTCCTCGACAAACCTCCTGAGTAGTCAGGAAGGATTGTAGAGAGGTGATTGATTAATCTAGGCTGTTCTTCGGGAATATAAGACCGGATTATCAATTGGTTCCTTTCACCTTGATTTTATATCTTAAGACGGAACAAAACCTAGGGTTTATCTGTGGGAGACAAATTTATCCTTTTATAGACTTTTCTGTGTGAGACAGATCTGTTTATTATCAAGTCTGTGATTTTGGGTTACAACAACTCTTAGTTGTGGGTGAGATCATCTAAGGGAATCAAGTGTGTAGTATCCTGCTGGGATCATAGGCGTAGGAGTACAACTGTACCTTGGATCGGTGGGAGACTGATTGGGGTTCAACTATAGTCCAGTCCGAAGTTAGCTTGGAGTAGGCTAGTGTCTGTAGCGGCTTAATACAATGTGTATTCAATCTGGACTAGGTTCCGGGGTTTTTCTGCATTTGCGGTTTCCTCGTTAACAAAATTTCTGGTGTCTATGTTATTTCTTTTCCGCATTGTATTTTATATAATTGAAATAATAAAGGTTTTGTGTTCGTGATCATCAATTGGAAATCCAACCTTTGGTTGTTGATTGATATTGATTGATCCTTGGACATTGGTCTTTGGTACCGTCCAAGTTATCTCTCTTTGATAAAGACTCGCAGATTTCTATTTGCTTGAGTAAAGATCAAATCGATGGATTGAGATATAAGCTCTTTGATATATTTGTTTATTGATTGAGTCTGACTGTCTAGTTGATTCTTGTAAAAAGTATATTGGAGTTTGTCCATACAGATTGTTAAGCGAAATATTGGGTGGTGTTGTTAGACCCCCGCTTTTTCAATTGGTATCAGAGGAGGCAAACACGTTAAGACCTAACAAGTTTGTGTTTGTAGTGATATGTTTCTATGGACATAAGTGTTATCTCTGTGAACGTACCACCAGTCCTCGGTGGCTCAAAATATCTATGGTGGAAAGTTGATATGCGCACATTTCTTCAGTCGCGTGACTTCCAATCATGGATATGTGTTGTGAATGGCTATGAGACTCCCGTTGTTATGGAAAGAGATATTGTTGTACCAAAAGATTTTTGTATGTACAATACTGCCGAGTTAGTTGCTGCAAGGCGAAACTCTGACGGGTTGAACGCCATCCTGCATGCTATTACCCCAAACCTTAGACATCATGTGACCTCTTACACTACGTCTAAAGAATCTTGGGATACTTTAGAAAGCGTATTCGAAGGTAACCCCAGTGAAAAGGAATCTAGGCTTCAAAACCTTAATTCCTAATGGGAAGACCTTTTTATGGCAGAAGAAGATTCGTTTGACGATTTTTATCACAAACTGTCTGAAATTGTTAATGCATCATGTGCATTGAGAAGGACCATTCCTGAAAAGGAAATTGTGATGAAAATCCTCCGATCGCTGCCATCCAGATACGAATCTAAAAGACATGCCATCGTTGAAGGAAATAACCTTAGTACCCTTTCACGAAACACACTGGTCGGAAAAATTAGAATTTTCGATCGCGAATATATAGCAAGAGACGATCATCATTTGTTTGGCAAACGTGTCACCTCTCATGATCATAAATCTTGTCATCCAATATTGACGAAAGAGAAAAGTGAGAATTTCTTTATTTCTACGTTGTATTTGTTTATACAAAAACTTAAGAAAATCCTCACATGTAGTAAAAGAAAGTATCAAAAGGAAACTCCGTCAGTCAATATAAAGGATAAGAATACCAAGAAGATTCGTACTAATGAAACTGGGCTTATGTGTGTTCAAGTCTCTTCGAAAAATCCTGAAACGGAGGTAAGAGAGATAACTAAAGCATGGATGAATACTCTTGATTATTGTCCTGAGGAAATCTATGATTGCTCTCTCAGTCTTTTTGCTGAAAATCATTCTCATGATTCTTTCATGACATGTTCGTCTGTGTATCATAAGTTGGATCAACAAACCCCTCCTGATTTTGCATTGAATTCCAGGAGTTACTCAAAAAAGGCTCTACCAAATCTCTCTGCTCAATTGAGTTCATTTCAGGACCATCTGAGCACGGTAAATCAAGAAAAGTTCTTCCTGGCTAACCGTTGTATGCTGAAAAAGAAAAGGAAGTCTACCTTTCATCAAAAGGGGTTTTCAAAAACGGTGCAGGATTTGCAAAGATCTGCAGTCAAGTTTTTTAAAACAGTGATTACAATGAATAGGAAAGTTCTTCATAACTCTCCTTTTCAAATGGATAAGCAGAAACCTAGTGGAATGGGTGGTTTCTCTCTTTGCAAAGATTATCCCAGTCCAACCTTGGATTGGAGGCCTTACGCTCAGTAATCTTGTTGAAAAATGATTCTTGTATTTTCTTCCTCTTATACAAGAATCATGATACACAAGGGGACTGTAATATAATCTTGTTATTTTATGTTTGTGTTTTTACCAGGTCTTGTTCGTGAACGGCTTCAGCTTTTTGGATAACTATCATCTGTTAGGGTTTGGTAAAAAGGGTGTTTCTGGGAATTCTACAACTGTATTCCTTTAAAAGCTCTACCTCTTCAGCACTTCATCTTCTCTATCATGTCCTCCTCTAGTCTTTCGAGTAAAGAAAGTGATATATGGACGGTTCTATTTCCTTCGAAGAAGATTCGCTTCAATTCTTCTGACAATGAGATATGCTATGACAAACATGTCTCTTCTTCTAATGAGAACCCCACTGTCTCTCAGTTTGATAAGCTCTCCTTAATCATGAATCTCGTCTTGGAGCAAGTTCATGCTGAAAAATGAACTTGAAGTTTCTTTCAAAAGGCTTGAAGAGAAAATGGATAGTCTTGAATCGAGGATTGACCTAATCGAAGATGATCTTGAAGAATATAGGGAATACGAGAAGAATATTCAAGGTAAATGAAATGATTTATAAGAGGTTTTGTTGCCTATTATGTCTTATTTTTGGATTAGTTGGAAGAATAACTAGTGCTTTGAATAGCGATGATTGTGACTATACATAGATATTTTTGTTTTCATCTTCTTATGGTTATCTTTTAGGTTTATTGGTTATTAAATTCTAAAAATACTTGGAGGATGATATTATTGAAGTATTGATCTTTATGATTGTGTGATATTGCAATTTGTTTATGGGATATGTATTGTTTGCGTCCGTGAACTTGAAGGTCCCATGTTGCGGTCAAAAGTACAGTCGTTCATGAATTAGTATTCGTATTGATGAAAGGACGAATGGACTTTTGACAAATATAAAAGTTATGCCTATGCAGTCATTTATTTGATGGAAAATAGGATAAAATCTTTTGTTTGACAAGGATAAAGTCTATTATATCGTTATGATGGAAAATAGAATAGATCCTTGTATGTTATCCACAGTATTGATTTTCATTGATCCATCTTGCTATGTTTTACCGTGAAGGCTCCATTGTGTGTCTTATGTTGAGCACGATACAACTAAGTCGATTTTTCTTATTGGCTTGTTGGTTGTTCCATAAGATGCTATATGTCGAGCATTAGGAACTAAATTAATCAACCAGTTTGGTTATTTAGTTTGTACTCCATAAGTTTTCTTTCTTATGTCGAGTACATGTACGGTTAAGGTTGTCATATTATATGATGAACTTAGTCGGGGTTCCATAAGTTCTCTTATGTTGAGCCCAAAATAATTAAATTGATTACTTCGGTAATTAGTTTGGTTGTTTGTATTCCAATTAGATTAATTATAGGTTCCCTTGTAATTAATCTAGTTGCACTTTCATATATTCCACAAATTCTTGTGTTGAGTATATGAACGGTTATACTAATCATGTTTTATTGGTTAATGTAGTCGTATATTCCGTAAGGTTTTCCTTATATTGAGTATGTGAACAATTAAGTTAGTCATCTCCGCATGATTACCTTAGTCGTAGCTCCGTAAGTTTACTTATGTTGAACACCTTCAATTAAATTGATCACTTTTGTGGTTTGATTTAGTTGCGTATTCCAATTGAATTAATCATGGGTTTACTTGTGATTAATTTGGTTGAGCTTTGGATATAGAAAATCATTCCTATGGTTTTTGGTGTCCAATTAAAAATCTTTCTTTTCTTTCAAAATCAAGGTCGCTCTTGTTGTTCTTTCAGGAATGACATCAAATGGGGGAGAGTTCTTTTGAACTTGTGCTTAATGGTAATATCTTGCGGGGTGTGCGGCTGTGGAATTTTATAGGGGTTATCTTGTATCTTAAAACTCCTTGATGAATGCATTTAGCTTCGGCTTTATGATTGCATCTAAATTAAGTTGGTATGTATTTTTCTTTTAGTCTATGAAATGTCTCTTGTGGAAATTTCATTATGATCCCGTTCTTGTACCTTTGCCAATTTTATTGACAAAAAGGGGGGAGAAATAATGTAGTTCACACTACAAATACATATGGTTCTCGGATCATTGTGTAAGGGGGAGTGATTTCCATAATCGAGATGGAGTATTGACTAAGGGGGAGTGATACATATCACCGTAGTATTATTGTTAAAGTCGTGATACAATTGGACTTTGATGTTACATACTAATACTATGACATTGTATAATAATGATCGAGAATCTCGATTTATCTCATTGTTATAGCTATGGATCTTCAACAACGGTGATGCTAAACTTACAACCTTTGGGACCATTGGAGTACTTGGAAGGACGAAGATTTCAGGGAACGTTGAAGATTAGACTATGGAATAGGAGCCACTAAAGTTTATCTTTTTTTTTATTCCATATGTATTAATAGTTTTGTCACTAAAATTGAAAAAGGTGGAGATTGTTAGAGCATAGCTCGGTCAACCTCGCATGCGTTTCTATGTCAAGCATGTTTGTCAATGTTAGTGATCAAAACTATGAGTCTTGATTTCTAGCCTACATAGCTAAGTCTCGGACTAGGATAGAAAAGTGTAGTTGAGATCAAGGACTTCATGGCGATTCAACGACAACGACGAAGATCTACACAAAGAACCGTGGAACTTCATCAACAAAAAGGTATGTGGAGACTTGAACTTATCTATCACTCAAAAGTCTATCTATTCTATCTCCTACTTCTTATGAGACAAAATTCGTATGCTATATAGACTAGAGCATACACATTTGATATTTCGAGCTGAGCATTCATTGCTTATCTTTTATCTCGAAATCGTGTGTTGGTAAAGCGTTTCGATTTGATCAAGTTTATCTTCACCTAGTGACGAAAGTCATGAAAAGTTTTAATCACTTTGAGAATTGCTCTGACGTGAATCGGTCTGTGAATAACGGCTACATAGCGTCCTTTGAGAATGTCTCAATGATTTAAATGAGAGTTTAGATTACATAACCATGTATTCCTTGAACCGAAGTTTTCGAACTTTGTTGATCAAGAGAAAATCGGGAGGATTGTGGAATTGTCTTGCCAAGTCCGCGAACTGTCAGAAGTTCTCGACCGAAAATTTCTGCTGGATTTTCCAAAACTCGTTTGTGTGCTAAGTCCGCGAACTGGCAGAAGTTCTCTTTCTGAGAATTTCTGTTGAGTTTGGAAAACTCAACCGATTAACTTATGTCCGTGAACTTGTTTGTGAACTTAAGAGGTTATGATCTAAAGATGTGCTCTGAACATGAAACATTAAATTGCTAAGGAATGCTTTATGCAAGCCGTGGCTATAAAGTTCATGAGCCGATTCAATCGAATCGAATCATCTTTGTTTTAACCGTGTCTTGTGTAGTTATATAAGATCTCATAGCAATTGAACAACTCTTTAACTAGTTCATTTGAGTCAATTGAACTAGTTATGGTGAAGAAGAACAAGGTAGATATGAAATGCTCATATGGTTAACCTTTTGGGTTACTATGTTGAACCAACATACATGTACACGTTTGGGCACGGTTTTCACAAACCTAGTAAACGTATATCTCAAGTGTGTGTGACAAGATAAGTTTTCGATCTAACGGTTGAGAAATATTAGCTTGAATCTAAATCAGGTTTTCATCTAACGGTGAATAAGGATTGCTTTGTAACTAAGGCAAAACCCTGATTTGAAGGCTATATAAAGGAGACATCTATCTTTGAGCAAAACTAATTCCCACACGTTTGTGTGATACTAGTGCGCTCGCTAGAGTCGATTCTCCTTTAACCTTTGGTTTTCTTCTCTAAAACCAGGTTAACGACTTAAAGACTTCATTGGGATTGTGAAGCCAAACCGATACTACTTTCATCGTAGTTGTGCGATCTGATCTTGCATCTTCTATCGTACGAGTACAATCGATGGATTGGATTGAGATCGTGAGAGTTCTCCGATAGGAAAGATAAAGAAGTCACAAACATCTTCGTCTCACTGTTTTTTATTCCTCGACAAACCAGCTGTGTAGTCAGGAAGGATTGTAGAGAGGTGATTGATTAATCTAGGATGTTCTTCGGGAATATAAGACTGGATTATCAAAACCTAGGTTTTATGTGTGGGAGACAGATTTATCCTTTGATAGACTTTTCTGTGTGAGACATATCTGTTTATTATCAAGTCTGTGATTTTGGGTTACAGCAACTGTTAGTTGTGGGTGAGATCAGCTAAGGAAATCAAGTGCGTAGTATCCTGCTGGGATCAGAGGCGTAGGAGTACAACTGTACCTGGGATCGGTGGGAGACTGATTGGGGTTCAACTATAGTCCAGTCCGAAGTTCGCTTGGAGTAGGCTAGTGTCTGTAGCGGCTTAATACAGTGTGTATTCAATCTGGACTAGGTTCCGGGGTTTTTCTGCATTTTCGGTTTCCTCATTAACAAAATTTCTGGTGTCTGTGTTATTTCTTTTCCGCATTATATTTTATATAATTGAAATAATACAGGTTGTGTGTTCGTGATCATCAATCGGAAATCCAACCTTTGGTTATTGATTGATATTGATTGATCCTTGGACATTGGTCTTTGGTACCGTCCAAGTTATATCTCTTTGGTAACTTCCAAGTATTAATAGTTTTATCACTAAAATTGACAAAGGGGGAGATTGTTAGAGCATAGCTCGGTCAACCTCGCATGCGTTGCTATCTCAAGCATGTTTGTCAATGTTAGTGATCAAAACTATGAGTCTTGATTTCTAGCCTACATATCTAAGTCTCGGACTAGGATAGAAAAGTGTAGTTGAGCTCAAGGACTTCATGGCGATTCAACGACAACGACGAAGATCTACACAAGGAACCGTGGAACTTCATCAACAAAATGGTATGTGCAGACTTGAACTTATCTATCACTCCAAAGTCTATCTATTCTATCTCCTAATTCTTATGAGATAAAAGTCGTTTGCTACATAGACTAGATCATACACATTTGATATTTCGAGCTGAGCATTCATTGCTTATCTTTTATCTCGAAATCGTGTGTTGGTAAAGCGTTTCGATTTGATCAAATTTAATCTTTACTCAAGGAAATAGAAATCTTCGAGTCTTTATCAAAGAGAGATAACTTGGACGGTACCAAAGGCCAATGTCCAAGGATCAATCAACTACAATCAACAACCAAAAGTTGGATTAGAGAAGTTGATGATCACGAACGCACAACCTGTATTATTTCTATTATATAAAATATAATGCGGAAAAGAAATAACACAGACACCGGAAGTTTTGTTAACGAGGAAACCGAAAATGCAGAAAAACCATGGGACCTAGTCCAGATTAAATACACACTGTATTAAGCCGCTACAGATACTAGCCTACTCCAAGCTAACTTCAGACTGATCTATAGTTGAACCCCTACCAATTTCCCACTGATACAAGGTACAGTTGTACTCCTACGCCTCTGATCCCAGCAGGACACTGCGTACTTGATTCCCTTTGCTGATCTCACCCACAACAAAGAGCTGCTGCAACCTAAAATCACAGACTTGATAATAAACGAATATGTCTCACACAGAAAAGTCTATCAAAGGATAAATCTGTCTCCCATAGATAAACCCTAGGTTTTGTTCCATATTTAGATATAAAATCAAGGTAACAGGAACTAATTGATAATCCGGACTTATATTCTCGAAGAACAACCTAGATTAATCAATCACCTCTCTACAATCCTTCCTGACTACACAAGCAGATTGTCGAGGAATCACAAACAGTGAGACGAAGATGTTTGTGACTTCTTTATCTTTCCTATCGGAGAACTCTCACGATCTCAAGCCAATCAATCGATTGTACTCGTACGATAGAAGATGCAAGATCATATCACATAACTACGATAAAAGTAGTATCGGTCTGGCTTCACAATCCCAATGAAGTCTTTAAGTTGTTAACTCGAGTTTAGAGAAGAAACTCAAGATTTAATGGAGATCGACTCTAGCGAGAGCACTAGTAGCATACAGACGTGTGGGGATTAGGTTTGCTCGATGCTAGATGTCTCCTTTATATAGCCTTCAAATCAGGGTTTTTCCTTAGGTACTAAGCAAAATCTATTCACCGTTAGATGAAACCTGATTTAGATTCAATCCAATATCTCTCAACCGTTAGATCGAAAGACATAGCTTGTCACACACACTTGGGTACACGTTTACTGGGTTTGAGAAAAACCATGCCCAAACGAGTACACGTATGTTGGTTCAACATGATAACCCAAAAGGTCAACCATATGAGCATCTCATATTAATCATGTTCTTCTTCACCATAACTAGTTCAATTGACTCAAATGAAGTAGTTAAGAGTTGTTCAATTGCTATGAGATCTTATGTAACTACACAAAACACAATTGAAACAAAGATGATTCGATTCGATTAGAATTGGCTCATGAACATTATAGCCACGGTTTGCATAAAGCATTCCTTAATAATTAGTGTTTCATGTTCAGAGCACATCTTTAGATCATAACCTCTTAAGCTCACAAACAAGTTCGCGGACTTAAGTTAATCGATTGAGTTTTCCAAACTCAGCAGAAATTCTCGGGTCGAGAACTTCCACCAGTTCGCGGACTGGGTTCGCGGACTTAGCACACAAACGAGTTTTGGAAATCCCAGCAGAAATTCTCGGTCGAGAACTTCCGTCAGTTCGTGGACTGAGTCTGCGGATTGGGTTCGCGGACTTGGCAAGCCAATTCCACAATCCTACCGATTTATCTTGATCAACAAAGTTCGAAAACTTCGGTTCAAGGAATACATGGTTATATAATCTAGACTCTCATTTCAATCATTGAAACATTCTCAGAGGGAGATATTCAATCGTGAAGAACAACAGACCTTTCTCGTCAGAGCAATTTCCAAAGTGATTGAAACTTTCATGACTTTCGTCACTAGGTGAAGATAAACCTGATCAAAGCGAAACGCTTTACCAACACATGATTTCGAGTAAAAGATAAGCAATGAATAGTCAGCTCGAAATATCAAGTGTATATGATCTAGTCTATATAGCATACGACTTTTGTCTCATAAGAAGTAGGAGAAGAACAGATAGACTTTCGAGTGATAGATAAGTTCCAGTCTTCACATACCTTTCTGTTGATGATGTTCCACGGTTCCTTGGTGTAGATCTTCGTCGTTGTCGTTGATCACCATGAAGTCCTTGAGCTCAACTACATTTTTCCTATCCTAGCCCGAGACTTAGCTAATAGGCTAGAAATCAAGACTTTATAGTTTTGATCACTAACATTGACAAACATGCTTGATATAGCAACGCATGCGAGGTTGACCGAGCTATGCTCTAACACTACCACGATCTTAAACCTCGTTTAGCTTACGAATCATAAGTACATATTTGGAATACTGAAAAGAGTTGCTTTTAATTCTGTTGTGTTCATAGTTTTACTCAGTTAATTCATATGATCTAGCAGTGCATATATGAAATACTAAATTGAAACTACTCGGTTAATTTTCGGCTCTGAAATTGTTGTTAACTTTTGATGCGAGTAGAGCAGTACCAATTATGCGAGTTTATTTTTGGTTTTTTCTACTACTATGTAGTGTATTGATGAGAGTTCATAATGCATATACTATATTCTCATGCCTTTTTAGCATGTTTGATGGGAGTGTGTAATGTATATACTGCATTTTGATGCATTTTTAATGTTTTGTATGTACGAGAGCAGTATTACTTTGATGTGATCAAATGTTTTGTATGTACGCTTTATAATTGTTTGTTAATTCATTAGATTATTTATAATTTTAATTAGTTGAATCAGTGCATATTGCATGCACCACTCATTTTTATCTGTTGTTCGTCATGGCAGTTAATATTGTTACGTTTTTGTCACATTTACAGGTTCAAGATGTCTAGTTCTGATCCAAACACTAGGAAATTTTTGGGTATACCTTTTAGAGCACTGCTCGATCAAACTCACAAGCGTTACTATCTCAATCTTGTTTGTCAGGTTTAGTTGTCAAAACTATAAGTCTTGATTTCTAGTCTACTTATAGCTATATCTCGGATTAGGATAGAATATATATAGTTGAGCTTTAGACTTCACGACGTTCATTGATTGAAGACGAAGAACAACAAAGGGGATCTTAAGGAACTTCATCAACAAAAGGTATGTGGAGACTTAAACTCGTCTATCACTCAAAAAGTTTATTTATATTTTATCTCCTATTGAGACAAAAAGTCGTATAGTTATATAGACTTTAATTATACACATTTGATATTTCGAGCTGAGTTTAACTCGCTTACATATTTCTCGAAATATGTGTTGGTAAGCTTTCGCTTTAACCAAGTTCATCTTTTATTCTTGACGAAAGTCAAAATCCCTTGAAATATTTTCAGGGCTTGAAAAAAATTGAAAGCTTATTTCTTGATGTTGAGTTATACCTCCAGAAAGAACAATAATCCCATGATAAGCTAAATCAAGTTATGATGAATAACATTCATGTTATTGATCTTAATTTACTAATTAGTGAGAGCAATGCTCATCCTCTGGGTAATCCATTCGGTTGTAGCAAACTAAATGAATTACAAGAGGAGTTTAAATCTCAGCCTTCAGATTGTATCATCTCAAAGCATGATTCATTTCATTGGTTAATTCCTGATACACCCAGTCAAGATAATGTTATTGTCTTCTTTTACGAAAGAGTTAGGACGTCTCTTTTTATCAAAAGAGTTTCCCTACGAAGTACTAAATATTATTTGCAGATACTGTTTTTTATAAGTTGTAAACAAAGAAAGCAGTAACTCGATTTCTCGTGTGCTTTTTTTAAGTTCTTTGAAAAACTTGCAAAAATAGTCTTATGGGTGTTTCTCAATACTGTAAGATGCAAGAGTAGTTGGAAAGAAACTCTTTCCTGGTGTCATGTTGTGCAAGACTGTTTTTCTCTTGTGCTCACAGAGAATTTCTCACTAGAAATTTGTTGAGTTTTGCTCCAAATTTCTTATCCATATTTTGATCAAAATATATTGTTTTCTAAAATAAACGAGTCATTGCCTGCACAAGTACGGTTCACGTACTCTGAACCATTGAGTGTTTTAACCGCGTTCCAGAACGTGTTTAAGTCGGTTCATGTACCATCGTTTGACACATAAAATGAGGAAGAATTCACTTCGTTCTCTTCACCTGTTCTTCTCTACAGTTCGAGTCGTACGAAAAAGAAAATCCAAGAGTTCGTAAACTCTCAATCACCATCACCTCAATTTCAATCTTTTTGGATGTTCTTGGTTCCTTTGTGTTTGCAACAGGAAATCATTCGACGGGCTTGTCTTTATTTCTTCATATTCTCTAGTTGTGGAGCTTCATCATTAATGACAGTTCACGTACCCGGTAAGTTCTTCATTATTTTTGGATTCTCCTTGGTTTCTATAGCACCTAGGAAAAGATTGAATCGTGGTGAGAGTTCGGGTGCTAATACTAGTTCAAGTAGAAGGGTGGTTGATAGTGATGATGAATATGATGATAATGATATTGGTGTAGACGTTCAATAACCATATTTTGATACTAGCTGTCGAATTAGTTTTATCAACATTTCTGCCAGGGACAAATATAATAAACTTTATAGTGATAATTTTGTCATGGAAAGGGCATATGATTGGTCTGTTCAGGAACCATATTTTCACATGTTCATGAACCAGTTTGAGTGGGGTGATATTCATAAGGGTTTGGGGGAATCATATCCTGAATAACCTGTGAATTTTATGCTAATTTACATGCATCGAACAAGACCAGCTGCTGTTTTAAGACTATTGTCAAAGGAACAATGTTTGAGGTTAACCATAGTGTTATAGCTGAGTTATTAAACTTGCCTCTCCATCATTCATTTGTTGTTCCTCAACCATAAGGTCAAAGACCAAATAAGAATCAGTTGTCTGAACTGCTTTTAGGAAAGAATGTGTAGTGGACAGAAAGCAAACTTCTTGTGGACAATATAAGCTTTCATTTGAAGATTTTTGGTAAGTTGGTTGTGGCAAACCTAATTCCCAGTACGCTCGACAAAAATCTCTGGAGCAGAACTCTGGCTGAGTTGGTTTACCACCTTGTTTCTGGTGAATAGGTTGATTTTTATGAATTAATTGTTCGTTAAATGATACACATGATCTCACAAAAGAAAAACCCTGGTTTTCCATGCCTCATCAGCGAATTTGTTGTCAATTTAATATTGCTCAGTTTGGAACTCGTGTTGGTACTCCATCTCCCTTGAGCCAGACATACATTAACAAGATGAAGAAACCTGTCAATCCTGAAGTTGCTCTTCTTCTACAAAGGAATGAGTGCTTGGAGAGACAGTTGACTTATGCTGTGACGGTTCATCCAGACTTAGCTGAACCAATATCTAAGATTGATGAGGATTATTATCGCAATCTAGATTAGTGTACCTTTCTTCATAAGTTGTGTCAATTTGAAACTCTTTCTTATGTCATTTCTGTTGAACTTCTTATGTTGAACTTATGAAAACTGTTATTTTAACAGTTATAATAACTTTAATGGTATTTTAGCCTTGAATGATTTTATCATTCAATTAAACTTCTAAATGTGTTAAATCCGTAAGAAGTTTGGCTGAATATATCTCAAAACTTAAGTCTATGATGTCATTATGCAAATATTGATGAAAATAGAATGAACTTTTAATGACAAAGATTAAGTCTATGTTATCATTATGTAAATATACATTGATGAAAAATATAATGAATCTTTGAATATTCCGCAGTATTGATCATTTTATGTGAATTGTACTGTTCGGCTCCGTAAGTTTTCTTATGTTGAGCATTTCCGATTAAATTAATCATTGAGGTTCCCTTCTGGTTAATTTAATTGAGTTTTCTGTATACAAATTCATGTCTTATGTTATTTGTTAATGTCCAAAGAAATCCTTCTTTTCTTGTAAAAGTAAGGTCGCTCTTGTTGTTCTTTCGGGAATGACATTTTATCGGGAAGAGTGAAAAATCGTGGGTCTAACAACCACACCCAACAATTCTTTTGGAAAAGTCAGACTCAATCTTTAGAAAAGTATATCAAAGAGTCTATATCTTTATACCTCAATTCAATCTGCAATCAGAATATAGAAATTTGCGAGCCCGATTGAATATAAGAGAAGTAACTTGAGCGTTACCAAAGACCAATGTTCAAGGATCAATCAATTTCAATCAACAACCAAAGGTTGGATTTCCCAATTGATCGATTCAACGCACAACCTGTGATATTTCAATTATATAACAAAATATAATGCGGAAAATAAATAACACAGACACCAGAATTTTGTTAATGAGGAAAATCGCAAATGCAGAAAAACCCCTGGACCTAGTCCACCTTTGAACACCACACTGTATTAAGCCGCTACAGACACTATCCTACTACCAACGAACTTCAGACTGGACTGTAGTTGAACCCTAACTAATCTCACACTGATTCAAGGTACACTTACGTTCACGTCTCTGATCCCAGCAAGATACCACGCACTTGATTCCCTTAGCTGATCTCACCCACAACTAAGAGTTGTTACGACCCAAATTCGAAGACTTGATAAACAAATTTGTCTCACATAGAAAAGTCTATTGGAATAGATAAATCTGTTTCCCACATAAATACATATGAGTTTTGCTCCGTCCTTTGATAAATCAAGGTGAACATGAACCAATTGATAAACCAGACTTATATTCCCGAAGAACAACCTAGTATTATCAATCACCTCACAATATTCTAAATCGTATGGAAACGAAACTAGATATTGTGGAATCAAAAACGATGAGATGAAGGTGTTTGTGATTACTTTCAATCTTGCCTATCGGAGATTAAATCTCGAGCAAATCTTAGAGAAGATAGTACTCAAACGATAGAATAGGGCAAGATCAGAACACGTAATCCCAATGAAGTCTTTAAGTCGTTAACCTACAGGGTTTCGTGAAAAACCTAAGGTTAAAGGAGAATCGACTCTAGACTAGTAACACATAGAAGTGTGAGGATTAGGTTTCCCAGTTGCTAGAGTTTTCCTTTATATAGTTTTCAAATCAGGGTTTGCAAGCTAAGTTACCTTGGTAACAAAGTATTCAATATTCACGGTTATATGAAAACCTGATTAAACCCAAGATAATATCTTTCAACCGTTAGATCGAACTTAGCTTGTTACACAGAAATGAAATGTACCCTCATTTAGGTTTAGTAACCGTATCTAAACGTGTACACCATGTTGGCTTAACAATAGTTAACCGAAGTTATCCATATGAACACTCTCATGTCAACCTTGTTCATCTTAACCATAACTAGTTCAAATGACTCAAATGAAACTAGTTATAGAGTTATTCAATTGCTATATTCTCATAGAAGTATACAAGAACACAATTGAAGTAAAATCGATTTTATTCACTCGAATCAATTCATGAACATTATAGCCACGGTTTTCAAAGATTGCATTCTTTATTATGTAAATGTTTAAATTCATGTACACAATCGATTTTAGAACTTTAACCTTCAAGTATGCAAACGGGTGCGCATACTTGAAATACCCGGACCAAGATTAGGTTTCACCAGTATGCAAACGAGTACACGTACTTCCAATCCCAGCATAAATACTCGGACATGAACTTCACGCCAGTACGTGAACGGGTACGCATACTTAGGTTCCCGTATTTCTCAAGCCAACAGGTACGCGTACGGGTACGTATACTATGGTTCCCGGACATGGTTAAGTGTTTTAAACTCTTATTTCAATCATTGAAACTTTCTTAGAGGATGAAAATAACAGTTTTTACACACTATTAGCATCAAAGCAATTTTCAAGTTATTAAAATAATCATAACGAAACATTCCAAGTCTACACCAAATGATTGTATCACACAAACCATGTAAGATGTTACTCGGCAATTTTCACATGATCATCTTTTGACTTTCCTCAAGAATATAAGATGAACATGGTCGAAGCGAAAGCTTACCAACACATATTTTGAGAAATATGTAAGCGAGTTAATCTCATCTCGAAATCTCAAATGTGTATAATAGAAAACTATACCGTAACACGACTTATGTCATAATATATGAGATAAAGTAGAAATAGATTTTCCAAGTAATAGATGAGTTCCAGTCTCCAGATACCTTTTTTTGATGAAGTTCCACAAGCTCTCCTTAGTAGTTCTTCGTCTTTAAATGATGGACGTCGTGAAGTCTAATGCTCAACTACACAATCTATTTCCTAGTCCGAGACATCTATAAGTAGACTAAAAATCATCAACACTTATAGTTTTGATCACTAATATTGACAAACATGCTTGAGATAGCAACGCATGCGAGTTTTACCGAGCAGTGCTATAACAAAGAGTTCTTAATTGAACTTGTGCTTAATTGCCAAATCTTTGTGGGGAGTGCGGCTGTGGAATATTGTAGGAGTTATCTTGTATCTTTATACACTAAGTTTCGACTTTGTGAAATCGTCAAAAAAAAGTTGATATGTTCTCTTTTAGTCATGAAGTATCTATATGAGAATTTCATTATAATATCTCTTGTTTTTGTACCTTTGCCAATTTATATTGACAAAGAGGGGAGAATTATTGTGTAGTTTACACTACAAATACATATGGTTTACAGATTATTATGTAAGGGGGAGTGGTTTTTATTGTGAGATGAAATATTGACTAAGGGGGAGTGATACATATCACCATACTATTGTTGTCAAAGTTGTGATACAATTGAACTTTGATGTTGTGTAATAATACTATGAAACTGTATAACAATGATTGAGAGCTACTGTTTTCTCATTGTTATGGATATGGATCTTCAACAACTATGATGCTGAGTTAAACACGTTCAAAATCACTGGAGTACTTGGAAGTAACAAAGATTTCGAGTAATGTTGAAGAAAAAAGGAAATCAAGCATTTGGATGAGAAGCTACAAAGTTTATTAGAAAGTTTTGTCACTAAATTTGACAAAGGGAAAGATTGTTAGAGCAGTGCTCGGTCAAACTCGCAAGCGTTGTTATATAAAGCTTGTTTGTCAAGTTTAGTTGTCAAAACTATCAGTCTTGATTTCTAGTCTACTTATAGCTATGTCATGGTTTAGGATAGAATGTGTAGTTGAGCTTTAGAGGCGTTCATCGATTGAAGGGGAAGAACTACTAAGGGGAGCTTTTGGAACTTCATCAATAAAAGGTATGTGGAGACTTGAACTCATGACAAAAAGTCGTATAGCTATATAGACTTTAATTATATACATTTGATATTTCGAGTTGATTTTAACTCGCTTACACATTTCTCGAAATATGTGTTGGTAAGCTTTCGCTTTAACCAAGTTCATATTTTATTCTTAACAAAAGTCAAAAGATGATCATGTGAAAATTGCCTGGTAAAATCTGATATGATTGTGTGAGACAATCATTTAATGTAGACTAAGATGTTTCGTATTGATTATTTTATCACTTGAAAATTGCTTTGAAGCTAATAGTTTGTGTGAGACAGTTATTCCCGTCTTATAAGAATGTTTTAATAATTGAAATGGTTTGTTCGGGAACTATAGTATGCATACCCATATGCATACTGATTTCAACTGAGTTCGGTCGTGAACGACAGTAGGCGTATCCGTTTGCATACTGGTAAACACAAACCAAGTCTGGCTACTTAGGTATGCGTACCTGTTTAGATACTTGGGTGGGTTAAGTTATAAAATCGGTTGTTCATGAACAAATATATATTGATATAATAAGGAATGCAATCTTTTGCAAACCGTGGCTATAATGTTCGTGAATTGATTCGAGTGAATCAAATCCGATTTTGCTTCAATTGTGTCTTGTATACTTCTACTATGAGAATATAAACAATTGAAAACTCTATAATTAGTTTCATTTGAGTCATTTGAACTAGTTGTAATTAAGATGAACAAGGTTGATATGAAAGTGTTCATATGACTAACTTCGGTTAACTATTGTCGAGCCAACGAAGTGTACACGTTTAAGTACGGTTACATATATCTAAACGAAGGCACATTTCATTTGTGTGTAATAAGCTAAGTCAATCTAACAGTTGAAAGATATTAGCTTGAATCTAATCAGGTTTTCATCTAACGGTAAATATTCAATGCTTTGTTACCAAGGTAACATTGATTACAAACCCTGATTTGAAGACTATATCAGGGAGAACTCTAGCAACGGGGAAACCTAATACCCACACCTCGTGTGTGATCCTAGTTGCGACTAAAGTCGATTCTCCTTTAACCTAGGTTTTTCTAAAACCATTATAGGTTAACGACTTAAAGGCTTCATTGGGATATGAAGCCAGACCCAACTATTTTATTTGTAGTTGCGTGTTCTGATCTTGCTTTGTTTTATCGTATTGAGTACTATCTTCTCTAAGATTTGCTCGAGATTAAATCTCCAATAGGTAAGATAAAAAGTAGTCACAAACATCTTCGTCTCATCGTTTGTGATTCCACAATATTTTGTTCTGCTACCATACAGTTAAGGTTATTGTGAGGTGATTTATATTACTAGGCTATTCTCCGGGAATATGAGTCCAGTGTAATAATTGGTTCATGTTCACCTTGATTTATGAAAAGACGGAACACAAACTCGTAGGTATTTCTGTGGGAGACAAATTTATCTATTCAACAGATTTTTCTGTGTGAGACAGATTTGTTTATCAAGTCTTCGACTTTGTGCCGTATAAACACTTAGTTGTGGGTGAGATCAGCTAAGGGAATCAAGTACGTAGAGTTCTGTTGGTATTCAGAGGCGTAAGGAACGTGACTGTACCTAAATCAGTGTGAGATTGGTTCGGGCTCAACTACGTTCCAGTCCGAAGTTAACTTGTAGTAGGCTAGAGTCTGTGGTGGCTTAATATAGTGTGGTGTTCAAATTTGGACTAGGTCCCGGGGTTTTTCTGCATTTGCAGTTTGCTCGTTAACAAAACTTCTGGTGTCTGTGTTATTTCTTTTCCACATTATATTTTCTATATAATTGAAATATCACAGGTGGTGCGTAGTTCAATCAATTAGATAATTCAACCTTTGGTTGTTGATATAAATTGATTGACACTTGAATATTGGTCTTTGGTACCGTTCAATTTTTTTCTCATAATAATCAGGCTCCCTATCTGTTTGATTTGCTACATTGAGAAACAGAGATACAACACTTGGATGGATTTCCATTGATTGAGTCTGACTGTCTAGTTGATTCTCTTGGAATTATATTGGAGTTTGTCCATACATGATTGCCGAAACGAAATATTGGGTGTGGTTGTTAGAGCCCCGCTTTCTCAATACCATTTATGTTCTGCAAATTAACTAGTTTTATTTTCAGTATATCATATGTGTACTGCAAATTCATAGTGTCTAACACACAAGACTCATATATGTAAGCATAGGTATGGTTTTTTAATCAGTATGGCAGTTATGTACTGAAAATTCAGATTTTTTTTTTTCGGTTTCAGTTAGTGTTGCTTTTTAGTTTCTGAGAGTATATCATATATGTATTGTTATATTTGCTTTATTAGTTGAATTTTACCTGCTATAATGCTCTGGTGTTGGTTGTTGTCCATGAAACGTCATCGATGCTGCTAAACAAGTTAAATCGGGATTTGGGAAGAGCAATTTAATTGCTCTGGGCACTATAGCAGGTTCACTTGTGAAAATTATGGAGGAAGGCCTTGCATACCTGGAGTTAAAAGTGAATGAAAGTGTTTTCAGCCAGTTTTTTTTTCCTTCAGTGCATCCATTGTGCACCCACTTTCTCAGTACATATCAGATGTACTGATTTTTTGGTTGTATGTGAAGTACTTGAAAATCAGTATGTAATAAATCAACACGCCTTGGTTTTTTCTCAAGATTATGTAATTTTTTATTTATTTCTTTCATTGCAGCAATTGCTAATTTTGAAGTTTTCACTGTACATTTTTTTTGTAGTACAACCAATATACATTGTATTTGTTTTTGCAATACAACCAATATATACTGAATTTAAACTTTTTAGTGGTACAATCAATCTATACTTTATTAACTGAATCTAAACTAGTACATGTAATATATACTTAAAACTAATTAAAGCTGTGCAGCAGATATACACTGAAATTTATCACATACATACGTCGAGTGAGCACTACAAAACGAGCACCATAAAGTTAAAAGAAAAAAAATAATATGTGCATAAAAAATGCTCAGATGTAAATTTATTTGAGTTTTAACTGTGTTTTTTAGTACAACCAATATACATTGTAGTATTTTTTTTCCAAAGTACAACTAATATACACTGCTAGTTATTGAACACCTTTACTTCCATAAGAATTTGGCTTTACTTCCATAAGTGTCCAATACTCGAAGGGAAGTCCGCGAATAACGATGCTTCATCTATCTTTTGTAATTGCACATCACTCAAAGTATATCCATTCAATCTCACGTTGTCTACTAGAGTATGTAAGGCTTTGAGTCCCGATCTATATAACTTCGTACCAGGTTTCTGCTTTGAATCCCTACAAAAATTTAATTAATTTTGTTTCAGTACATCATTTATGCACTGCATAATCATCATGTCTGAAACACAATCGTATAAGAAGCATAAACAATGTTACTTAAGCACAATCATATATAGAAGCATAAACACATTCATCAGTATTGGCCTTATGTACTGCATACCCAAGATCATTATCTCATAAACCAACATAATGATTTTAGAGTAAAAGCAGTGTTATATCTCAGTACAACATATATATACTGGTATGCAGTAAAAAGAAGAAAGAAAAAAAGCACCTCATGTCACTTTTGATTGTTATTCAACAGTTTTTGAGTTACGTACTGGCAAATCTATGTGCAAGAAACACAAACAATTTTATATAAAAGCATTACGGGTGCAACTATGTGCACCCCCACTAAACCAGGGGTGCTGGTTCCCCCCTTTATTATTGGTTGTTTATCTAACTATAGTTTACGATTTTTGTAGCTTAAAAATGGGTTGTATACCTAGAGATTGGAGAAATAAAATTGAAAACATAACCCCATTAATCGTTTATACATCTCTCTTCTCTACATGTGTTTTAGACTTTGCTCAATTCTTCTGATTGAACATTCAAATTTAACTTGAAACATCTTTAATTTTTCTGGATAAGAGCTTCTTCTACCTTATACGATCTTCCAGTTGAAACTTCAGACTCCAAATAGTTAATTAAAAAGTATAAAGTTGATTTAATCTCCTGTGATGTTGATTTAATTATACTGTCCATTATCCGTATTTGACATTAAACGAGAGGAAATTTTCTGTTTGGTTTTAATTTCTATTTTATCTTCACCCCAACATTTTATGTAGGTATCCATTCCAAAGAAAAACCATCTTTATCAAAAACAATTCCAATATTGTCCCATCTCCGTCTCAATATCGGCTACATTTAATGCCTTGCTAGTTACAACAATTTTACGGTTGGATGCCTTTCTGGTCATGACGACATTATTTGATGATTCTAGCAACTAGGATTCTTTTCAGTGTATAGCAACTAGAATTTAGTATGTTGATGAATAAAAAAACTACATGAATTAATGACAGATAAAAAAAATTGTTACATGGCGATTTTACTAAAACGAAAGTAGTAGTTTTGTTAATTTTCAAAGACATCTCATTTGGTATCAACCGAAACCGAATCAAAATTTCGTTGAAGAGTGAATGGTATGATCTGCTACTGGTAAAGGTTTCGGCTAGAAACAGACAAGAAGTGTGTTAAGAAGAAAAGAGAACTTGAATTTCGTGCCATTTTTCTTTTTCCGTTTCTCCGTTCTCAAGGTGGATTTTTAATTTAACATTTAATACTCTAAAGAAATCAAATAAGCAGAGTTAAAACTAAGGCCAATGAATAGGGGAGGAATGTGCACCCCGGGTTAAGGGTGGTGCACAAAGTCACACTCGAGCATAACCATTGTTAATTAATCACTATTAGCCTTATGTACTGCATACTCATATGCCTAAAACACCCAAAATCACATGTGAAAGCATAATAATTGTTACTATTCAGTAGGTGAGTTATGTACTTGATGTTCATAGTGTTTAAATCCAATGAAAAAAACTTATTTCATAACTACTATAGATATGTACTGGTGGATGATTATCTCATCAACCAAAGATAATAAACAAGATAGTGATTTTTTGAGTATATAAACAACATAGTGATTTTTTGAGTATATAAACAACATAGTGATTTTTTACCTCGGTATTGTATATATACTGGTGGATCTATGTGTTAGAAAATAATAAAAACACAACGCATGTCACTTTGATTGTTATTCAACAGTTTTGGAGTTACGTGCTCACATTTATGTGCAAGAAACACAAACTACAAACACAAACACAAACCGCATGTCAATTACGATGATTTTCATCAGTTTTTTAGTTATGTACTTCAGATTTGAACATTCAAAATCTAAAAAAAAAAATCTTATACGCAATGATGTATCATATTGGTTAAAATAAACTAGGTTTTTTCAGTATAACATATATGTACTTCTGAATATTCATACCCTTTTCTGCTACTGATTTCATTACTCTTGTTTTGTTTTTTGCTCGCTTATTTGTTTTTTGGTGTTGGTGATTCTTCATAATCATCGTCTTCTTATATGGGAGCAGTATTATCTTCTAGATCTAGAAAAAAATCTTGATTCAATTTGGAAAATCGAAATCGACGTTTGGATTTTTGAGTTTTGGTTGCTCATAGATCAGAATCTAGGTTTTTGGTTTGTGCTTCCCTTATTGAATCACAAGAATTTCTAATAGAACAGAGAAGGGAAAGGAAAAACGAAGAGAGAAAGAAGATAGAAGATGACATGTTTTCTGCTAATCAGTGGGTTCGAACTTCTAATAGAGAGAACAAAGGGGCAGTCAGGTCTTTTTCATCTTGTGGGCCTAAGAATAATATTAATTTTCGGGTTGACCCGAGAATAAATAACTATATGGGTTTAGGACCAAATAGCAAAACTGTGTTACCAAACTAACTTTGGGCTTTTCTTTTTTTCTTTGAGTGTAAAACCCAGTGTTTTATAGTACATAAAGGGCTTGACCCAGTGTAGGACGCAGTGTTTTAGTAAACGCTGCCGACTCTATCAAAACTAAAACCCTACGCTCACAGGGTTTTTTCCTCTAGCTTGTGTTTCTGCTACCATTTAGCTCTTCCAAACCTAAACGAAATACAATCTAGGGGTTCGGGGTTCTAACTTTGGGCTTTTCTTTTTTTCTTTGAGTGTATAACCCAGTGTTTTATAGTACCCAAAGAGCTTGGCCCAGTGTAGGACGTAGTGTTTTAGTAAACGCTGCCGACTCCATCAAAACTAAAACCCTACGCTCACAAGGTTTTTTCCTCTAGCTTGTGTTTCTGCTACCATTTAGCTCTTCCAAACCTAAACAAAATACAATCTAGGGGTTTGGGGTTCTAATTGAAGAGGTAGTATCAATATCCCTTAAACATAACCATTACAGAGATGGTTGATTCTATTTCAAAGAAGAAATCAGCAGATAAAAGCAGAAATAAGAAGAGAAAAGTAGAAGCAATGAAGAGAATGAAAGAGATTCATAACCAGCTCAAATAGTTCCAATAAAAGAGACAATACAATACATAAAAGATGAAATTGAAGAAGAAGAAGAACAAGGAGGTCAGAATAAAAAGACTAAACTAACAGAAGGTCCTTACCGTAACTTGGAATTGATTTCATCACTTCAGAGATATAGATAATCAAAGGTTTGTATACATTTATACTTCTTAACTTTTATAACACATGTTAAACCTTTATAACACATTCTCAATAAATATTTCTCGTGATAGACGCAAATTCCTTGCTTTCCTGTCATAAGAGATATGCATGCCAAGAATACCCCTTGCTGGACCCAAGTCTTTCACAACAAAAGACTTGCTCAACTCTAAGTTCAACTTGTCAATTTTTTTCTTGTCTTTTCCAATAATCAGCATATCATCAAGATAAAACAAAAAGAATGAGAAAATCATCATTAATTTTTTTTTTGAATAAACACACAATGATCTGAAGTTATTCTCTTATACACACGTTCTTTCATGAACATTTCAAAATTCTTGTACCATCTTCTAAGATGAGCCTCTTCAAACCATATTAACTCTTCTTAAGCTTGCACACCATGTGTTTCTTTCATTTGACTTCAAAACCTTCAGTTTATGCCGCATACACATCTTATTCTAACTCACCACGAATAATTCTTTTCTTGACATCTAGTTGCTCAATCTCAAAGTTCATACTAGACGTTAATACCAAGACCACCCGAATAGAAGGAAATCTCACTACTGGTGAGAAAATCTCGTCAAAGTTAACACTGTTTTCTTGCTAAATTTTTTTCACAATTAAGTGAGTTTTGTACCTTGGTTTTGAGTTGCCATCTCCAGTCTTGATTTTTTACACCCATTTTGTTTTTGTTCCCAGGCTTGTCAACTAACTCATAAGCGTCATTCTCATTAAAAAAAGTAAAAATAAAATAAAAAATAAAACTCTTGTTTCATGGATTTCAACCACTTCCAACTCTCAAGAACACAAAGAGACTTTTCATAGGATTCTGGTTCACCTTCCTCTGTGAGCATCACATGCTCATGTGGTTTTTACTTTGTTGAAGGTATCTCAGGCCTGCTGGATCTTCGTAACTTAACTTATTATGGTTCTTGTTGCACTTATTTCTCATTATTTCCAACTGGAACATCTTCATGAGCTTCATCTTCATGATTATGTTCCTTTTCTGCATTACCATCAACATCATCATCATGTTGTTCAAGAGAAGGAATAACCGGATTTGGATCCAAGATCATGTCATCTTAAAGCTTAGGCATCTCAATCTTCTTAAAGTCTTCAATACTTTGATCTTCAAGTAATATTGCATATTTACTTCTCATAACCTTCTTGTCAACTAGATCCCAAAATCTGTAACCAAACTTATTTTTTACGTAACCTAGGATCACATCTTGCTTCGGTTTATCATCAAGCTTTAATCTATAATCATTTGGGATATAAAGAAACACCTTGCAACCAAACAACTCTCAAAGTGATTATAAGTATGTTTTTTGTCTCTCCCATATCCCCTCAGCTACTTCTACATATAAAGGTCTTGAAGAAGATTGATTGATCAAGTACACAACAATATACAACTTGGAATGAGATAACATGCACATATTTCTCTCAAGAATAGTGTGGTTTATCCTCTCTGCAATACCATTGTGTTGTGGAGTCTTCGGAACTGATTTTCATCACGTGTAACCATGCTCTTGCAATATAATTAACGTAATGTTTGTTTTCAACTGTTTTTGTCAAATATTTGTTGATGAAACTAACAATATGGGTCCAAATCGTATATCTCAGTGGTTTCCCATCAAATCAGGTATTAAGGAAGTCAGGGGTTCAATCTCTACCGTAAAGGTTTGTATATAGTTGGGTTTGACGGGTTGGGACTGGCTTGGTTCGGTTTTCGTAAAAAACACAAAAAACTAACGTTATTGGTGATACAATTAGTTATTATCTAAATAAGATTTGATTTTGGTCGTTTTTACTGAGTGTAGACGAAACCATGTTGTTAGTTTTAAATTAGTTTATTTGCAAGGGCAGAATGTGAGAAGACCTATAAGCGCTCAATGTATATACCGAAGATTTAGTTCTCAAAATAAATCTCCATTTGAGCCAGGAAAATCTAATATACATGAGGAATGCACTAGTAGTATTCCAAAAATGTGGAAGTAAAAGTAAAGAATCTAATTTACACTTTTTAAAAACGTTCGGGAATGTTGTATCACTTTTGAGGAATATGACATTTTTATAGATTTTAACTCATACTGGTGTTTTTGTATTACAAATTTAGTAATTTTGGCTTTTTATAACATTTTATAATTCTTAAAACAACCATTAGAGGAATATGGTTTGGGTTGTCCCAACGAAACATTGGATATCGATTGTGTCGAAAGGCATAAAACATACATGCGATGAAAATCCCTGTTAATGATCTGTTAAATCGCGCCAAAAGTCCATAGGATATTCGGTTGAAAACCATTAAAACCACAATCGTCCTTCTTACGTCCCGTTAGTCTATCGGTATACCGATTGCATATGAGCTACGGTTGAGGCGTATAGTTCATTTTGTCGTCCATTACCCTTCAACACGGTGAGTAGGCGAAACATGGGTTATATTCGTAGGTTGTTTGGATACTAGAAATAAAAGTGCTTTTACTTTTCTAGAAGCATAAGAGGGCGTTTAGGTAGCATTTCATAACTTTAAATTTGATTTTAAAAATAATAAAATCTACAATTTTCTTCACAAATTGTTTTTGCTTCTGAATTCTGAATTTGATTTCTGCTTGTGTGATGAAGCTTCTGATATCCAAACAGGTTATAAAAACGCTTCAAGTTAGAGCATTAGACTGGGTCTTATGGACATATGCCCAACACCTTCCCAAACACAAAAACCGTGGCCATATGTCTCTCTTCCCGCTAGCCTTCCCTAGTGTGCGGGAATCCCAGCGGGAAGACTCCAAATACGGTTAATTGTTAGCCGTTCTAAAAAAGTGAAAAACGGATAATGATTGTCCGTTTCTTTCTTAAAACCCTTGCAACTTAGTGGGGTCAGGAGATATTTTAGCTTAAAAATCATGTAACTTATATAAACTGGATAATGATCATCCGTTTTGGGGAAAACTAGTGGGACCAATAGATAAATAAGGGGGTTTCCAGGAGAAATAAGTGGGGTTTCAAGATTTGGTGGACCCAACAAATTGGAAAACGGACAATCACCGTCCATTTTTCTCTTAAAACCGGAAACAACCACAAGAACTAGGCTCTTCCCAGGTTGATGTGTAAAGGTACTTGGGAAGAGGCTGGGAACCTCCCAAAACCCGGTCTTAGGTTGATCAAAAGTTCTATTTTTCCCATTGGAAAGTTATTTTGAAATTGTGTTCACAAACTTACTTGAATTTTTTTTTACAGGGTAGGACCTACGTATGTTTCAAAAGTTGAGGTTATCAAAGTTGAGGTTATCAAAGTTGGGGTGCGATTAGTAACGAAGCCGCTACATACCCAAAATTGAGGTTATCGGGGTGCAGACACTGCCGACTCCAAAACTAAATCCCTACGCTCCCGGGTTTTCCCTCTCGCTTGTGTGCTGCCATTTAGCTCTTCTAAACCTAACCGAGCAAAAACTCAAAAACCAAATATCTAGGGTCTCAATTGAAGAGGTAGTATTAATTTCCCTTAAACATTACTATTACAGAGATGGTTGATTCTAGTTCAAAGAAGAAGTCAGCAGATAAAAGCAGAAATAAGAAGAGAAAAGTAAGAAGCAGTGAAGAGAATGAAAGAGTTTCAGAACCAGCTCAAATAGTTTCAGTAGAAGAGACAATACAATACACAAAAGATGAAATTGAAGAAGAAGAACAAGGAAATCAGAATAAAAAGACTAAACTAACAGAAGGTCCTTACCGTAACTTGGAATTGATTTCATCACTTCAGAAGAGAGATATAGATAATCAAAGGTTAGTATACATTTATACTTCTCAACTTTTTTTTTTCTTTTTCTTTTCAGTGAATTGAATTATATGGTAATTATGATTTTTTAAGTAAATTAGGGTTTAATTCTTGTAGGAAACTTGAACTTGCATTGGAATACGTTAATTCGTGGAAGTGCAGTGATTATGATGGAGGTCTTCAAATAGTTAGCGATTCTCATTTGATTAAGGAACTCAATAAATGGGTTCAGTCACAGTTGATTGTTGACCAAAGACAAGGGGCTTTAAAATGTTGGGAGATTTTTAAATTCTGTTTAGAGAAGTCACTGTATTTACAAGTTCCATTAAGTTTTAAGCAGGAGAAAATTTTACGTGGAGTTTCTTGTGTTGGAAAAAATGCTTTGCTAGTACTGGAGAAGGAAAATTCGTGTATTCTGAGTGAAAATTCTGAGTTTTACAGTTATGTTTTTGATTCTGTTACGTTGCTATTTACTTCACATGGAAGGGCATTTAGTGCTAACATGGATGTATTGTCCTCGACAGTCAGAACAATGGTTGATGTTCTTCACAAGGTTTACTTGGTTAAAGTATCCAGTGACAAAGCAGGCGTTTTGTTAATTCGCTTATCATGTTTGATTTTTGAGTATTTTGCTAATTTTTTGAGGGTACATCCTAGTCCAAAGAAAGTTTTCCCTGATTTCTTAGATAAGCTTCTTGAACCATTGCTTAGTTTGTTAGTAGTGGTGAATAAGCAAATTGATGGTTGTAATTCTACATCGACACAAAATTTGTTGAAGACAGTGGAAGACATTTTATCTTATGGGTTGTTCCATTCTGCCCATGTCAAGGAATTTCTAAGTTTACAGGGTACGGATATGGTTACTGGATTTCGAGGTGGAGCTGAAATGAGCAATAGAAGTTATTGTGTACGTCTTTTTGAGAGATTGCAAAAAATCATATCTGAGAAGAGAATTTCTTCGTTGGGGTGTGTGGGAGAGCTGTTTCGCTTGTTTGTTGTCACAGTGAAGAAGCAAAAGGGAGTTTCAGTGTTGTCTGAGGGGATAAAGATGACAGGGGAAATTGGGGTTTTACAGGAAATAGAAATAATTAATACAAGTTTCAACTCCAACATATCTCTTGGGAATGCTAGGACAGTCATCGACAGCACTCTTTCTTCTGATAGACTTGACACGGAAACCAGTAAAGCAGTATTTGATATCTTTTTATGGTTCATAAAGCCTTTGAAGCGGGAGATAGAAATATATAATGAAAGCAATTTGGAACAGGGAGTCATGCTGTTGGATGCTGCTCGGTGCACTCTCGAAGCTACCAATAAGATAATTGCGGGGTTTATGCATCAAAAAGTATATCTGAGGACGGATGATACATCTGATGGTGAGCGTCTTAATTTCTTGAAGGGGTTGTATCAGACTCTTGTCTCATTTTCATCGAGGATACTTCATTGGTTATCTGGTTTGGATAATGGGATGCCTGTAGATGGTGTACGTTTGATAGCAAAAGAGATTATAGTTGCTCTTGGGTCTTTGTTAGAAATTGAATACGAGGTTGCTGGAGAGGATTTGGTAATCTTGTGGAAAATTATGTTGTCATATTTAGCGATTGATCTACCTGTAACAGGTTCCCTCTCTTCACATGTTCTGCACTTTGGATGCCAGTTGATTAATATATACAGTGAGCTTCGCCAGGTTAGTGAAATTCACTTTGATTACTTGCATTTAGAACTAAGATACTTTCTGAACCCATATAGAAGTTAGTCTGCGCAATACCGTGGTAGTCATCTGATGACCGTTAAAGCTTTATTTCGCCTTGATCTTGGGCTTGAATATTAGTAGTTATTATTGTTTCTTAACATCTTTTGATAAAACATCATTATTCTTTTGGTTTTACTGTACATAATTTCTTCCCTTTCGCTGTGTTGTTCTAATTACAGTTTTTGGTTTTTCTTGCTGTAGGTTAGTGAGCCAATATTTGCACTTTGTAAAGCTGTGAGGTTATTTTGGATTCCTGACAGTAAAGCATGTGTAAAATCAGTGACCATGTTATTATGCTTTCAAGAGTTCAGGCTTGCAGTTTGTAAAGCTATCAAAAACATACCAGAGGGGCAGGCAAGTGGTTTCATCAAACAGCTAGAAAAAGATGTCTCCGATTCTTTAGTCTGGATGAAGACCAGCAGTTTAAAGGGAAAGGGGGGAGAGTTTGGAGAACCTTTACATACACGTAGCAAGCAATATGTAAAATTGCAAGCTGAGCTTCTAGGAAGGGCACTATGTGAAGTATATTCAATTTTATTAGACAATTTAGCCGTCACAACAGGGAACAGTATTGTTGTTGGGAATTCCATACAGGACCTGGTGAAATTTCTAGGCACGTTTCTAAGTATTCTGGTAAGGAAAGAACATCCGGAAGTCGGTGAGTTCCTTTCATATGTCAACGGACAAAGCTATTCTAGTGAGAGCAAAACATCAAGATTCAGTGCTTCATGGATTTCAGTGTTCTTCTTTCGCATATATACTTCCTGCAGAAGCTTATTCAGGGAATTGATAAGCCTCATGCCTCCTGAACAATCTAAAAAGGCGTCAAAAGCAATGGGAGATCTGTTGACAGCATATTCTGGAGATGACTGCATGGAGAGAGCTGAAGGTTATTTTTCTTGGATAATTAGACCTTCAGACTCTCCCTTGACCGTTATAAAATCTATAGAAGATTTTTGTGGTCAGGAAACTGTAAAAAGTTGTGCACCCCTGGTTTATGTGATGCATTCCATGGCTTGCCAGAGGCTTGCTGATCTGAGCCAGCAGATAGATTCTTATAAGTTCTTACAACAGGAGCAGAATAACATGACATTGACGGATGATGATACCTCAAGTCTGATTGTTAAAGAAATCAAAACCCTGAGGAAAGAAGCGAAGAGTGTTACCAAATATATCACGAAAAA
Organism: Papaver somniferum; assembly: GCF_003573695.1. NCBI lineage: Eukaryota > Viridiplantae > Streptophyta > Magnoliopsida > Ranunculales > Papaveraceae > Papaver > Papaver somniferum. The sequence goes on from NC_039358.1 coordinate 70,712,981, forward strand.
GGTCAAAATGATGTCTGCTGATGTTTGTATAATTTCTGAAGGCAAAGAGCAACCCGCTACACCCGAAGATGATGCATGGGACTTGTGTATTCTCTCTCTGAATGAATATTCATTGCCTACTGCTGTTTGGTATCTTCTCTGCCAAAGTACTGATATTTGGGGCCCTCATGCCACGAAGAAGAAGTTGAAGATGTTCCTGCGTCTGTTGTTCCATATTTTCCAGACCAGGGCTATAAGCAGTGGCAAAGACTTCATAAAGCACAAAGTAGGAAAATCTCACAACGTGGAGAAAATCGCTCCGTATGAGATCACAATAGAGCTGCTGCATGATAGTTTATTCCATGAACAAACAGTAAGAAGCACTGCTACAATTTCTTTAAAAAAAAATTTGTATTCCATTTTTTTTTTGCATGAGATGGTTGTGATGTTTACATTGTTCAGTCTCGTCCTAGTTTCTATGCAGGCATTTGCCATCATGCTTTTCTGATGTTCTCAAGCAATCTCTAGTATCGATATTTGGTGGTTCTTTCCCGGGACAAACTGACATTAATGAGTGGAAAGTAATTATAAACAAACTTGAGAAGGCATCATCAATTGCTCTTAACAGAAGACATGTGGCAGACAATGAAGTTTTGTCGATGAAGCCAGATTCCTTATGTCCTGATTCCCCTTTCATGAAAAGCACTAAGGAAGTTTTAGCTTGTCGAAGCTTGCTTAATCTCTTAGCTTGGATGCCTAAAGGTTACCTAAATTCAGAATCATTTTCAGATTGTGCCACTAATTTACTCAATCTTGAAAGGTATGTTCACTTTTTTGTGATTTTAAATTTTCTTGTGTAATTTGCTGCAATCTTGTTATGTATCAGTCTAGTTTTCAGATTGATGCAATGCTTTGTGCATGTGTCTCCCCGGATAATCTACTGCATAAATATCTGGCTTATTGGTTTAGGTTAATGATGTTACATAATCAAGAATCTTTTCTTAATATCTGTCTTTCTTGATATCTGTCTTGTTATGTTGTAGTCATTTCTCATAACTTCGTATTACATTCTGCTGTGTAGTTCTTATGTGTATAAGCTTGAAGTCATGTTTTGAAGTTGTATCATTTAATCTCCTTCTTTCAGGGTTTTGGTTGTCACGCTCTTACAGGATCAGGATGAATTACAGGTGGACAGTCACTATGAGCTATTTAGATTGTTTGTAAGTTGTAGAAAGGCCTTTAGATGCCTGTTAATTTCATTTCACGGTGCTAGTGGTGAAGCTAAACAGTGTTCAATCAGTACAATATTTTCTGGGAATTCATATGCTGTTTTATGGCTTTGGAAATCCGTCACTGCATTGATTCAACTTCTGCCTGCATTTCCTGAAGAGCATGCTACTGAAGTGAGGCATTTGAGTCTTTCTTTGATGGATGATACATCTTACACACTGTCGACATTAACCAAGGAGCAGTTTCGGCTTTCCGTTTCTTCCGCAATAAACAACAATGCAGAACTATTACAAGAGTTACCTATTTCAGATGGGCTCAGCAAAAATAGAAGTTCGGGTGAATCTGATCCGAGTTTAGGAACCTGGATGGAAGATATGATGAAGAGTTTGGAAAAACATGCGGATACTACTAAAGCTAGTCTCAAAACTGTGGAGTTAGACGATTTGTCTTCTTTAGTTACAAGCATTTGTGGTTTCTTGTGGGGCATCAATTCCACTTTGCAAAGTTATAAGAAGAACACTGATGAACACAACTTATTAGTTAGTTGGCTTTCTCCTGAGTCTGAGGACTCCAAAGACTCTAAACTCAAGCTATTTATAGCCACTTCTGAAAACTTCATAAATTCATGCTTACACACATTCTTTGTTATGGATTCTAAAGATTTGAGCTTGAAAAAAAACCGATCTAGTTCGGACAATGCAAGCTTTACTGTCGATATTCTGATTGATTCGTATGAGAGACTACTTTTGAAGAAACCTTTATCAAGATTATTGAAAGGTGACAATCCTAAACTAGCAGCTTGTGTCAGGCAGCTTCTGATTGGATCTTCAGCTATTTTAAGTCTTAAAAGGCAGATATACAGCGGTAGTTTTTTTTCAAGCTCGATGCCTGTTTCTATCGCAATTTCACAGTACTTGCTGACAGAGTTCACAAATATGGTTCAAGAACCTCACTCATTTTCTTATATTTGTCTGGATGGAGTTGTAAAATATCTGAAAGTTTTGGGGAGTTATGTTTCAAAGAAGAACTCATTAAAAAATGTGTATGCTAGGTTGATTGGCATACATTTGCAGGCTATAGGGAGATGCATATCGTTATGTGGCAAAGAAGCTACACTAGCATCCCATGACACAGAATCTAGTACCAAGACACTCATGGGTCAAACGGGGTCATTTAAGTTATCTACTGGGCACGAATGGAATTGTCTGAATGAATTTAGAGACAGGCTTAGGCTCTCATTCAATGTCTTAGTCACTTCAAAGTTGCATCTAGAGACAGCTATTAAGGCTGTAGAAAGAGCACTTATCGGAGTGAGCAACCACTGTAGCATGGGTTATGAAATATGTACTGGAGGTCCAGATGAAGGAAAGGTTTCTGCAGTTGTAGCAGCTGGAGTTGACTGCTTTGATTCTGTTATCGAATCTGTTTCAGGTATTTGCCATTAATTTGATAATAAATCACTGGATCCACTTATAAAGATTTCTTTAGGTTTACAGAAGTGTTCGTGTTCATTTGTCTTTACTCTTTAGGCTCTTCTGAATGATGATGTTAATGATAACATGTTAATATATCTGACACATTAGAAGGAATTAGATAGGTAAATACATCAGCCATCAGCCATCATCTACTGGCATTCACAATACATAATCTGCAGCTTTTATTTTGTTAATCATGGGTTTTACCAGTCATTAACTTGCTACCGTGTAACTGTCATAGCCCCAATGTTCTTTAATCCTACTATTTATACAACTATACCTGTTTGTCAGCACATTCTTCCTTCTATGATATATTTTCCTTTAAACCTTACTATCTTTGTGGAGTTGAGGTGTGGACAACTGTTACACTTCCTCATCTAGAAAAGTCTGGAGCAGTTTTCGGGGAGAATGTTCATGGCAAAATTTTCAGCGGGAGAGAAGTTGGTGTTTGTTCACCTACCATCCTACGGGGGGTAGTATGTCGACCCCGAACAGTTTGATAGTTGCATCTCTTCACACTGATGCTAAAATTCACCAAGCTACCCTATTTGCTTGCTGCCTACTATCTCCATCTTTTTCCTCCTCTCTAGGAAGTGCTTAAAATAAATCGTACCTTCAGCTTCTCATGTAGCTTGGTAGCTTGCAATTTTCATTCCTTTGCTTGAGCGCAAGTTGTTAATTATGGCGCTTGATGGTCTTTGGTTGCACCTTTGTTCTGGCACTAGACATTTTTCTCTCTCGATAACATTAAGTCGGTGCTATCCTTGAAGGATTTCTTTTTGTTTTCAATTATGAATAGTAGTAAATATTACTTATAAAAATTGAATGCTTATTTGTATCGTAATCTTGCAATGTTGACATGTTATGTAGGCCGGGACTCTCTTCCAACCCTCCAAAAATACATCCAAAGATTAACTAGTGCTGTGTTCAACATAGTTGTGCACTTGCGAGGTCCACAAATCTTCTATTCAAAGGTTACATGTAGCAGTGGAGATATTTGTCCAGATCCTGGAGCAGTCATTCTTATGTGTGCTGAGGTGCTAACTAAAGTTGCTGGAAAACCTGCTCTCTTTCAGCTGGATTCCTCACATGTCGTACAATGTTTGCGTTTACCTGCGGCGCTGTTCCAAGATTTCTGCTACCTAAGAAATTCCCTAACTTCTCCTAGTTCCTCGGTGGTGTCAGCTAACGAGAAGTTCACTACTGCTGGCAGTCATCTATGTACTGTGGATCAGAGGTTCTCTGTGGATCTATTAGCCACATGCTGCAGGTTATTGTCTACAGTTCTTAGGCATCAAAAAAGGTATTTACTGGTGTCTTTTCCGTTGTTAACTTGCACGAGATCAGTTATATTGTTCTTTATACTTTCTACACTAAATCTTGGACTGTGGTATACTTATTTGTGCTTCTTTTTTCGCTGCAAAAATCTCTGAAGTTTAGATTATGTTGGTCAAACTTTTATGGTTCTGTTGGATGCCATTGTTTTGGAATATAGCATTCTAGGCCTTTTCAAAATTGATCAGAAGTTGTAGTTTATTGAAGGTTCAAAAACAAAATCTTTTTCCCCCCTGTTTGTTATTCGTCTTTGGTTTACCTTTGCTGAATTTTCAATGACCCAGTATTGTTTAAGTCTAAATTCTTTTAAGTGTGTTCTTGATTTTTTAGTTGTATTAGATCAGAATTGCAAACTGGGCTCCCAAACTCTATCCCAAATCTTGTTAGTTTGTATTGTGTGCAAAGACATGCATACATATATAGTTTCATATCTTCATACACCTACTCCTCATACTAGGTCCTTCATCAACCTGTAGTTTTCCTTAGCATTTTTGTTTAGGTTCTCTTGTTGTTTGATAGCTACCATCTTTCCAGTGGAGGCATATTCTACATTGGTTTCCTTTTTTATTTGAATTTTTTTTTTCTTCTTGATGAAATGTAAATTTTGGTAACTTATTTTAGAAGATTATGTTAGTTTTCTTTTAAAAAATAAATAAATGCAGATCACCAGTTCACTGTGATGTGATGACTATGTATTTTTTGCAGAGAAATTAAGGAGTCCATCTCTATTCTCCAATATTCGGCCTCAGTTCTTCTTTGTTGTTTGGTAACAAGAGATATGGAGTCGGTTGACGAAAAAGGTTATTATACATGGGAGGTACAAGAAGGAAGAAAATGTGCTAGTTTCTTCTGCAGGATTTACGAAGAGGTTTGAGTTGTTCTTAACATCCCATTTTCTTTATCTTATAGACAAGCTTATTGTTTTGATCATTTCCTTTTGGCTTTCTTTATCTCCATATAACTGAAAGGAGCTACAGTTTCTCAGATAATTAAAACTTATGTCGATTCTCCTGCCCTCTTGTTAAGAATCATTCTGAATCTTTTTTTGCAGATAAAACAGCAAAAGGATGTCTTTGAACGATATACTTTGCATTTTCTATCAAATTATATATGGATTTATTCAGGACTGGGTCTCTCTAAAACAGGGATAAGACGGTATATTGTTAATCATTTTCTCTTCAACTTAGTTATGTCTATGAAACAGATATTTATTCTCAACTTTCTGTTTGACAAAAATTCGTAAAACTTTCTTTTGTTTCGAAACAACAGGGAGATAGACGAAGCTCTAAGACCAGGTGTCTATGCTTTAGTAGATGCATGTTCAGAAGACGATCTTCAATATCTTCATACTGTTTTTGAAGGTTAGCAAAATTATCCTTAAAAAAAAAAAAACAAGAAGGGCATTTATTCTGTAAGATGAAGATTTTCATGCTGGAATTTACTAATCATGTTCTCTGATTTTCGTATTTTGTAGATGGTCCTTGCACAGGGACTTTGAAGACTCTGGTACAGGATTACAAGCAAAATTACAAATATGGAGGGAAAGTCTGATTTTGGGTAATCCCTCAAACTGTTTCATATCAACATCAATTTTATGGAACTATTCATTGTATACTTGAAAATGGCTACAAAAACTATAAAAGAAGACAGATCTACGATGACATGCCCAAGTTCCTTGACCACAATTGTGGTCCCTTAAACATAAAAGCCCAAGGTCTCATTTCAAATTTTATTCTAGTGTTTGTCTCGAGCTTACGTTTTTTGCAAGAGACATTTTCTGAGGTAAAAATCTCAGTAGGGGATTGAGTTTTATTATGTACGGGGTTACGGTTTACTGCTCATGCTTTTTATTATTCTTGATTTTGTACCAAATCTCAAGATGCCCTCTCTACATTATTCTGAGGTTTACTGCTCATGCTTTTCATTATTCTTGATTTTGTACCAAATCTCAAGATTCCCTCTCTACATTATTCTGAGGTCCGGTAGAGCTGAAATTTTCTCTTGCTGTTCCATTGTATGTATACTAGCTATATTGATATCAATGAAATTGATTTCATGATATTTTCTTTTACTTATTTGTCTCTACCAGCAAGTCCTGTGATTGTTGAAGCTTATTATGAAGTGGTAGGCGAGTATTTCTGGTTAGCTCGTGACAAGTTAAGTTGGTTAGTGAGAAACTTAGATGTTCACGTGCATGTAGAAGGGAAAGTATGACAAGTCTTGGAGTTAGGTATGGATGGATCCACCAACAGGCAGCAGCACTGCATGGTTACTTAATGCAACTTGGAATCTTTCTAGAAGCTGAAATCTATTAGAATATGTACGTGGGCTGTTATTTGGGGTTTAAATGTGTGGTCAGTGTGGTGTACAAAATATCTTGGCCACACAGTGACTCCGTTTGTTTGTGACTAAATGTCGAGAACTAGTACAGAAATGAAAATGTATTCTAGAAGACTAAAAAGTAACCATTGTTATTTGCTATCCTAGTTAATCTATCAGATTTATCCAGCTTCCTAGTTCCTACATCCGGTCATTCGGAAAGCTGAATGAAAAGATATTAGTATGTCATGAAAGATGATCGACATTGTTGCTCATGATTTTGTAATTGAGTTGTTTTTTCCTCTCGGTATGATAAACCAATCATTGAAAGATGGAATTTTTTTAACGAAGATAACAATTGTTCGGGAATTTTTTTAACGAATGGCGAGATAACAATTGTTCGGGCAACTCGCTGGTTGTGCTCAGCCGGCAACTGATGCAAGTTTTTTTTGATTGGTAAAGAATTTGAAGCTGACGAGTTTCGAATTTGATGCAAGTTGCAACATCCCATGGATAAATCTCATGATTGAAGGTGAATAAGGTGTGAGATCCATTTGCGAATTTGCCCCCTAAACTTGTTACCATTTTGCCACAATTAAGCTGGTAATGAATGTCTATAAAGGAGTGTCTGTTTTGTTTTTCTTTAATTACTTAAGTCAGTTTCTTACTAAACCGTTGGTTAAAACATTTATCGCTGCTTTACTTCACAAAAGGGTAAGTTGGCACGAGAGGTAGCTAGAGCTGCCACGAGACTTTTTATATCTCACCTCACTTCCTTATTTAAACTCCTCCTACTCGCTTTGTCCGTCAATTACATCCATCCACCATTCTCGTATTCTACTTCACTCTCTAATTTGCAATAAATAGCCTAAAATTATCTGAAAACAAAACACAGTTTTAGAGTAATGGCTCCATCCACATTAACATCATTGGTAGAGGAAAAAACATTACAACAGAGCTTTGTACGTGACGAAGATGAGCGTCCGAAAATAGCTTACGATGAATTCAGCGATGAAATTCCTATCATTTCTTTATCAGGAATAGATGATAATGAAGCAGAAGGTAAAAGATCAGAGATTTGTAAGAAGATTGTCGAAGCTTGTGAAGATTGGGGTATATTTCAGGTTGTTGATCATGGTGTTGATACGAGTCTCATATCCGAAATGACTCGCCTTGCTAGAGATTTTTTTGCGTTACCACCGGAAGATAAACTTCGTTTTGACATGTCTGGTGGCAAAAAAGGTGGTTTCATTGTCTCAAGTCACCTTCAGGTAATTAATAGGTCTTCCCATGAAAGTTGTACTTGAATTAATTATGCTGTAAATTCAGTTTTCTGGTTCAAGAATTTATGACCGAACTCAAGTTGTTATCATGACTTGGGTCCTTAAAGTCATGATGACGGAAATATTCATCTAACTTAACAAAAATGACGTCGAAAAAATTAAATAAAATTTATCATTGAACTTGTTTATAATTTGGTTGGTAAAATTTTGTTGGTGTACTCTGGATTACAGGGAGAAGCTGTTCAAGATTGGCGTGAAATTGTGACTTACTTTTCCTACCCAATTAGGAACAGGGACTACTCGAGATGGCCTGACAAGCCAGAGGGATGGAAAGAAGTGACAGAAACATACAGTGAGGAACTCATGGGTTTGGCTTGCAAATTACTGGAAGTATTATCCGAGGCGATGGATCTTGATAAAGAAGCTCTTACTAAAGCTTGTGTTGATATGGACCAGAAAGTGGTTGTTAACTTTTATCCAAAATGCCCACAGCCTGAACTCACTCTTGGGCTAAAGCGTCATACTGATCCTGGCACGATTACCTTACTTCTGCAAGATCAAGTTGGTGGTCTTCAAGCGACTAGAGATGGTGGCAAGTCGTGGATCACTGTTCAGCCCGTTGAAGGAGCCTTTGTCGTCAACCTTGGTGATCATGGTCATGTGAGTAGTTATCTCTACTGAAATGAAACATGTTAAAATATTGAGATTACATCGATTTATACGGTGTCTTGGTTTTTTGTTGTGAATCAGTATCTGAGCAATGGGAGATTCAAAAATGCAGACCACCAAGCAGTGGTGAACTCAAATTACAGTCGTTTGTCAATTGCAACGTTTCAGAACCCGGCTCCTGACGCAACTGTATACCCACTTAAGATCCGAGAAGGAGAGACGCCAATCCTAGACGAACCGATGACCTTCATGGAGATGTACAAGAAAAAGATGAGCAAAGATATTGAGCTTGCCAAGCTTAAGAAATTGGCCAAAGAGAAGATGGTGGAAGATTTGGATAAAGCCAAGATTGAAGCGGCCATACCAAAATCCACTGACGACATTTTCGCTTGAAAAGTTGAGTTGTATGTTACTGCTATTAAAGTTGGATCATCCGTCCAACCTATATTGTTCTATTAAAATGTATGCAATTTTTATTTTGTATGTTGCTTAATAAAAATACAGTAGAAATTTATCTAATTGTCGCGACTATAATGTCAATGTATATCACTTGTCAGTGTCCATCTCTTGTCATTATGCTTCAAAGAAAAAAAAGAAATCTCCTCATTGTGATTTCCCTGACTCAACAGTGCAGATCCAAAACTGAACTAGAGAGAGGCTGAAATCCTTGTTTGGTGTTCTGTGGATTTTCTCATTAGCGAAATTTGCAAGTGCATTTAAATTTAGAATTGCTTGGTAGGCTAAAAGCTCTTGCGAAAATTCACAGCTAATACCCATGATGAACATGGCAATGTTTACTACGAATATCTAATAGACTAGACTATGAATTTTAGCAGGACTTTGTTGCCATGTGCACATACTAAATAGGACCTTATTTAAATCTTCATAAAGAGATTGCGAGTGTGTTTATTTTTTGGTGATTCGGCGTCTAAATCTGACTCTGTCCCTAACTCGGCGTGTTAGATCGCATGTTTGAGTCAGATCTGACTCGCGATATGAGTCAGATCTGACTCGCTCAGCGAATAAAATATCTCTAGTTCATGGGACCAAACCATTGACTAACATATTTTTTAGTCAAATGAGTCGGATCCAACTCAGAAAAAAAAATTGGATCAAATCCAAATGAATCAGGTGATATGAGTTAAATTCAGACGAGTCAGATTCAGATGACTCAGATAAGTCAGGAAAAAACAAACAAGGTGTACCTCTTCCAAAAATCAAAGGATGGTAAAAAATCAAATGAACACGATGGCAAGTCTTACATTATCCGGGGAAATGCCTTCTCTTTCAAATGTAACCTGAAAATTAAGATTTAATGTTTACTTGATTTTTTGCTTGTTTGTCTGAGGGTCTTAAATTTTTATTTTCTGCATCTAACTCAAAACCAATTGGCAATGCATGGAGAGGCCCAAAAGATTATAAACTGCAGGATTTTAATTAGATTTTCCAGATAATATCGTACTAATAATCTTAACACGCCCCCTCACGTGTAGCCTCATTGGATCTAACGACTACGGATACACGTACAGAATGACACGGAAGTGGAGACGGAGGGGTAGGAAACCACGGACACACGAGTAGTGTTGCGAAAGGCCAGGCTCTCATACCATGTTAGAATATGGGCATCCAACTCAAAATTAATTGACAATAAATGAAGAGGTCCAAAGAATTATAAACCGCAGGATCTTAAATTTCCAAGACAACGTGGATGTACAGGAAAACCTTTTCCATATGAGTATTACATATACCTTCTCTGCTACAATTCATGTGAATAACGAGGTGATGGGTATGACTATTTTTCTTTTTTACGAACGAGACAGTGACTATATGATTGACATGCCCACCACATGGTTATCCCTAATTAGAAAACCAGGATTTTCTTATTGTATTGAACCTCCGTTACATTAATCCTGACGACATGACTTTTTACTTGCCCCCAAACAATCACTACAGTTCCTTGCATTGTCACTGTGAAACTTAAGAGGCAGGTAGACGAAATAACTCTTGACTAGTGATGACACTGTCCTTCGTCTTTGTTCTTTCCCCATAAGCTTAGTTGGAAATGTGATCTACTGATTCTAGAAATAGGTAATCAGTATAACCAAGAACTGGATTAGAAATGTAGAATGTTTCTCTATTGTACTTATTAAGAGGAGCATTAATCTCAAATCTCTTTGGCAAGTCCGGGTTTGATAAGAATAACCTGCCGAGCGCAGCAAGATCTGCTGAATTGCTCACAATAGCTTTATTACCATCTTCTCTGTCATAAGTCATAACCTCCAGCAACAATGAATGTCCCCTTAAAAGCTTTTCTCATTGGTAGAAGACTATGGGGTGTCTGGCACTTCTCTTCTACAGTTATCATCCTTGGCTCAACCATGTGGCAGTAAAGAATTTTATACTTGTTCAAGGATTCAGCCATGTAAACTCCAAGAGCAGTGGGATTTCTATCTCCGGATTCCATATAATTTGCGAAAGGAAAGAGCCTAATCCCTACTTTATCAGCTCCTATCTCATCCACAACAGCTTCAACTACTTCTAGTGCGAAGCGACAACGATTTTCTAGGCTGCCGCCGTATTTGTCAGTCCGATCATTGACTTGTTCTTTCATGAACTGGTCAATTAGGTAACCATGAGCCCCATGGATCTCTACTCCATCGAAACCTACATTTCAAAAAGTTAATATTAGGACAAAATGTACAGTTTGTTTTAATTAGACTTTGAATCAAGTTTCAGAAAAGTCATTTAAATGTTTTAAGTTTTCAAGCATGCATGTACCAGCTTCCATAGCATTCCGTGCAGCAAGTCTGAAGTCATTCACGATTTGAGGAATTTCATCTGTTCCTAATCGTCGAGGAGGTGAAAAAGTCTCCATGACAACACCATTGACTCGAAACTCGGGCTCTAATTCCTTGTCTGAAGGAGATAACCTGTCAAAACCGGAGTTGCTTAGATTTGGCATTAAAATTAACCACATCTAAGATGACAAGAATTATATGTTTCTCTAGAACGCACAAGAGAAGAGTGAACAAATCTGAAAGTTACCAGCATTTGAAACTCGGCCAACATGCCACATTTGACAGAAGAATATACCACCTTTAGCATGAACTGCATCTACTATGGGTTTCCAAGCTTCCACTTGCTCTTTTTTCCAAATACCAGGTGTATCGGGATACCTACAAAAAGATGTAATAAATAAATAAATCATGGGTGCCTATATGATGCAGGGCTTTTGTATCTTTGGGCACATGGTCAGCCATGCTCTGGTGGCAATGATAGATAAAGTAGTCCAATCCAAAAACAAAAAGAAAAAAAAGAAAGAAGTGAAATTTACCCTTGAGCAGTATCTGAAACACCAGCGGCTTCAGATATCATGAGTCCCCCTTTATTGGCTCTTTGAGAATAATACATAATGGCATGCGTTTGAGGCACATTTTTGTAAGATCTGCATCTAGTCAATGGTGCCATGACAATTCTGCAAGAGAAAACAACAGTAAATCTTCAACTCTTAAGAGAGTCCAACACTTGGTTTTAAGGCATATCTCAAAAAGGATTCTACTAGAGAGAGAGATTTGGTTTTTCCTTGAATAAAAAAAAGGTGTGCCACCTACATAACAAAAAAATGTTCAATTTACTTTATATGTTCATATGTTTTGAAAAGTTGTTTTAACAAACAATCTTAATCTAATAGAGAATAGATTTTGAAGTTGAATTTTCTAAAAGGAAAATGGGAATAAAAAGGGTGAAAATTTTTACCTATGAGAAAGATCAAATTTTCCAAGCTTGTACGAAGTAATGGGAGGAACTTCAGATTTTTGAGTATCCATTTTTCTACTCCCTTTGTTATTTGACAACTATTTTTTTTTCTCATGCGTAGTTGGAAAATGCCTGACTCATATTTAAGTAGTACATGTAGTGATTAATGGCTTTAATGTCTAGATACTCTGATTTAGTTAATGTCTAGATACTCTGATTTAGTTAATGAGTCATCCGTGTGACAGCTAAAATGAAGTCGCACCTTTATGGCCATCGTTTCTCCGGATACACAAATACTGATCCGGATTTAATGTTATTCTCTAATTCCCAGTATCTTATTTTTCAAGTCCCTGTAATTTAAGAAATCATCCTTAATTCCATAAATCAAACGTAAACTCCTAAACAGAGAAAATAAAATCACTAAAATTCAAACTCATCAACCTGATGCTTTCGTATCTCAACCAACAATTCATAAACTATAGATATATGGAGCTAAGTTGTAATCCTAATTAATGGCATTACATATATACTGAAAATTAAACTAATCAAATTGAATAAGAAGCAAAGACAAAATGAGAGTCTAAGAAGCCAAGGGATTCATTGGAGAAGGCGTCTTCTGAGTGGGATGAAGTTATCGCAGGTGATTTTATTAATAAGTTTCAAATTGATTGAAACAAGTAAGTAACCTGGTGAAAAATACAACGGTGTCAACAAAGGGGAAGAAAGATTTTAAAAGTGGAGCTCAATTTTTTCATAAAAATGGTTGGAGTGTTTATAAATTTTCAAAACAATGGTTGGGTTCAATTTGCTTCCAGCGATATTATTAAAGTCTGCGGGCATCCAACTCAAAATTAATTGGCAATGAATGGAGGGGCCCTAATAGATTATAAATCGCAGGATCTTAAATAACCCAACCATGTATGACTAATAATCTCAACAAATATCAAATCTTTTAAGGTTGAACTTTTTATTATGATCTCTTGAACTCTTTATTTTTAGAATGCAGCTGATAGTCTTAGAGAAGAGGGCCAATATCACCCTGCATCAAAAGATAATATCATTACTAGGAGATTGTATTTTTTGACGAAAATCATGTCTGAACTTATTCAGAATTACAGCCGGATAAAACTCGTAACTCAAATTCAGATAGTAGGAACAGGGAGCCCTTCGGGTTAATTTGGATTTAGCTGGAGCATGACACGTCTGTGACCAAACACTATCTTCCGTCCTGTTAGAATCTGTAATTTTATATTTGTTATTAAGGCTTAATTAAGGGTAGCCTAATCACAGTTTGAACAACAAAACTATTAAGATTCCTCACTAATTCTACAGAACATTAAGGATGAAAGAGCTTTCACTGTTTTTTTTAATAGAAAAACTTAGGCCACAAACATGCACCTAAGACTGATACATAATACCACTCATCCTGCCAGCATTGTTCTTACAAGAGAGGTATACATTAAAAGTATCCATATTTTGAAGACGATGGATGAGAGTGAGTCTTAATAAAATAAAAGTTACTGGATTGATATCAATATTACGACTATCTTCTTGACGATTTCTTCTTTCATGATAAGTTAGATGAAATCTTCCTTTAACAGCTTCATGGTAGAGAAACTTGAAACGAGTTAGGACTTATATGGATTCGGCAGATATCTCTACATTTGTGTGCTGCATTTCTTTGGCCCATTGGAAAGCTTGGTCTGCTCCTCCTGTTGCTCCCCAAGCTCCAACATATCCTGGATGTCCTCTGGTTCCAATGATGTTTCCTGCAAAATCTATCATAGTCAGAGCAGTATAGTATAACAAGTTCTCAGGATCTTATAGAGTACAAATTTTGATGGTTTTTCCATAATATGTTGGCCTATTCTGATCCAGATCATAAGGAGTAGTATTATGGTTCATATTTGAATCGATTTCCTCAGGTAAAAGATAAAGATCACTCATAATATGCTCTAGCATGTGATGAATTCTATTGTGGTTGCAGAGGTGTTGTTTAATGCGCATAGAAGTGACTGCAGCATTTGGTTTGATTTGTTTGAAGACCAAATCACATCTGGCTTCCAGATATACCAACAAGTAGTGGCATAAATGTTACAGTCTTGGCTGGTCATGCCAGTCTGAAACCAGGAATTGAGCCAATCTATGAAGATAGTGGTGTTATCAAACTGAGTATTATGAGAACCAATGATTTCTTGCCAGACTAAATTTGCAGCAGGACAGTTTAGGAACATGTGTGTCATGTTTTCTTCTTCCCCACTATTGCACACAATACATATAGGATCAATGTAATGTAGTATGCTAGTTGTTTTTATCGATCAAAAAAAAATGCTAGTTGTTTTAGCATTAGTGGGGAGAATCCCATGTGCACATTTCCAGATAAAGATCCTGATAACTGGAGCAACCTCCATATTCCATATTGCCTCCCAGTTTCCTGTTGGTATGTCATTCACTAGTACAAAAAGTATCCTAGGCCACACTTGAACACCGTGTCCATAGGTCTTTAGCCATGGATTTTTCACTCCAAACGTTATGGTAGGAGGTGTTATAATAGGGTACCTTTATGGTTATATTATCATTTAGACATGGGAAAAATATCTTACCATGGTCGATTCATGACTTATAATTATATTAAATTTACAGTGTCATGGCTAAAACAATTCTGCCGACTCGTCTAATGCTTCCAATGTGGCTATTAGTTAGACACATGAGATTAGGTAAACCATGGAGTTAAATCGTTTTAAAATGACTCTAATGTGGCTAATATTAATCATTGATACAAATTAATCACTTCAAAAAAAAAAAAGTACAAATTAATCACCATTATTATTGATCCAAAATACTTTTTGTTAATTATACGAGGAATATCATACATCTCAGATCAGTTGAGCAAAACTATGTAAAAACACCATTTCCCATGGAGATTCAAAAAGTAAAAATTTACACACACACTCAATAGGTACCATGACTATTTTTCTTCATTCTAGGCTGCAGTCTTCATTCTATTGCTTCTTCTGTTCCCCATCATGCATATATGAAGCTTTAGTAATCTATTAGTAAGTTGGCTTATCATCATGTTTATCTTCCTAGTCTTCTAAAGCTTTGGCTCGTTGCATCATATGGAACTCAAATTAGTATGTGATATATGCTTCGGGTAAAGAATAAGTCACTTACTTTGGAGCAGCTGTAGCTTACATTCTCTCTGCCATTTCCAACCACGGATTGTCCATAATAAAACCTCTTGTATGAACAGAATTATTAGAATCATGAATCTGGAAGAAAAAAAATAAAAGTTCATACCCGAGGGCTCTACGCGAATCCAGTGATAACAAACAATAAAATATAACCAAATGGTTTTTTGTAATTTACCTCTTTAAGAGCCAAAGAGTGTAACATCATAGAGAGAACTGTGTCTCCAGTGACATCAACAACTCCTCTTTTACTCCCACTCAATCTCTAATATCCAATATTTCCAACCTTTTCAGCTGTTGGAAGGTCCCAGTTCGGTTTCTTTGGCTTCTTTAGCGCAATTCTGTACAAATCACTAAACAAAACCCACTAAAAAGAAAAACCAAGATATATTAGAAGAAGGTGCAACTCGTCCTCGAAAGTCCGAACTAAAATCCTAAGATATGCATACAAGTTGACAGACTGTGAACAACTGTACAAACTGGGTCCCAATTTCAAAACATAAAAATTGTTAAAACATAGTTCAACATGTTCGTAAAACCATGACATTGACGACACATTCATCCATCAATAACATTCACAGAATTCAAAGAATTCGGCCGTGGCGGTGATCCAGTTTGGGGGTCCTTGTTTTCTCCCAGAACTTGTTATTCAGCGTATCGGATGTGGACTAGTTTGTTTCCTTTGGGGGATGGCACCACCTCATATCTCGTCTCTAAGTCGTTACTAAAATCATCATCAAACGGGAATGCACCAGCGACTTATACTTAGAAATCACGGTCACGGCCTAGATACGAGGTTTCAAGTGGTCCCATCCACCCGGAGAAATGGAAACGTACTGGTCAACATCCGGCCCTTGCTGAATAACAAGTTCTGGGAAAAACCAAGAATCTACAACAGTATTTGGATCATTACCACAGCCCAAATGACCGAGGAGGATCTAAACAGAGGAATATGATATTCAGTTTGGCATTTTTATTGCAAAGGATACTTGGTTCAACGTTCGCTCATTATAGATCAAGGCTTTAAAAGTAAAAATTAATAGGTTGACATGTGTCACAATCCTAAGGGTTGAGGTAATCTAGTCTTTTCATTGTATTTAGACACCAGGATAGGAATCTAAGGCCCTTAATTAGTTTTCATGGCCCCCAATTAAGCCATGTAAATTATCTTGATATCTTTGAAATAAATACTGTTATATACCATATATTCGATGCATATGTTCACAAAACCAGAAATCCATGAAACTCAAAAGTTTCAATTCTCTTCTGCACACCACCCATGGAGCTCTCTACAATCTTTCCCACATTTTATCCACTATTCACAGCTTTCATCATCTCATTGTTTGTGGTTTTGAAAGCAACCAAGAAAAATTAGGCTTGAAACTTCCTCCAGGGCCATGGGAATTACCTCTCATAGGAAATTTGCACCAACTATCTGGTCGTGAGCCACACCATGCCCTCACAGAGTTGTCAAAAATGGCCCCCTTATGCACCTACAAATTGGTGAGGCTTCGACTGTTGTCGTATCTTCACCAGCAATGGCGAAACAGATAATGAAGGTACACGATCTCAACTTCTCAGATAGAGGGGAATCCCGTGTAGTAGAGATTATGACATACAATTACAAAGATATGGAATTCGCTCCATATGGTGATTACTGGAGACAAATGCGAAAGATTTTTGTGGTACAACTTCTAAGTACTAATCGTGTGAAGTCATTCAGGTCTCTAATGGAAGAAGAGGTCTCAAATCTCATTAAAAACAACTCGTTGAAAGCCGAATCGCATATGCATATTAATCTCGGTGAGTTAGTATACTCAGGTAAGATATGCAAACATAAAGTGGCTTTCATATCGTTGTTTCATGATGTAACTAGGATTGCTAGTGGTTTCACCGTTGATGACTTATTCCCTTCACTAAAATTCCTTCATGCCATCACGGGTTGGCGGCATAAATTAGAGATGTTACACAAGGAGATCGATGGGATCATGAGTAGCATCCTCGACGATCATAGGCAGAAACAGGCTATTATAGTCTCACCTGGCATAACGGGTAACCATCAATACGAGGAAGATTTTGTTGATACTCTACTACGACTGCAGGCCGACGGCGGACTATTATTTCCATTTACAGATGACAATATTAAAGCCGTTATGCTTGTAAGTACATGTCATCTAGTAGTTCAGTATATAATTATTCAACAGTGTCTCTAAAATCCCCAACTTTGTTTTTTCTTTTGTTACGTTTACAGGACATATTTGGGGCAGGGTCTGACACGGCCTCGGTGACAGTAGAATGGGCAATGTCTGAATTACTGAAGAACCCAGAAATGATGAAGAAGGCCCAAGCTGAAGTCAGACATTTGCTAAATAGAAACAAGAAGGTCGACGAAAGGGAGTTACATGAACTAAGTTACCTAAAACAGGTTATACATGAAACTCTAAGGCTACATCCTCCTAATCCATTGTTGCTACCAAGACAATGCAGAGAGATATGTGAGATCAATGGGTATGAGATACCGGAAAAAACCAAAGTCATAATCAATTATATGGCGATAGGAAGAGACCCAGAATACTGGTGCGATGCGGAGATTTTCAAACCCGAGAGGTTTGAGGACTCGTCAATTTCATACAAAGGAACAAGCTTTGAGTATATTCCATTTGGTGCAGGCAGGAGGAGGTGTCCAGGCATGGGTTTTGGTATGGCCATGGTTGAGCTTATGCTTTCCCAATTATTGTACCATTTTGATTGGAAACTCGCTAATGGAGTGAAGCCAGAAGACTTTAGACATGTCAGAATCTTTTGGTCTGACTCTTCAGAGAAAGAACGGTTTATATGTAATTCCTGTTGCTTACTCAGCTGAGCAATTAAGCTAAACTCACTATGAGAATTTATTAACAAAAGAAAAGAAAAACAGAAAGTTGAGCATTATCAACACATAAAGTTGAGCATTATCAGCAAATGAATGTTTAACTGACTTTTGGATTGACCATCCTCCTAATTTTTTGGGTTCTATTGCAGGAGGATATTATGGGGAAGGATTTTTCTAGATATGTAAAGCCTACTTAGTTTGCTTAATATATTTCTGGTTATAAAGAAAAAACCTATTCCGATTACAAATACAATATGAATGTGTTTCTTAATCAACCACAACCAAACAGATTGCAGCATCATGCACATCACACCAACTGAATATGCATAAGTCTAAACTACATCTTGCCTGATGCACATCACACCAGCTAAGATAACAAGAAATAATCAGGTTTTGGTTATGCACCCCATGTTAATCCTTCTCTTCTGGTTTCTTGCCTTACTGATCCTAGGTCACATGATTAGAACCTTTCTTCTACCTCTTCTTCTGTTCCTATTTCAGTGCAGAATCAGATTTTGGCCATTCATTCTCCTGATCAACAATGCTTAGGATTTTTGGTTTGGTGTGAAGTGGATTCACCTCGTCCCGTCTGGATACATTTGGTGTGGTTCAGCCTCGCCTCGCCCCATCACAATGCTTAGGATTTTTGATTTGGTGATGCATTTTTAATTTGGCTTGGCTTGGCTTGGCTCGGCTATGTCTCGCCCCTTCCCGATGCATGCTTAGGATCTATGATTTGGTGTCTAGCCTCGCCCGTCCCCATGCATTTTTGATTTGCTGTCGCGCAGCTTGGTAACATGATGCATTTTTGATTTGCTATCAGGTAGCTTGGCTATATCGATGCATTTTTAATTTGGTGATACATTTTTAATTTGACTTGGCTCGGCTACGTCTCGCCTTGATTTTCATTTAGTAGCATGATACATACGAATAAGAAGCAATTGTGCATGTTGGATTAAATGGTTCCTACTTTCCAGCAGAATAAGCCTATTACAAACCCCACTTAAACTTTTTGTCAAAAAAAACCAATGTAACCTATTTAAGAGACGTCTGTCTAAGATTTTTTTTTTGTTTTTTTAAAATAGAGTCAACATGAAAACATATAACAGAAGGTACATTTAAAGTAATACAAATAGAGCAAGTCGATCATTTTAAAATTTCAAAATACTACACAGTACAGACGGATGGTCTAAAATATCGGAAAATGAGTTATTTGTCCAAATATTTTTAAAACATGGTTCAAATGGACGAGTAAAAATTAATATGAGTGAAATTGACATCAAAAATATAGCAAGGATGAAACTGGATTCATCATGACTTAAACTAAAAAAATAGCAAGGATGAAACTGGATGCATCCTGATGTAAATTAAAAATAAGAAAAAATATTTGAAAATGGGAAGGATGAAACTGTTTACATCCTAGCTATTTTTACATTTTTGTCCATTTAAACAGTATCAAAATCTAAATGTCCTTTTCACCCAGAAATTGTTGATTTTTAACCAATTTTGTGCAAAAATATTTGGTCAAACCAATAATTGCATTACCCCTAGCCATAAAAAAGTATCGAACCCGATTTAACCAACTCTATAGTTGTATCTAGCAGGAATGGAATAACCGTCCGTCGATGTGGTGTCAAGAACTTGGTGAGGAATAACCCGTCTGGAGATATATTACTCCCAGCATCAGCTGTTTTATTCCCGACCGAATATTTGTTGTGACATGGATTGACTGCCACAACAATTGATCATCTCAAATGCACAGTTAAGCCTGTGGCACAACAATTTTCCATAATTACAGCTACAAATTGCTTTAAAAAATGGTTATAATCATATGCCCGCCTATAAGGCTAAAAAGATTGGGTTAAAAATTAAAAATGTGTTCTTGTGATTCTATAAAGTACAGAAATCCAAACAATCATCCCTGGTTTTATCAATGTATGCAAAGTTACACACAGGTAATCAATCTGCTCTAGAGTCAAGTTCACTGTCTAACATGGAATTTGATATTTGTTTTAATTCTTCAAATTTGTACCAATTATTGCAAGTGGTTCCCATGACTAATAGTGAAAACTACTGTGCGACCCATTCTTTCTGATTTTTCCATTGAAAAACCCACCGTCGGAAAAGTTCACAGACGCACTCATTTATCTACAAAAAGTTATCAGGAGACCCATAATTTTCACAATTTAGTTTTGTCGTGAGATTTCTTCGTTTTAGGGCCAAAGTGCCATTTCCTTCAAAGGAAAGAGATGAGACCTTTAGAAACAGAGACGGAGAGAAGCTATAGAAGAGAAAAAAAAAATAAGTTCTCTCCAAGCGCAATTGAGATTCTCTCCAAGTTCCATCTGTTTCAACTCTTGATTCTTATCAATTTTTCTCTTTTTCTTTAAGTTCGATTGCGATTTTTTTGGTTTTAGGTTTTAGTTTGAATTAGAATATTCGATTTTAGGTTTTAGATCTCAATTGTGAATTGGAGAAATTTTGAAGAAGCTGGCAGCAGCAAAGGAATTGATCTTATACTCTTCTTCTATTGGTGAGTAAGGATTTTTCTACCATATAATCATCCTCTTTGAACTTGCCAACACAATACTTGACAATTTACTAAATACTGAATTTCTCTGTACTGTACTTTTAAATTAGCTAGTTTCGCAAAACTAGGATACAAATATGAATGTATGGTGAAGTTTGGTCGGGTATCACTACCAATTTAGGACTTCTTTTACTGCCAACAATAGTTATTAGTTATAATTATAGGTGCTGGTGTGCAGCTGAAACAACCCCTTTCTACCGGTATTCAAGTAACCATCAATTTCTTAGATACATGTTTGAACTTTAAATATCAACTAGTTGCCATTTTTGTTGGGAGGAAGTGAAGTGAAATGAATCTGAACCTTGGTGCCATCTATCAAGAAGTCTAGGGAAGTATTTGCTATGCATGGTCCCATCCATCAATCTGATAACTATTGAGTTAATGTTTTTAGAGTTCGGGGTTTTTTCTTTCTGTTGGGGAAAAGTTTGTGGATGTTGAGTTTGGATATGAGTTTGATACTTTGATTCAGTTTGGTATTCTAAAAATTGGTTCTTCAGTTGTGATTTCTGAAGTAATATGAGTAAGTCACTTCAAAAACTATAAGCTTGGCACAAATTTCGGTTCTTTTTGAACGCACGAGAATGACTTGAACCTTTATCTATGCTTCAGTTTTTCCGTTACTTGCCGCATTTCCTAAACTTGTTTTCTTTTAATTCCTTAACCTAAACTAGCTTTCTTTTAATTACTTAAAGATATGTTGAACATTTTCTGGCAGGGACTGAAGTTTGAGGGCGCTCGGACTGATAATTGCAATACTTTCCATGCTAAAGAAAATTTGAAGGGTCGGTACCTCAAAATGAAGCAAGTTAAATGGATGTGCTAGCGTAACAAAATGAGTTGGACTCCCTCCCTGCAACAAATGAAGAAAGATTGAGTCAAATGGATGTGCTAGCGTAAAGAGGTGTTGAAATCCCTCTTTTTCCTTCTTTGATTGAAGTATGTTTAACTTTTGGTTATTTTGTCTGCAGGCCCTTATACATTCAGCACAGCAGTCGTATCACCTATATACTACACGATGTACACAACATTAATCATGGCAAGTGTTATCATTTTTTTAATAGATAGTGTTAATTATTTAAATGACTTGAAGGTCTGCTGTAAGAACTCCGTAGCTTGTTTATCATTTTGGTTTTTAAATCCTGGTTTTCAATTTTCACTGAAGTGTTAGCATTGAAGGTAACTAAATTGGTAAATGGATTATGCAGTTATAGAAATGGTTGAATAATTTGTTATGCAACTATGAAAATGGTTACATAACCTATTATGTATTTACAAAAGTTTTTGCATAACTTGTTATGCAGTCCAGAAAATAGTTGCATAACACGTTATGCAACAACATTTTTGTTTGTATGGAAACCAATAGAAAAAAAGACTGCATAACTTGCCATGCACTACAATAATATTTCCATAACATGTTATGCAGTCGTGAAAATGGATGCATAAAACATTATGCAACCAAAACAATGGTTACATAATTTGTTATAGATGCATAACTTTGTTATGCAGTCGAGAAAATGGTTGCATAATTCGTTATGCGTCTGCAGAATGTGTTATGCATCTTTTTTGATGGCTGCATAATGGTTATGTAATCAGTTTTTGAAATTTTGCCTAAAATGATGATCACCTCCGATTTTTTCGTGAAAAACAAAAATTTGATATTGTTTTTTGTACCCGTTGCGTAGCTCTCTTAAAAAGATTTCCAACGATATAAAATTTGTAAAATTCCAAGACGTGGATTTTTAGATATGTTATATCCAAGTTGTGTTGCCAATTATGCCCCTGATGCATAACCCGTCATGCGGATGCATAATCCATCATGCAGACATTTTTAATAATTTCATATAATTATGGGTGTCACGGTATCTAAAATTAATTGTGGGCCTGACAATGAAAATATTATTTTTTTGGACCTGCATCTCATTTTCCCTAACTAATACGTGGTTGTACAACATTTTTTTCTCAAGCTGTATGTTATAAAGTTTAGTAGTTCAACAACAATTATCTTTCTATGCAAAACCATAGCTAAGTGATCACCTTTGCAGTTAGTATCCTCCCTCAATGTCACTGGCACTCCTAAAATGTCAATATCTTTTCAGGAACCTAAATTACCTCCCTAAGAGCGTCCACAGTGGGAGAGTAAACCCAAATATTTGGTCTTTTGAACAGACGTAGTGGAACGTACTATCGATCAAATTTTGATCAACGACTAAAACCCAGAGTATATTTGGTCTGGGACCAAGACTAAACCCAGATATAGTCGAGCGTTGATATACTTCACGCCCCACCACCAGACGGACATATAGTGCACGTCCCACATCAGGCGTTGGTATAGTCTACGCCCCACACCAGGTATTGGTATAGTTTACGCTCCACATGGGGCGTACGTAAAGTCTACGCCCCATTTTTTTTTTTTAATTATTTTGTATGGGGCGGGCATTATACCCCCGCCCCATTCTTTGTTTTCAAAATCATTTTAGTGGGGCGGGCTTTATACCTCCGCCCCACTTCTTTCATTTTTTTTTTTTTAGTGCACGTCCCAATCAGGCGTTGGTATAGTCTACGCCCCACACCAGGCGAACGTATAATGTACGTCTGACCAAATTTAGTCTTTCCACCGTAGCGTCACACACCATACTAAACCCAAAATTTGATCTTTTTTTCCCTCTTTGATCTTTGGTTATACTCGCACCACTGCAGTTGCTCTAAACCTCCCAATAGATCAACTACCAGTTCGAGACGCATTTATAGTTTTTTCCAGAAACCACTAGACTGTAGGGCGACGGCCGATTTAACTCAGTCTGCCAACTCAGTAATTTTTTGTGAATGTCTCATCATTAATCACTGTTCCTACACGTTGGTTTTCATTTCTAAATGATTTAATCATAGATTTAATCCTTTCTTTAATGTTCTGTTTTTCATTTTGTTAATCTTCTATTTTTTGCTTTGATTCTCTCTCATTTTCATGAAAACTTAATTTGCTTTATGATTTCTCTTTTTGTGTCTGTTATTTGATTTTTTTCTCTAATGACTTTTGCTTCTTTTGTTACTGTGATCATAGGTTTTGCTGAGTATACATACAAGCTTTTGCTTATAGGTTTACAAAGGATTGGATTCAGAGCTTTTGCTCATAGTACTTTGATGAAGATGTCTCAAATCGGGCTCAACTCGGCTAAACTCAACAATAAGTCATCCCGCCAATCAAGCACATCAAGTAAATTCAAAAATAGCCTAGTCAATGGTTCGCAATTATTTGTCTCCCTAATTTTACTTCATTCTCTCAATACTGCCAGCTACACACTTTCTCAAAATAGGGAGAGTATCAAACAATTTTGTTTCCTTTTTCATAAGAATATAGATTATATATATGCAGTTATTTCTTGACACAAAAACCTCTCATCAGCTACCCTTAAACCCTAATAGTGGCCATATCACGACCTTAATCATCTCTTATCTCACCTGCAAGAACCATAACCCCAGAACTCAATCACCCTGTATTATCTTGAGTTTAAACAATCAATTCTACTCTGAGATGGAGGAAGGTATCTCTAGTCAAGTTATCGATTTAGTAAGTAAATTCAAGAAGGATACACTAGAATTAGGAGATGTCAATGAAATTGAAGTTATTAAGAACAACAACAAAAAAGATGAAATACAAGATAATTGGGAAGCTAGTGCTATCGGCAAAGTCATTATTGAAGGCAGAATGAGTTATGATGTTGTGGAAAAGGGGATCACTTTCACCTGGCCTTTCTTAACTTTGGAAAATTTAAGGATCATTGAAGTTGAGCTAAATTTTTTTATCTTCAAGTTCAATCAATGGGAGCTGCTCAACAAAGTAATTGAAGAAAGACCATGGGGTATAAATAAACATCTTCTTGTGGTGCATGATTGGTAGGACTTGAAAGAGTACCTACGACTATGTCTAACTGCAAGTGCACAGTGTCACAATGTAACACAGGGCAAGCACAGGTCGATCCTCAAGGACAAGGTGGGTGTAAAGCTGAAACTATGGTCTCACTTATAATTATTCTAAACAAGAAAGAGTAACCAAAATGGGGGTTGTTTTGATGTGTCTATACGACAAGGTGTTGGTGAGGATTACAACAGAAAATAAATAAAAGTAAAAGATGCAAATAACACAGGGAGTAAAAACTGAGAATGAAGGTACTAGGATTGTCAAATCCACCATTAACTCATACTATGTATTCAACTAATTATGATACTCTTGTCCTTTTAACAGATAAGGTAGATGTGTCAAGTCTATTACTTACCTAAGGTGTTTCACCAATGGATGATTCAATCACAACTAAAATATCAATCCGGAGCACTAACTGTCTAATTAAGCACAACTAGTCAAGGGATTAACAATAGTCTCTAAAGCATGAGCTGCAACATAATCAACACAGTTTTATCCTGACTACAATGGATACATGGCATACACTGTGAAAGCAAAGCATTGACGTACTAAGATTGAAACTATCCTAACAGTTTAAGCATTCAAGAGCAACACAATTAGTATGAATAACACATCAAAAAGCTAAGGTTTCATCTAAACCCTAGTTATTGAATTAGAACATAATAACACTACTGAAAACAAACATAAATTACTACAGCTTGGTGCACCGTATAATCCGGGCATCTAGGGTTGAGCTATGGCTAACCCAGGCATACCCCTAACATTACAAACACCATGTTCTATTTATAGTGCAGAATCCCCAAATTTCTAAACCCTAATTTTTGAAAACCTAAAATTTGATTTGGGGTTTGTCAATTTGACGTACCCACTTGCGATTTCACCTCGACCCATACATTATTTTGTTCTTCCCACTTGTTCTGCTACTTTTGCTGCTCTTCTTTGTGAACTGTGAACCCTAGCTCGAGTCGTCTC
Organism: Papaver somniferum; assembly: GCF_003573695.1. NCBI lineage: Eukaryota > Viridiplantae > Streptophyta > Magnoliopsida > Ranunculales > Papaveraceae > Papaver > Papaver somniferum. The sequence goes on from NC_039358.1 coordinate 70,738,568, forward strand.
ATCAACTCCACACCCTAGGTCAGTGGGATGTGAATTTGATGAAACACCTAGGCTAGGTAGAGAGATGGTGGAGTTGTCGGGTGGTTGTGGTGGTGGTGTGGTTCGAGGTCTGGTGGTGGCAGTTGGTGGGTTTTGAAAACAACCTACAAACTGACCTGCAAGTGCACAGGGTCAGTTGTAGCTAGTGATGGGAAGAAAGGGTTTGTCCACAGGGACTTGGAGGGGGCTATTGAAGTTTCCTAGATAGTCTGAGCTAGTGACAGGCAGTGAACTAAAGAATGAAGGTACTAGGGTCTTTGAATCTACTTCTTGATCCTAAACTAAGGCAGATACTAATCAACCATGTTCTTGTTTCATCTCAGGGCAGATTGTAATGGATGATTTATCAACTAATTTTACTAGCATACCCCTAGCATCAGCTGTCTTTCTACAGCACAGCTGATCACAGGTTTGCTTGCACAACCACTTAATCTATCAACTCTAAGGCATTTTGGCTCAATCCTTCTAATGTACTGAATTTTTAACCATTATCACTTACTTACCCCTAGCATCAGCTGTCTTTCTACAGCACAGCTGATCACAGGTTTGCTTGTTCAAATGGATACTAGCAGTCCTAACTCATTTGTAGCACTACAAGAACAATGACAAATTACTAACTATCTTAACATAAAATCAAGAGTTTCATCTAAACCCTAGCACATGAAATTAAAACATGATAAACATAATTAACATTTGAAATTAACTGACTTCAAAACATGAACTGAAAAGAACTTGGAGGCACTGGCTATTCCAGGCCCCTTGGGTGAAGCTCTGGCTAGCCCAGGCATACTTTAACACTAATCCCACACCCATATTTATACCCAATACCCAATTAGGGTTTACAATCAAAAATCCCCAAATTTCTCCAATCGACAGTACAATTAGGGTTTCCCCTTTTTCTAGTGTTCTGGGTCTAATTTTTCCCATAACCCTACTCTCATCCTCTCCTAAGCAGTTCTATTACATCAATTGGGGTTTTCTAGAAAAATCCCCAAAAACCTAATTTGGACAGTTGAAATTAGGGTTTCGAATTTTACTCACCAAACATGTGATTTGACACTTCAATCGTCGACCATTATTTTCCTTGTTCACCTGCTCCGTCCCATGCCTCAATTGCATCTTTCCAACTCGTCCTATTTTATTGATTTCTTCCCTAGGTTTTTAGAGAGAAATTAGGGGAGAAAACTATATAATAGGAGGCTAGAACAAGGGGGTAATGATGGAGAAAGATAGGGGTGATGATGGTGGCGGTGTGGTGGTGGCAGTGGAGGTGAAGAAGGTGGTGGTACGGTTCTGTTGAAGAAGGTGGTGAAGTTGCAGAGAGGAATGGGGTGAAGTCGATGGTTTGGGAGAAGGGTGTTTTGGGTAGCTGGTATAGGGTTTGGTGCTCCAGTGTGTGGCGGCTTCATCGATTTTTGATGTTCAGCGAGACTAAGCCGTGAGATGTGGAACTGGTAGGTAGATCGGACGGTGATGCGGAGGCAAGCGAGGAGCGACCGTCGGATGAAGTGATACAACGAAAACGAACGGTGCTAGATTAGGTTAGGTGCTGTAGTGTAAGGCGGAGATATCAAACTTTGATGAACAGCAAGGGAGCAACCGTTGGATTCAACTACCATCTAATCTGAAGGCTTGGAATTTCAGCGCTGTGGTGCTTGGCAAGACTTCAGATTTTGATGCTCTATGAAGGAGCGACCATCGGATGCTTCTGAGAACTGATCTGATGGCTGAGAACGGAGGCGTTTTTGTGTGTAGAAAATGAGGTTGTGCGCACCATTCTTCGCGGCTTCCTTGCGTGATTTCTCCCGGCTTTTCACTACTTTTCTGCTCTTTTTGCTCCGCAAGTCATCCGAACTTTATTTATTACCTAAAAATGCAAAATTATTAAAAAAAATTTATTCTTGAAAACAATGAAAATACAGAATATGGGATAAAATGTAGAATTAATGCACAAAAGATGAGTTAAATGCCATCAAAAAAGGGATAAATATACAATATTTGGCACTCATCAAATACCCCAAACCTGAATTTTACTTGTCCTCAAGTAAAACAAAACTAAGGAAATCCTAACTATACCACTGTCGCTGGTCTCTCGAATGCATTTAGCGTATGCACTAAGCCTTTTAAACCACTAAGTGTCCCTAGTGGACGAGTTGAAGTCTCGTGAAGGTTTGCAGACGTACCTACAAACCTAGGTCAAAATATAAGCTCAGATTCCATCAAATGTGACATGTGCAAAACAGTTTAAGCTCACAGCAAAATGGAGATGTCAATCTAGCTATCGAAGGCACAATCCTAGCACTGATAAAAATAAGACATGTGATAAGAGTGTAAAGTGTATCTACACATGTGTAAAGAAAGATCTGAAGTCATGACTACTAATCACCAAGAGATAGTTTCTCAGGCTAAGAACTGAGGTCGAAATCTAGCTAGCTGTCCGGACTTTACGAGAATTGTGAATGAGTTGGAGGTATTTCACAATTACTCGCGTTGTACATCAATGGCATACACCCTCCTTGCTTATTACAAAAAACAACAAAATGACTATTTACATGACTCTTATTTACATTGACTATTCTCTTTTATTTTTGGAACAAGAGATGATGGAATTGATAAATACTTGATTTTTTTGTATTTTTCTGATATTTTTTTTCATTTTTTTTTTTCTGAAATATACATCGTTTTTTTTTTTTTTTTTTTTTTTTTAAAAGGAAACACTTTTGATACATAACAAAAGAAACAAAAGATTACATGACACTTTGCAAGAGGTAGCCCTTTTTGATGCACCCAGTTAAATTCGATGGTTGTCTTTCTTAATGTAACCTCCACCTTCTATCCCAACCAACCAAAGAACAAGCTAGTCAAGTTTCGTTCAGTATTCTAAAGTGATTGGCAATCGTAACTTCCTATCAAACACCTTGAAGATCGAGGCCATACATGTATTGGTAGATCGTGCGCGTGCAAATTTCTTATCACTATGTGAATTGTGCTAGAATCAGGGTGCCTAAATATCTAGACTAAGACTCCTAATAAAAATATTTGCACAAGAGTCAACATTTCAAGGTAAATGAGCTCCATTTTTATGATTTTTTTCAATTTTTTTTTAATTTTTTTGAATTTTTCAATTTTTTCAAAAAGAAGAAGGAGTTCGTTTTCAATTATAGCATATTATGGTATCTACTCTATACCCCCAAACCTAAACTAAACATTGTCCTCAATGTTTCAAAATATGGAAAGAATTAAAATGACATATGGAAAGGGACATGCTGAGTAGAGTAAAAGGAGAGAGAATACCCGATTTCGGCGAAAGCAGAATTAAAACTCCGTTATTCAAGGCAAAAATCCAACATATTTCAGCCGAGATCATATTGGATTAGCAAAATATATACAAAAGGAACAAAAGGGTTTTTAAGAAATTTTATCTACTGGATTATATACAAAAAATTCACCATACACCAAAAGTCTAAAGAGTTGAGGATCAACCCAAAAGACAAAGTGTAGAGGTTTCAACAGCTTCAAATAATAATAGGAAAGAAACGCAATGAAGTGAAACTGTGAAACAAAATGAGCTACCCCCAAACCTGGATTTTACAGAAGATATAATTTTGAAAACAAAATCGCGCAGTTTCGGGGGTTCATCATGCAAAAGGTCTAGCTCGAAATGAACTGTGCTAGGGACGGGCAAACATGCTAATTCCAACTGTGGTTCCTCAGATGTATTATACTTAGAAGCAAAATAGTCCAAGAGGACTTGGGAAGCACACAGTTCCAAACCTAGGTTGGGCATTCTCAGAAAAATTGGTTTTAATATTGGTACAAACCAAATCTAGGTTGGGTGGAAGGCCATCAGATTGTGACTCGTGTAGGAGGATAGGCACATCATTACTAATCACATCAACATCCTAAGTCTTCTACAAGTGTCACAACATGCTCACAATCATCAAACAAATTGGCAAGATCACAATCAGAGTCATCAACATCATTAACAGATTCATTCTCATGCATTGGCAAATCAGGAGAAATATCACAATGTGACCTAGGTAGAGAATCAGACACATCAAATATATTTTCATGCATATTAGTGTCTACAGAAGATTCAACTATTCCTATGTCATGTTCATCTTCACAGAATAATTGTACGAATCCCATGTCAATATCAAAATCATATGAATTACAATGAGTATTAGAAAAAACAACATTCATGAAGGTCGAGGGCGAGAAGCCATATGTTATTGAACCAACAGGTTCCACAATATTTCATGTTCTTCTAACACATCATCATAATCATCATAATCATCATCATGGTAGCATGCATATTGGTCCTCATTAAAAGTGGTGGTGTCGTTAGTCGATTCATGTTCCTCTAAATTAGGTTCATATTCAACATCATTTACATGAATGGGACTAGACACTTCATTAGGGACAACATACATTTCCTCATGAATTTCCTCCTTTTGTAGGTGAAGCAAAATCTGATCTAAATATGCCTGAATTCGTGATGTAGATCTATCGAAGTTTTGCTCACTGAGTCTGAAAGCTTCTGTGGTGGAGTCTAAATTCATGGGAGTACAAAATTCTTCATGTTCAAATTGTGGTGATTGGTACATGTGTGCATGGTCATTAGGGTTTATAAAAGATTGATCGCAACCCTCAAAGGATTGATTATGGTCCCAATGACTACCATTCTCACAATTTATGGGCATTTCATACCTTGGATTTTCTCTAGATTGCCTAAAATTATGCAAAATATGACAATTCTCAACAGGGTGGTCTAAACTACCACATGCGGGACATGCATAGATTTTAGGTTGCCTAAGAAAATTAGATGTGACAGATTCCTCATGTGATTGCATTTCTAAAGGGAAAAAAAGCTGCGATCCGAGCTTCTAATTGATCCACAAGAGATGATTGTGTGAGTGAGGCACTAGCAAAATGTTCATTTTCACGTTGTGGCAAACGATGCATGTGCGAATAGTCATTAGGGTTCATGTATTGAGGCTCGGGACTTTGAAAATGTCCATAATAATTCCTATAACTATTGACATCATGGTCTGTGGGAGGTTCATAACGTGAAGTTTGTCCATACGCAAGTTCTCTAAGGGATTCGTTGTATTCCCCAACTGTAGAAAAAGATCTAGACATGATTAGGCTCAAAGGCTAAGTAAAGAGTTTATAAAGCTCAAAATTTGGTTTTTAAGGGATTGGACTTTTTGGAAAAATTTGGTTTTGTTGGGAAAAATTTGGTTTTGGCGGGAGACATTTGGTTTTGATGGGAAAAAGAAAAATTTTGGTTTTTAATGTGGGAGCAGAATAAAATTTGGTTTTTTGAATTTGGGAGCAAGTAAATTTTTTTTTTTTTTTTTTTTTAAATTATCCTATCATAAATTAGCACAACCCATAAAAACAACAATAATAATTACAAACCCATAAAAGAAAGAAAAAGAAGAAAAAGAAAAATTATTACAAGCCCAAATAAATAAAAAAATAAAGAAAAACAAAAATTATTACAAGCCCACAAATTAAAAATGGAAGCCCACAGGTTGGGTTCTCTTAATGGGTTTAGGCTTACCTTTGAAGCACAGCCCAGCTGTTCAGTTAGGTTGCAAAAGCCCAGTTGGGCTTTGGATCATCCTAAGCTTTGGCTTCAACACTCAAGGCCCAGTTGGGCTTGGTTCAATTTCTTCTCCTCCTGCAGCTTACAGCCCAGTTGGGCTTGGTTCAATTTCTTCTCCTCCTGCAGCTTACAGCCCAGTTGGGCTTTATCTTGCACCAGCTTCAGCAGGCAGCAGCAGCAGCAGCAGCTTAGGGGAGGCTAGCAGGTTGCAGGGAAAGCACAAGAGAGGAGCTGCAGGCAAGCAACACAAAGCAACAGCAGCAGGAGAAGCAGGGCAGTTGAGGTAGCTGGAAAGAAAGCTGCAGCAGCACAGCAGCTTGGCAGCCAAGGCAGTAAGAGAACAATGGCTTCACAACTTTTAACACTACTAAGAAAACAATGTGTTACAGGACATGGAAACTCAGGGTTACAACATGAGATATCTTACAGGATATGTTACAGGACAATGGCTTACTAAAATCTACAGCATGAGATGCAAGATGAAAGAAAACACGAGAAAAATTAACAGATATGCTAAAGATACTCACATGACTTATGATGCAGGTGACTTAAACTAAATGTGAGATAAAACAATGATGCAATTGACTGAAAAGCTAAAACTACAACTAACAGTACAGCTAACACATATATACAAGTAGTATGCAAATGATGCAGAACTACACAGTTGCAGTAGTATGCTACAAAATAAATTGAACTATGAAAACTATGTGATATGGCAGGTGGTACTAATATGCAAATGGCAGAAGTTACACTAAGTCACAAAGTGCAGAAACTAAAAATCAAAAATTACAGCTAGAGATACAAAAGGAAGTTACACTAAGTTACACTAGCAATGACTGAAAAGAAAAACTAAACAAAATAGGAACAGGGTAAAGTAAAGAAAAAGAAAGCAACAATGGCACCGCTACCGAGTCCCCGGCAGCGGCGCCAAAAACTTGGTGGGTTTTGAAAACAACCTACAAACTGACCTGCAAGTGCACAGGGTCAGTTGTAGCTAGTGATGGGAAGAAAGGGTTTGTCCACAGGGACTTGGAGGGGGCTATTGAAGTTTCCTAGATAGTCTGAGCTAGTGACAGGCAGTGAACTAAAGAATGAAGGTACTAGGGTCTTTGAATCTACTTCTTGATCCTAAACTAAGGCAGATACTAATCAACCATGTTCTTGTTTCATCTCAGGGAAGATTGTAATGGATGATTTATCAACTAATTTTACTAGCATACCCCTAGCATCAGCTGTCTTTCTACAGCACAGCTGATCACAGGTTTGCTTGCACAACCACTTAATCTATCAACTCTAAGGCATTTGGGCTCAATCCTTCTAATGTACTGAATTTTTAACCATTATCACTTACTTACCCCTAGCATCAGCTGTCTTTCTACAGCACAGCTGATCACAGGTTTGCTTGTTCAAATGGATACTAGCAGTCCTAACTCATTTGTAGCACTACAAGAACAATGACAAATTACTAACTATCTTAACATAAAATCAAGAGTTTCATCTAAACCCTAGCACATGAAATTAAAACATGATAAACATAATTAACATTTGAAATTAACTGACTTCAAAACATGAACTGAAAAGAACTTGGAGGCACTGGCTATTCCAGGCCCCTTGGGTGAAGCTCTGGCTAGCCCAGGCATACCTTTAACACTAATCCCACACCCATATTTATACCCAATACCCAATTAGGGTTTACAATCAAAAATCCCCAAATTTCTCCAATCGACAGTACAATTAGGGTTTCCCCTTTTTCTAGTGTTCTGGGTCTAATTTTTCCCATAACCCTACTCTCATCCTCTCCTAAGCAGTTCTATTACATCAATTGGGGTTTTCTAGAAAAATCCCCAAAAACCTAATTTGGACAGTTGAAATTAGGGTTTCGAATTTTACTCACCAAACATGTGATTTGACACTTCAATCGTCGACTCATTATTTTCCTTGTTCACCTGCTCCGTCCCATGCCTCAATTGCATCTTTCCAACTCGTCCTATTTTATTGATTTCTTCCCTAGGTTTTTAGAGAGAAATTAGGGGAGAAAACTATATAATAGGAGGCTAGAACAAGGGGGTAATGATGGAGAAAGATAGGGGTGATGATGGTGGCGGTGTGGTGGTGGCAGTGGAGGTGAAGAAGGTGGTGGTACGGTTCTGTTGAAGAAGGTGGTGAAGTTGCAGAGAGGAATGGGGGAGGTGAAGTCGATGGTTTGGGAGAAGGGTGTGTTTGGGTAGCTGGTATAGGGTTTGGTGCTCCAGTGTGTGGCGGCTTCATCGATTTTTGATGTTCAGCGAGACTAAGCCGTGAGATGTGGAACTGGTAGGTAGATCGGACGGTGATGCGGAGGCAAGCGAGGAGCGACCGTCGGATGAAGTGATACAACGAAACGAACGGTGCTAGATTAGGTTAGGTGCTGTAGTGTAAGGCGGAGATATCAAACTTTGATGAACAGCAAGGGAGCAACCGTTGGATTCAACTACCATCTAATCTGAAGGCTTGGAATTTCAGCGCTGTGGTGCTTGGCAAAGACTTCAGATTTTGATGCTCTATGAAGGAGCGACCATCGGATGCTTCTGAGAACTGATCTGATGGCTGAGAACGGAGGCGTTTTTGTGTGTAGAAAATGAGGTTGTGCGCACCATTCTTCGCGGCTTCCTTGCGTGATTTCTCCCGGCTTTTCACTACTTTTCTGCTCTTTTTGCTCCGCAAGTCATCCGAACTTTATTTATTACCTAAAAATGCAAAATTGATTAAAAAAAATATTTATTCTTGAAAACAATGAAAATACAGAATATGAGATAAAATGTAGAATTAATGCACAAAAGATGAGTTAAATGCCAACAAAAAGGGATAAATATATACAATATTTGGCACTCATCAGCAGTGATGGCAGGAGATGGTGCTGGCGGAAGTTGCAGGTGATAGGGAAGAGAGGAATTTGGGGAGAAGAGGAGAAGAGGTCGATGAAGAATGGGTTAGAGGCTGTTTGGTTTGTGGTGTAGGTGTTTGGCGTTTGGGTGTTGAGCGGGAGTAGAGAACTTTGATGCACAGCGAGTAAAGAGCGTTGGATGATCCCATATAGATTGAATCGAACGGCTAGGATGGAGAGGTATGTAGCGACTGTTGGATTATGAGATACAACAAAAATGACGGCTTCAGATGGAGTTAGGTACTATGTGTTTGAAAGGAGCTTCGGATTTTGATGCACAATGATGAGGTGGCCGTTGGATGATGAGATGGATCCAATCTGACGGCTCTCATGGAAATGGGTATGGATAATGGAAATGGATTTTGGTAAGGGTTTTGGGCCTTGGGTATGCCAAGCCCATATCTTCTTTAAGGACAATTCTTCCTCTTCAAGCCCACTTCTAGTTGATCCGGCTCTTGCAAACATCATTCTTCGCTGCCTTTCTGCGGGAGTCTTTGCCGTTTCTTTGCTCTTTTCGCTCCGTGAGTTAACCAGGCTTTATTTAGTACCTAAAAATGCAAAATTAATTGAGAAAAGTATTTATTCTTGAAAACAACGAAAACACAGAATATGGGATAAAATGGAGCGTTAGTGCACAAATGATGAGTTAAATGCCAATAAAAAGGTGCAAATATATACAATATTTGGCACTCATCAATGATTACATTCCCGAAATGATTTATCCTGAGAAGCATTGGGGTTATCAACTTTTTTGGTTTCAATTCAAGTATTGATTGCCAGAGCACATGAATGTTACTTCTGTGACGAAAATTGTTCAAGTTATGGGAGAAGTCATTGCTATTGAACCCAAGGATGTAATCCCTAATGAAAGTGACCCTGTCAAAGTCTGTGTTAATTTTGATCTGTCTATGCCTATGAGAAGAGGTGTGAAATGCTCTACAAATGCTGGGGTCACCAAATGGCAGCAATATTTCTTCGAGCGTCAACCAAAAGGAATATGCACAAAGTGCTATATCATTAATCACTCTAAGGATGCTGCTATTTTTCTGAAGAAGGCTCATGAAATACCTTATTTTGTGGGTAAGATCAATAGCATTCGCAAAATCATTAATGTTGTTACGCCTAATACTGAAATATCTTCAAGAAAGGCTCCAGCAGTTAAGAAGAATCCAAAGAAGTTTGTCAAGTCAACCAGCTTTGTTCCCCCTAAGGATGGTGAAGCTTTCAACTTTAACTCTCTTCTCAATGCTGAAGGGATTAACATAGAAGAGGAAAGCAGATTAGGTAAAAGGCATAGGGTAGGTGAAACAATAACTCAAATCTCTCCAGCCACTGAAACAACTTCTCAAAGTACTATGCTGAATCCAGTTCAAACCTCTATGGATACTCAACTGATCGCAACTGGAGTTAATCCCAAAATGCAGGCACATAAGGGGAATCAGGTTACTAATTTACATAAAAACCCTTACCTCAAAACCTTTATTTCTTCTTTTCCTCTTCTCAGCATTGTCTCTGAGTATTATAATTGCAGGTTAAATTCAATTCTTATAACTAATCGTGTTAGTCTTCTTTTTTCCTCTGTACTAATTAATACTAGAAACTACAATTTGACTTTTAAACATATTCTTAGATACTCTCATGCATTATCATCATTAGCATTTAATGTTACATGCACTCTTGAATTAAATTTTTACGTAATTTCTAGGAAGTTAGGTTTGCATCGTTTTTTCATTGCACATATAGGAACCATGAAAATCATCTCTTGGAATGTTCAAGGTCTAAAAGGTTCCAGCACTAGGGATTACATTAGGGACTTAATCAGGACACAAAACCCTGACATAATCTTCTTATGTGAAACTACACTAGATGTATCAAAAATGAAACCTCTAGTCACCCCATTACCAATTCCCCAATATCAGATATATATCCTCGATAGGTTTATCTGGAGGTCTCACTATTATGTGGAAGAATGTTTTTTCTTGTGAGCTTATTTGTAGTGAAAACAATATGTTCCATCTAGTTATTCAGGATGATCCAAGTCAGCCAGAATGGTTACTTTCTTGTATGTATGGGTATGGAGGAGGACAAAAGAAACAAGATCAATAGGATTTCATAGAAGAAACTGGAAGGAATATTACTAGCCCCTGGGTCTTAATGGGGGATCTAAATATTCATCTTACAAATTCTAATACTTCTTCTTCTTCTTCAAGTTATGGCAACATTAATGCCATGATACATGATATTGGTTTGGAGGATTTGGGCTTCATTGGTCATGAACATACTTGGACTAACAATAACCTGGGAACTGGTAAAAGAAGATCAAGAATTGACATGGCTCTGGGTAATGCAACTTGGAATTCAGTTTTTCCTTCTTCTAAGATTCTTCATCTAAGTCAAATGGGTAGTGATCATTGTCCTATAATGCTCATTACAGATTACAATCAGCCTAAACTTTGGAAACCTTTTAAGTTTTTTCAAACTTGGTTGAATGATAAAAAAAATGTGCTGTTGAGATAGCCAAAGCTTGGAGTAAACAAATGTTCAGGGTTCAACAGCTTTCATTCTCACAAAGAAAATGCAGTTTACAAGAATAACTCTCTCTAAGTGGAACATAATGCAATTTGCTAACATCAACACTCAGTTGATGCTCTTCAACAACAAATCACAGTTATTCAGTCTCAACCTCACTCTCCAGATAATACTTCTAAAGCTCTTGAAGTCAATGCAGAACTCCAAAGGTGGCATCATATTCAGTTTGAATTTAACAAATAAAAATCCAGAGACAACTTCCTTAAAGATATGGATAATAACACAAAATATTTCCATACTCTTACAAAAAAAAAGAGTTAGAAATAATATTGACTCTCTCAAGGACAAACATGACACTTGGTTACATTCTAGAGATCAGCTAGCTAATCTTCTCACTAATAATTTCCAAGAAATCAACACTACAACCAATCCAGTTATTGAAGAAAGGTTCTACAACCACATTCCAACAATTATTACTGAAGATGATAACAGACTTCTCACTGCAATACCTTCCAATGAAGAAATTCTATATGTTTTAAAAGGAATGGAAAGTTGGTCTGCTCCTGGTCCTGAGAGTTTTCAAGCTGGTTTTTATAAGTCTCAATGGAATATAGTTGGCAATGATGTTTGTGACATGGTGAAGAGTTTTTTTACTTCTACATTCATTCTTCAGTCCCTCAACAAGACATATATTTCTTTAATTCCTAAATCTAAGAAGCCTACAACTCCAGCTGAATTTAGGCGAATTAGTTTGTGTAATACTTCATATAAAATTGTCTCTAAAATCTTAGTTTCAAGAATGAAGCCACTTATGGACATAATTATGTCTCCCTATTAAGCAGTCTATGTCTCTGGAAGATTAATAAATGATAATACTATTATTGCTCATGAATTAATACATTCAATGAAGAAGAAAGAAGGTGAGGGTGGTTGGCTTGCTTTGAAAGTTGATATGTCAAAAGCATTTGACATATTAGAATGGAGTTTTATCTTAAAAGTGTTAAGGAGTTTTGGATTTTGTGAGGACTGGATACAACTCATTCAGTAGTGTATCAGCACCATTGCTCTATCAGTATTACTCAATGGAAGTCCGTGTCAAGAATTTAAACCTACAAGGGGTATAAGGTAGGGAGATCCCTCATCTCCTTTTTTGTTCATTTTTGCTATGGAATGGTTCTCGAGAACTCTAACTGAAGCTCATGTCTCAAAACAAGTACCAGGAATCAAAGCAGCTAGGGGTGCACCTCCTATTAATCACCTACTCTTTGCAGATGATTGCCTAACATGCCAATTTAACCAGTGTGACAAATCTTCTAAAATTTATTGAAGATTTCAGCTCACAATCTGGTCAAGTCATTAACTTTGACAAATCCTCCGTTTTATTTAGTAATAATTTGGATCCCTCTATATGTGATACTCTTAGTCACATTCTTGGTGTAAAGAATATGGAAGGAAATGGAAAGTACTTGGGATCTCCATTGCTTATTGGAATGTCTAAGGTAAAGTCTTTTGAAGATATTAATTCTGCTTTTGAAAGAAGACTTTCTAACTAGCAAGGAGGGACTATGCGTCAAGATGGTAGAGGAACCATGGTAAAAGCAGTACTCAATGCAGTCCCATCTTATCAAATGAGTACATTCAAGATTCCAAAGAAGCTGATCAAACAATTAGATTCTCTTCAAAGAAAATTCTTCTGGGCTACAAATCAACTAGAGGCAATAATCCTATAGCTTCGAGTGATCTGTGTATTCCAAAAGAAATAGGAGGTTTGGATTTTAGAGATCTTGAGAAACTCAATCAAGCTATTTTTATAAAAATGACCTGGCGCATTTGCACTAATTCATAGCTGCTATGTGTTAAAATTCTAAAGGCAAAGTACTCCAAGAATGAAGAGTTTTTGCACATCCAACAAGATAAACATAACACAAGCTGGATTTGGAGAGGCATTGAAGATGGACTTAAGAATCTTAAAGATAACATCTGTATGCAAGTTTCACAATGGCAAGAAAACTCGCATATGGATGGATAATTGGATTATGAATTTGGAGGATAAGCCTATACCTTCATGCCCAAACCATCAGAATTATGTGTATGTGTCTGAACTCATATTTGCTACTTCAAATACTTGGAATATGAGCTTATTACGATCTTTCTTTTCAGTTGAAGTAGTAGATAAAATCACAAGGATGTAGGTGAATATTAATGAAGAAGATATCATTGGATGGAAACCAACCAGAGATGACTTATTCACAGTTAAGAGCTCTTATAATAAATTGGTTGAGAGAAGTTTTCAACATCATGAAGTAACCAACTCCGTTCCTAAGAAAGTTTGGAAATCTTTATGGAAAATGAAGGTGCCTCACATGGTGAAATTGTTTATATGGAAGTGTCTAAAAGATATTGTGCAAACCAAGGATAAGACTTCTAGATCCAACAATAATATTCAAGAACACTATGGAATCTGTAATCATCCTCTGGAGACTTTGTTTCATATGTTGATAGTTTGCAGGCATGCAAGATTAGTCTGGAGAAGTTTAAATATTAATGTGGATGGGGTTGTTGCAAATTGTGGAAGTTTTAAAGAATGGATAATCTCGTGGTTTAGTAATATACATAACAATGGTGCAGAAGCAAATAACACCCGGAGAATGACTTTAATGGTGGGATGCTGGGTTATTTGGAAAGAAAGATGTGAACATGTATTTCAAAACAAAACCCTAAACCATTGCTCTACAGTTACAAGGATTCAGTTTCATCTCCAGAATTTCAGTTTAACAGCCAACAATATCATGACAGTGCAACCTCAAGTTAACACTATAGTTACATTTGCCTCCAATATTGCAAAAGTATTTGTTGATGCTTCATTTGATCATTTGACTAATACTCCTGGCACCGGTATGGTGCTTTTGTCTTCTACAGGTACCTGTGATGGAGTCAAGGGACCGTATGCAAACAGAGTGATAGATTCAGAAACTGCAGAATGCGTGGCAATCATGGAGGCTCTTAGCTGTATCAAAGCTCTTAACATTTATGAAGTCCATATTTTTGCGAAGTTGTGGTGCAATCTATCACCACAGACAGATTTCAAGTTAGATGGGAAAATAATCAGTTCATTAATGATATTAAGACACTTATTTTTTCTTTCAAGTATTGTAGAATCTCTCATGTCAGGAGAGACTTTAATAACTTAGCAGACTGTGTTGCAAAAAAAGTCAGGAGGAACAAACTCTTATCAGAAGAGTACCAGTATTATTCTCCATGGTTTTCATCTCTGGTAAATAGGCTTGCAGTGCCTAGAACTGCTTAATAAATATATATGCTCTTTGTTATCAAAAAAAAAAAAAAAAAAAACCTCCCAATAGATTTCTTGTTACTAATTTCCATTGGCCATCTCATTCATCAAAAATGTAAAAAGTTTATAGCCAATAAAATTTATGATACACAAACAGAAGCACAAAATATATTAGTACCTAATCTTGTTAGCTCGTCCAATTTCTTCTCTCGTTTGGTGCACAACATACAACGTATTAGGGCGTGCTTGATGAACTCTCCTAAAGGAATATCGGCAAGCTCATGTTCTAGAATTTTAGTATCTCTTACAAATCTTCTTCCTGTGAAACAAACAAATGGTCTAGAACTTCTTTTCTAGATTTTGGATGGTAAAATGATCCATTTGCTAAACACTATTACCCAAAAAAACACAAAGAAAACGATCACTGAAAGACACCACGAATATGACATTTGTTAAGTCACATTTCCCGAATTCCACTGAAAAAAAAATTACCCCAGGTAGTGAAGGAATAACAACATCATCTTCAACCCATATATGATCACCCTGTGTATTTACTTAATAAACATGTGCATAAAGACCAAAAGTTTGTCAAGGGATGGTAAATGATTATTAGAAAAGATTATTCTTCTGTAACAGAGACCATGAGTATATATACTCGACTCTGTGATTTAAAACCACGTACAGAATCTGTTATTAAGTGTCACGGTTATTGTATGTAACATACAATAACGGTTGATTATTGTCTTAAAAAAATCACGTTTCTTTAAGGGAAAAATAGAGAGAACGCCAAGAGTATGAGAAACGACAAGAGAGAATGTATTGATAGGCCGCAACAATATTACATAGCAGAGTATGTTTTATACACAATCATGGGAAAACCCTAACTACCTAGTTGGGCCGCACATTTATGGGTCATAGGCCCTACAACACCCCCTTGTGCTGTCCAATAGAACTTCATACGCGGTGCTTCAGATATAGTGCTTCGAATGTAGTTCTTCAAATGTCGTCCTCTCCTTGATGACTTGTGCCGAAATCAATTGCCTCATAAAAACTTTGACAAGGAAAAACCCAGTGGGATAAAACCTTGGTACGTCTCTTCACATGTAGTACTTCACATGTTGTCTCTTACTTTACATGTAGTTGATCACATGCAATACGATCTTCAAAGATCGATGAGTCTAAGTTAATTGCCACGTTAAAACTTCATCAGGGAAACCCAAAGGGACAAAAACTGAACTAAAGAAAAAGAGTACAATATTACACAAACGTATAACATAGTTAGACTCGAATATGTTGCCTCATTAAAACCTTGACAAGGAAAACCCAGTGGGGAAAAATCTTGACGATGGGTAAAAAGTACGACGTGACAGACACAAGTAAAGATGATCCGTTGCAGATGATCACTTTGCTCCGTTGAAGTTGACTAGTTGCTTCACAACTTCTAAGGCAGAAAATCCTCGTGGGAAAGACAATAGCCTTAGTTGGGAAATTACATTCCCGGTGTTTGTTGTTGTCTCATTAAAAACTTTGTCGAGTAACAAAACCCTGTAGGAAAAAGCAACCTCGGTGAAGGAAAATAGTTCAACACACTATTAGATGCTCCCCCTGATGTCAGACAATTTTCATTAGTAAAATGCAGTCAGAAGAAGTTTATCACGCTTTACTTTGGGGACTTGAATGTTTATAAGACCTTGTTGTTGATTCTGGAAGTTACGTTGCTTAACAGACTATCGTATTTCATTTCTTTGATTCAGATATTTTCAACAATATCAACGCGATTTTTATGTCTTCAGCGTTTAACATGATAGTCTGATTTTTATGATGTCATGTTGACTGTTTGGTAATGTATCTCTATGTGACTAAGTTGTTTCTTTGTTTATTACATTCCCATGTGGAACTTGGAATCAGACTAATTATCTATCGTAACATCCTCCGACTTCCTTCGTAGATATTTGAAGTCTTTTATTGTACTGTCGGCTTATACATGATTTTGTAACTTATGAACTTCAATGCAAGTGTATCGACTTTGGACTTCCAATTATTGTTAAGATGAAGATGATTCAAACAGATCCTGGCCTTTAAGGTGACACTGCACAAGGTGAATCAAAGACATGAACCGTTGTTGCTGGGGCTACTGTGAGTGTTCCTTCGTTGGTTAACAGTTGGAAAGATATATTGGTGGACAATAGAACCGAAAATTATGGGCAGAACACTTCTATTATAGGCAGAACACTTCTATTATAGGCAGAACACTTTTATTGTACTTCACATTTTGTATATTTGTGCTTGAGAAGCTTGATTGAGGACGTACACTTGCTGGAAAGTCTATGTATACAACAACTCGGTAATCTGTAAAAAGATATTTTTCAAGAAATTATTGAACAAGGAGAGTGTTTTTTTGTTTATAAATTAGTGTGTTGAATTTTTTCGTGCAACGCACGTGCACTCTACTTGTTTCTTTTAATTGCAATTAATATAGATCAAACAATTTGATCACGTATTATGAAGTTAATATAAGGAATAAAACGGAGCAGCTCCCACGTTTATCTCTCTTATCTTCTTTGTTTGTACCGTACGAGATTCTCTCTTTTAAGTAGTAATGTTGTGTTTACTTGAAGACTTAGTTAAGTATCTCATTTAGGGACTTTCGGCTGCAACAAGCCATTTATCAATCGACCACAATAACACAACAACATACTTTTTCTTGGAACCAAATATATTTTAACGTCTTAAAAAGGGTTTTGAGCGTCCACAAATTTGAAATTTTGGAATAGATAATAACCAGTGCGGCTACTATATGGTCGGGCCATATTGTTAAATGATGACACGTCCCATAAAATAAATTTTTTTTTGGAAAACAGTTTAATTATCTGACTGTTTTTCTTTTTTCTTTCTATAACTTTCTATTTCTTTTTAAAAAGGTGAAAAATTAAGCGAATTTGGAGGGACATGTTTTTTAGTTAAATAAATGTCAGGAAATGAAAAGCACCTAGATACAAAATGAATGTGGCCCGACCACATCGTAGCCGTGACGGATAATACCAGGCTTGAGGACTACAAGTCTAAACTTTTAATATGCCAACTAGTTTGGGTCGTTAATCTAAACTTTTAATAAAAATGGCAATTTATCTAGATAAGTTCTAATGGAAAAAACGACTTTGGTAGTTTGGTTTAGGACCAACTTAAGACCAAAACTTCTCATTCAGGAAAGGAAACAAAGGAGTGTCTAAGAATCAAATATTACTAACCCCAAAATGTTTTATTATAAAAGTCATTAAGTTCATAATAGAATTGCTTCTCATTCAGGAAAGGAAACAAGAGAGTGTCTAAGAATCAAATATTACTAACCCCAAAATGTTTTATTATAAAAGTCATCAAGTGCATAACAGAATTGCTGCCCATTTTTAAGAAAAATTTGCACTAAACGGTATTGGAACAACATGTAGAGGTGTCTTCCTCATAGTAGTGATACCAAATTTTTCAGTCATGTCTAGTTCCTCACTGCTAGCACCACCAGGCAATTTCCAGTCGAACGCATACAAGAGGTTAGCAAGAACAAGTTCCACCACCGCAACGCCAAATGAGATGCCAGGACACCCTCTTCTTCCAGACCCAAATGGGATAAATTGAAAATCTTGATCACCTTTAAAATCGATGGGGTTGTCTATGAATCTCTCTGGACGGTACTCCTCTGGTTTATCCCAAAATTTGGGGTCTCTTTGAATTGTCCACACATTGAGGAAAACTTCTATGTCTGGTGGAATATCATAACCACCAATTTGTGAATATGCCGAGGGTTTCCTTGAAATTAAAGTCGGTAAAGGTGGATGCATTCGTAGTATCTCTTTAATAATGCATTTCAAGTAGTCCATTTGATTAATGTCGTGCTCTTCTACCCTATTAGTTTTGTTGCCAGCCACTCTTCTTATCTCTTCTTGTGATTTCTTCATTAGCTTTGGATTCTTTATAAGCTCTGCCATAGCCCAGTCCAAGGTAGTTGCAGATGTATCAATTCCTCCGACAAACATGTCATGTGCATGCACCAGTGAAATTAAATTATTAAGTTTGACAAAAACTATTGAGAGATACAAATAGATGAATAGAGAGAGGTTTACACACCATAATTATTCCTTTCATACACTCTCTGGTGAGACTGGGGTTATTCTTTGCGACATGAAGAACAAGTATATCTACGAAGTTTCTCTTTTTCTCTTTGCCATGATCACTATTATCATCTACTTGTAAATTCATATGGATATGATCATCGATAATTTGATTAAAGAAAATATCTAATTCTTTAACGGTCTTTTTAAGCCACGAAAAGAAATCCCCCAATCTGAATAAAGTTACCAATGAGTTCGCTTTTTGTATTAACCCAAGAAATCTGTCGGAATATTCCTTGTTATAATTATCCCCAAGCCAACACCTAAATATAATGGCATTTAACGTAGTCAACACTGTATGGGTTAGATTAACCATGCCCCACTCTCTTGACGAGCGACATATCTTTTCAATCATTCTATCAACTTCCTCTTCTCTTATATACTTGAAAGATTGGACCCTATTTGTACTCCATAGTTCATGAACACAAAACTTTCTTAATTGTTTCCATTGCTCATTATACGGAGACATAACTATATCCTGAACCCTGAACTGCGAAAATAAGGTCATGGATCTTTAGAATTTCTGCTGCCGTCTCTGCAGATGAAACAACAAGTGCAAGCTTGTTTCCAAGTTTGAAGAGCACAAGTGGACCATACTTCAAAGATATTTCATGAAAATATTGGTGAACCATGGTAGTTAGTTGATGAAAATTCCCAAAGATTGGAATCTTCGGCGGCGAAGGTGGTAAATTGAGCTTTGTGTTTGATCCAGATTTCCTTATGATACATAAAATAACATAGGAAAAGAGAAGAGTTAAAAACGGAAGCATGATCTGGTGAAACAACATGACTGTATACTTGTTCAGTTTTTCTCAATCTATATATATATGAAAATAAAAAATTAATTATACTTCCCGTTTTGGGATTAATTGGGGCTACATTGTTGTGTTACCGAGATTACAAATGTATTAATGACAAATGATTTTTTACCAAATATTTTATCTCTTAATTAACCGGATATGGTAAGGCAAATGCATGAATCTTGTCGCCTACTTTATTTTAAATGATATAGATTTCCTGTGAAGATCTATGCATTAAATTTTAGATTACTTGCCAGTGAAAATATATCTTAAATGATATATATTTTCCTAAGAAGATCTATGTATTTTATCTCTTAATTAACTCGACATGGTAAGGCAAATGCATGAACCTTTGTCGCCTACTTTATCTTAAATGATATAGATTTTCCTGCGAAGATCTATGCATTAGATTTTAGATTACTTGACAGTGAAAATATATCTTAAATGATACCGATTTTCCTAAGAAGATCTATGCATTAATTTAGATTACTTGACAATGAAAATAAATAAAAAGATCCTTAAAACTCTTGCATTTTATGTATTAATATTACAATGGGTGTTCTGGTATTTACCCCGTAGAAATACTAACGATATTTTTTCCCCTTACTCCCAACACCGATCTACATAACCATCAATCTTCTAAAATTTGTACACCCCCGAGATAAAGAGATTTTTGTTGAAAAAGGATTTAAGAAATGGCTCAGTTCTGCGTATAAGACAAACGTATTGCTAAGTTCTAAAACCAACACATATGACCAAAAGGGAAAAATATAATCAAAAAATTACGGCCCATGTCTCTGAAATGATGATGTAATGACTGCATAATCAACACAGTGAGAACAATTTTTGGATTACACTAATAATGTGTTTAAAATATTGACCAGTAAACTGGATTCATGTTCACTGGTCAAAAACACTCTGCACTTCCCAGTCAACGATGCGATTTTCGAGTGCCCAATAGGAGTGCGCCCTTGTATTTGGATCAGTCCACTGGACTCAATATTACGCAGTCAACGGTCAACATTACGTATAATGGACTCAATGAGTCCTCATTTAAGCAACATCGTTGCGAATGGGTTCCTCATTTTTCTAAGGACTCCCAAGCACACAGAGGAATAATACAAAGTCTAGTTATACAAGGAGGAACAACGCAAGTTCCGCAGGGGAAAGACAAGCAAAAAACACTTTAGGAAACACCCCTCGCACAACTAACTCTATAAGAAATGCCAAAGGAGCTGGAGGATCACGCCAGGAGAGAGCAAGGACTAAGAAAATTAATGAAGCAGGCTGAAGCAGGACAAAGCATTACCAAGGAAGTAGCAAAGGATACTGGAGACGGGGGAGAAACGTCTACGGGCATGTTGCAGGAGGCGATATAAAAATACCTAGAAGAAAACTACCGAGTGCTGAAACAAGATAATTATGATTTCATGAACAACTCATATTCTCCTGAAGTTGCGGAGTATTAATACCCTGAAGATTACTCCTCGCCTAAGTTCAAGGTATACACGGGAAAGGGAACACACGTGAACACCTCGTTAAGTTCATGTCGATCATGAATGATCGAGCGGCTGACGAAAAATCATGTTTAAGAGAATTCCCAAAATCAGTCACATACAATACGTTTACCTGGTACGAAAACCTAAATCCTGAGAGAATAGACTCGTGGGTATCCATGTCCACTATTTTCCTCAGAAAATTCCATTCAGCCAAGAGGAAGATGACATCGATAGATCTGAGTAGATGCGTCCAACGAATAATAGAGCAAATAGAAGGATACATCAGTCGTTTCCGATATTTCGCATTGGATTGTCATGAGGATATAAAGGAAGAGGCATTAGTGGATATCTGCGTACGAGGAATGATGTCCGCTTTCAAAAGAAGCTTGGTTAATTTAAGATTCCAAACATTGGTCGAATTAGAAGAAGCAGATGAAAGGATCGCGGACTGTGTGGATGAATCAAGCGCGAACCATGCTTGGTACCACACGGTTAGTACATCATCAACAACTCCAAGGAACACGCGCCTAAATAACGACGCGAACTGATTGAAGGTTTCTACATCGCAATCCTCTAATGAAAAAATGGGGAGTAAAATGGGGAGTATTAGAGGACCAAGACGAGATTTTTACCAGGCACCCCCTTTACCTTGCAGTAGGAAGCAAGTCATCGGTTTATTGGAGAAGTGGATAGAAAACAAAGAAATCGAGTTGCCACCAACGCTATTAGACGTAAACAAGATGGAAAAAACGTTGTTAGATACTTCCAGTACCATCGATGTTTAGGCCACCCAACATAATGCTTCCCCATCAGAAACATCTTTAACCGAAAGTGTACAACCGGAAAAATCGAAGTAACTGATCAAGCAATCGAGCGTGACCCCCTTCCCCTACACTAAACTTCAAAATTCCGCGATACAAACGAAATGATCAAAATAGGAAATCGCAGTTGGCATTAGTATGACGGGTACCCATGTAATCATCTTGCATAAATAAAGGCACGACTACTCATAATAAAACATGTTCTAAACAAATACATTTCTTTTTGCTATTTTTTTTGTTTTACGCGTCTGGTCGACTATGCAAAATATTATGGATTGCTTTGCGTATCCGATCAGCTGATATAAATTTAAAAAAGGTCACGGGTTACTTCGTGCATCCGATCGGCGAATAAGTTTACAAAAGGTTACGGGTTTCTCCGCGCATCCGGTCGGCTGAAATGCAAATTTAAAAAAGGTCACGGGTTGCTCCGCGCATCCGATCGACTGACAAGTTTACAAAAGTGAAAAAGCGGGGGTCTAACAACACCACCCAATATTTCGCTTAGCAATCTGTATGGACTAATTCCGAAATACTTTGCTAGAGAATCAACTAGACAGTCAGACTCAATCTAGATAAAAAGTATCTCAAAGAGTTATTATCTCAATCTCTCGATTTGATTTCTAATCAAGCTAAAATCAATAGCGAGTCTTTATCAAAGAGAGATAACTTGGACGGTACCAAAGACCAATGTCCAAGGATCAATCAACTACAATCAATAACCAAACGTTGGATTAGAGAAGTTGATGATCACGAACGCACAACCTGTATTATTTCTATTATATAAAATATAATGCGGAAAAGAAATAACACAGACACCAGAAGTTTTGTTAACGAGGAAATTGCAAATGCAGAAAACCCCCGGGACCTAGTCCAGATTGAATACACACTGTATTAAGCCGCTACAGACACTAGCCTACTCCAAGCTAACTTCGGACTGATCTATAGTTGAACCCCTACCAATCCCCCACTAATACAAGGTACAGTTGTACTCCTACGCCTCTGATCCCAGTAGGAAACTGCGTACTTGATTCCATTTTCTGATCTCACCCACAACAAAGAGTTGTTGCAACCCAAAATCACGGACTTGATAGTAAACGAATCTGTCTCACACAGAAAAGTCTATCAAAAGGATAAATCTGTCTCCCACAGATAAACCCTAGGTTTTATTCCGTCTTTAGATATAAAATCAAGGTAACAGGAACCAATTGATAATCCGGACTTATATTCCCGAAGAACAACCTAGATTAATCAATCACCTCTCTACAATCCTTCCTGACTACACAAGCGGATTGTCGAGGAATCACAAATAGTGAGACGAAGATGTTTGTGACTTTTTTATCTTGCCTATCGGAGAACTCTCACGATCTCAAGCCAATCAATCGATTGTACTCGGACGATAGAAGATGCAAGATCAGATCACACAACTACGATAAAAGTAGTATGGGTCTGGCTTCACAATCCCAATGAAGTCTTTAAGTCGTTAACTCGAGTTTAGAGAAGAAACTCAAGAGTTAATGGAGATCGACTCTAGCGATAGCACTAGTAGCACACAAACGTGTGGGGATTAGGTTTTCTCAATGCTAGAAGCCTCCTTTATATAGCCTTCAAAATAGGGTTTTGCCTTAGGTACAAAGCAAACTCTATTCACCGTTAGATGAAAACCTGATTTAGATTCAAGCCAATATCTCTCAACCGTTAGATCGAAATACATAGTTTGTCATACACACTCGGGTACACGTTTACCGGGTTTGAGAAAAACCATGCCCAAACGAGTACACGTATGTTGGTTCAACATGATAACCCAAAAGGTCAACCATATGAGCATCTCATATTAATCATGTTCTTCTTCACCATAACTAGTTCAATTGACTCAAATGAACTAGTTAAGAGTTGTTCAATTGCTATGAGATATTATGTAACTACACAAGACACAATTGAAACAAAGATGATTCTATTCGATTAGAATCGGCTCATGAACATTGTAGCCACGGTTTACATAAAGCATTCCTTAATAATTAATGTTTCATATTCAGATCACATCTTTAGATTATAACCTCTTAAGCTCATAAACAAGTTTGCGGACTTAAGTTAATCGGTTGAGTTTTCCAAACTCAATAGAAATTCTCTAGTCGAGAACTTCCGCCAGTTCGCGGACTGGGTTCCTGGACTTAACACACAAACGAGTTTTGGAAATCCCAACAGAAATTCTCGGTCGAGAACTTCCGTCAGTTCGCGGACTGAGTCTCCGGACTGGGTTCGCGGACTTGGCAAGCCAATTCCACAATCCTACCGATTTCTCTTGATCAACAAAGTTCGAAAACTTCGGTTCAAGGAATACATGGTTATATAATCTAAACTCTCATTTCAATCATTGAAACATTCTTAGAGGCGATATGCAATCGTCAAGAACAACATACCTTTCTCGTCAGACCAATTTCCAAAGTGATTGAAACTTTCATGACTTTCGTCACTAGGTGAAGATAAACCTGATCAAAGCGAAACTCTTTACCAACACAAGATTTTGAGTAAAAGATAAGCAATGAATACTCAGCTCGAAATATCAAGTGTATATGATCTAGTCTATATAACATACGACTTTTGTCTCATAAGAAGTAGGAGAAGAATATATAGACTTTCGAGTGATAGATAAGTTCAAGTCTTCACATACCTTTTTGTTGATGAAGTTCCACGGTTCCTTGGTGTAGATATTCGTCGTTGTCGTTGAATCACCATGAAGTCCTTGAGCTCAACTACACTTTTCCTTTCCTAGTCTGAGACTTAGCTACTAGGCTAGAAATAAAGACTTTATAGTTTTGATCACTAACATTGACAAACATGCTTGATATAGCAACTCATGCGAGGTTGACCGAGCTATGCTCTAACAATCTCCCCCTTTGTCAATTTTAGTGACAAAACTATTAATACATATGGAATACAAAAAGATAAACTTTAGTGGCTCCTATTCCATAGTCCAATATTCAACGTTCCTTGAAATCTTCGTCCTTCCAAGTACTCAAATGATCCCAAAGGTTGTAAGTTTAGTATCACCGTTGTTGAAGATCCATAGCTATAACAATGAGAGAAATAGAGGTTCTCGATCATTATTATACAATGTCA